>NC_041066.1:6408856-6747761 GCF_900634775.1 Gouania willdenowi | reverse complement strand
TGGACACGGTATTTCGTGCTGAAGCAATTGCCTCGTTGAGAAGATTTTTCAATGGTGCTCAATGACCAGTTGATGAGTTCCATGTCGTCGCTGTAGAGTTCAGTGGAGAGTTGTCTTGAGATCTGTATGTGTGTAAAAATGTCCTCCTCGTTTCTCCTTAAATTGTTTCAGATTATCGGACTGTTGTGTCTCTTCGTCAAGGCTGTTCCAGAGGTTCATGGCTCTATACACAGTACATATTTGCCAACGTTTGATATGATCCTGTTTGGTCTAAACACATTATTATGTCTGAATTCATAGGGATTTTGATTGTATGTGAAACGTTTTTGGATTTGATGTGGTAATTTTTTTGATGAAGCCCTAAATGCGTGTATTTGTGTGTTATAGTGTATTATTTCTTGCAGTTTTAGGTATTTTGACTTCTCAAATAAATCGTTTGTGTGTGTGTTGTGTGGTACTTTATGTAAAATTCTTATAGCTTTTTTTTGTGTTTAAATAGTGGTTCAAGATACGTTTTGTAGTTATTACCCCATATTTCGGAGCAGTATTTTAAGTGCGATGCTATGAGTGAAGAATAGATTGTTTTAAGTGATTTGGTATGTAGGATTTGTTGAAGCTTCCATAGGATGTAACTGCTTTTGGCAACTTTGTTTTTAACTATTTGTATATGTTTTTTCCAGGTCAGCTTGTCGTCCATCCACACTCCTAGTGCCCTATATTCTTTTACTTGTTCTATTATTTCCTTTTTAGTTTCAGTCTTATATCTCCTGTTTTTTTTCTCTTTCCAAAGTTAATGAATTTTGTTTTACTGACGTTTAGGGCTAATTTGTTTACATCTAACCAAGTTTGAATTTTTAATAGTTCCTCATTTGTTGACTCTATTAGAGTGTTAATGTCTTTGCCTGTGCATAGAATGGTTGTGTCATCTGCAAACAATGTTAGTTTTAGGCAATTTGTGACTTTGAAAATGTCGTTTATGTATAGAATGAACAGTTTTGGCCCCAAAATTGAACCCTGTGGAACACCACATTGTATAGTTTGGCATTTTGATGTGTGTTCTTCAAAGTCAACATATTGTCTCCTATTTGTCATATAGCTTTTAATCCATTTTAAGGCGTTGTGCTTTATTCCGTAATTTTGAAGTTTTTCTTCTAGAATATCATGATTAATTGTGTCAAAGGCTTTTTTTGGTCCAGAAAAATTCCGAATACAAATATAGTTTTTTTTCTAATGCTTCTCTTATATTCTCCGTGATGTCAATTATAGCCATTGCTGTTGAACGTCCTTTTCTAAATCCATATTGTCCTTCATGTAGTATATTATTGTCTTCTATAAATTTGTCGAGTCTGTTCATGAACAGTTTTTCCAGAATTTTTGATAGTTGTGGTAATATTGATATTGGTCGATAATTAGTGAAATTACATTTTTCTCCACCCTTGTAAATCGGTCTGATTTTTGCAATTTTCATCTTTTCTGGGAAAACACCATTCTTGAATGATAGATTACTTATATATGTTAGTGGCGGGGTTATTTCAGCTGTTATGGTTTTTATTAGACTCATAGTTAGATTATTAACGTCTCTGGATTTTTTTGAGGTACAGGTAGTGATTATTTTGTCCACCTCTGCTTCTGTTACTTCTTCAAGTACAAGGTACTTATCAATGTCTTTCTTCTCATTGTCAAAATGGTTCCATTTAAGTGTTGGGTGTTTATTTATCTCTTTCTCTATGTCTTTTCCAGTATTTATGAAAAAACTGTTGAGTTCTTGTGCTATTATGTTTTTATTGTGTTCTTTTACATTGTTTATTATAAAATGGTCTGCATTTTTTTTTCTTTGCATTTGCGCATGGTTATGTTGTTTATTATTTCCCACAATTTTTTGTTTTTGTTTTTATTCTCTTTTAATTGTTTTTCAAAATATTCCCTTTTTTTTCTCTAAGTAAATTATTAACTCTGTTTCTGTATTTTTTATAACGTATTTCTGCTTTTAATGTTTTTCCTGTTATATATTTTTTATAAATATTTTTTTCTTTTTGCATACATTGGCTATTTTCTTATTAATCCATGGTACATTGTTTATTTTACTTTTGGTTGTTATTTGTTTCAAAGGGCAGCATTTATCGTATATTGTCGTTATTGTGTCTGTAAATGTGTCATACGCTACGTTCACGTCTTCTTCCTTGAAGACACTTTCCCACGTCTGTCTTTTTATCTGTTGTTTAAAGTTTTCTAATTGTTTTTCTCCTTCCAGTCTCCTGTATGTCTGTGTGTTATGATTTTCACGGTTCTTCATCTCTTTTGCGTTTAGTATCATAAATATTGGTAAATGATCAGAGATGTCATTTATTATTATACCACTTTTGATATCTGTGTTTTGTATGTTTGTGAAGATGTTATCTATCAGTGTTGAGCTGTGTTTATTAATTCTGGTTGGTTGCGTTATGAGAGGTTTTAATCCATTTGTGTACATGCAATTGGCAAAGTCTTCAATGTGTGTATTTTTTAAAGGATTTAAAATGTTTATATTGAAGTCTCCACATATCAGTAATCTCTTATTTTTGATTTCTTCTATCATTTTGGTTAGTTTTCTCATTGAATATGTCTATTTTACAGTCAGGTGCACGATACAAACAGCAGATTATTATCTTACGTCCCTCTGGACTTGTAATTTTCACTGTTATACATTCCATTACTTCTTCCACAGTTAAACTCAAAGACTTTAAAAATACACATGGCAAAAACAATGTCAGTCAGCATAGCATAGCACAACAAATAAAACAACATGTGTAGGTGGCATCACTGAGCAGAGTCATCATCAGAATCAGCAAAACATGCATCATAAACACCTCAGGCTGGATCTCCATCTCTGGAACGGTTATGCGGACGTGTCGGCTTGGGAAAGCGCTCTGCACTAAACCCTCTACCATACGACGCAAGATCGGGATACCGCAACAGAGAAGAAGAAGAACTGACACCAGTGTAATAGCGATCTTAACCAAGAGAGGGCGCCAGCCCAAGTAGAGTGGAAAACCAATCCGGTCCACCCAAGCTATCTTTATTCATGGCATTGCGTAGCCTGGAAATGTTTTTGACTGCCTCTGCTATGATCTGACCGTCTGCGGGATAAAGCTGCAACAAGATGCACCTACCATTGCGCAAACGCCTCCTTTGGCCGCTGTCTGTAGGTCTAGAACCATTCTATTTTGCAGGACCATTAAACGTATATTCGTGATCTCCCCCGAGAGGCCAGTAAGGGCCAAAAATGACGCGTTAACGAAGGACTTAAACCTGTAGTCTAAGGTTTCGACGCGCAGCAGTGTTTTGCCCACTCCCGCCCAGGGAAACAGCGAAAGAGTAACCTTCTGGCCTGTCGTCCACAGTTTATGTTCAGGGGGAACGTCCGTGCCCCAGATTGCGTCGTGTGGATCAAAACCCAAAGGAGTGTGTGATTCGCGTTTACGTCGTGACGAAAGGGGAATAGTTGAGACTACGTGTGTGTGATCAGTCACATGCACGGGTGCACACACCCCATCCCAGTTGGGGGAAAGGTGTGTATACAGTCTGTAACCGCATAGCCAAACCCATTTGCTAAATTGAACGTGCCATTAGTCCCGGGTGTATGAACGTGGGCACAGGTGTGCGAATTATGTGCGGTGTCGCATTCAGGACCCATGGTGTAATTGCAATTGTGACCGGGAATCTGGCCTAGTTTGCGAGTTCCGTTTCTGGCGAAACAGAAGGGAAAAAGTGTGGATCGCGTGTAATCTACATACATAGCGGAAGATGTGTCATCGCGCAGTATAGTCAGTTTTTTTACTGGCTGTTTAGAACAACGGTTGGGGTCCCCCATGCCGAAGTTAGAGTAAGACAAATAACAAAAGGAGTCGGAAGCATCCATTGGTATCGCGTTAAGCGGGGTGTGTTGATGACACAGGCATGTAAGAACAAACATAACAGTTGGATAGGCCCCTACTTTTAGCTTGATAGTGCGCGTATCGGCACCAGGTGTTTGTAAAAAACGGATGAGTAACATTGGTCGCAGCGAAAGTGTCGTGCAGGACGATATCGTTTATCCAGCGTTTATTTCTGCTTGCATTAGTCACCCTGTAAAAAGAAGCATTCACATGAGGAACAACACTTGCATTCATTGGTTCAAGTCCAGTGTCCTCGATTGTCCCCCTGGAGGCCAGGAGCCAGAGGAGTACTGGAATTGCGGACAGGACCATCGTGCCAATCGATGGCCAGAACACGAGTGACATGAAACGACAGAATGGTGACATGATTTCAGCCTGCTCCTGGGGCATAAACAGAGGGGCTTGTGACCTCTTCAATCACAGCGAGAAAAGGCTTGTAATCTCTTTATTCCCACGATGTCCTCAAGGTTGGATTTCAAAGGTTTCAACAGACCATATGCCCCATTAGAAAGGTTAGCTTGTAACCCCCCGGGGTCTTTTCTTTTACCCTTTCGTTTGCAACTTTCAAAGCAAACAAAAGCTCCTCAAAGCACTGCTCCTGATCCAGAAAAGAGGAAACGCTCCTTACTGCGGTTCCACGATCAGTGGTGATGTTGGTACTTCCTCCGTTGGACCAGTCGCCTCAAGATCAGGGTCGGCTGGTGTTGGCACCTTCCTGCAGCGTGATGCGTGAATCCACGTGGCTCGCTCTGCGACCTTCACAGTCGTGTGTGTCGTCAGTTGAACCTGAAAAGGGCCGATCCACCTTCGGTCGGTCCACCTTTTCCGTCTTGCGTTGTGCACGATCATAAAGTCACCTGGAAGAATGTCATGGAGGTTCTCGGTGGTAGTCAGTGGGAGGGCCACTCGTACTCTGGACCTGTTGAGAGTAAGAATCGTGGAGAGTTGTGCACAGTATTTTATCAAACTGTCGTCCTGGAGAGCTGTCTCAGCCCAGGAGGAAACAGAGGGGGATAGACCCACATTGGGTGGGTGCCCAAAAAGGATTTCAAAGGGTGAAAGTTTAGACTTTGGATGAACCTGTTGTCTCATCTGAAGGAGGACAAGCGGTAAAGCTTTGATCCAGTTCAGCCCTGTCTGGTCCATGCACTTGTTAAACCTGTTTTTCAGAGTACCGTTAGCTCTTTCTACGGCCCCAGCGGACTCAGGGTGATAGCTGCAGTGTTTTCTAAGATCCATGTCTAATCTTAGTCCTAACTCTGTTATCACTTGGCTGGCAAAATGTGTGCCGTTATCAGAAGAGATTTTGTATGGAATGCCCCACCTAGGAATGATGTCAGTTAGCAGTGCTTTGGCTACTGCTGTGGCTGTCTGGTGTTTGGTTGGAAAGGCCTCTACCCATTTAGAGAACATGTCTATGATGACCAGACAGTGCTTCTTTCCCTCACATGGTGTTAGCTCAACAAAATCCATCTGTAAGTGATGAAAAGGCATGGATGGCTGAGGATGGGCTGTCTGGCTAGTCAATGGTTTCTTTCTGCCTGGGTTATTTTTTAGCACAGATCATACATTTCTGACAAAACTCAGCTGCAAAAGAAGAAAATCCCTTTGTGTACCACACCGTCTGAACAGCAGATATCATACCACCCTTTGACACATGGGCTTGACCGTGTGTCAATTTAGCATAAGCAGGGAAAAGAGCAGTCGGTAGGCAAGGTTTTGAATCGGGGCCATACCAAACCCCACTCACCTGGTGACAGTCTGAGGCCTGCCATTTGTGGCGGTCGGCTGGAGTGACAAAGGCGGAGAGTTCAGACAGAGAGGCGACCGGTTGAGGAGTGGAGAGAAAGGAAGAAGAGGGAGGAACACATGTGCGGGCCGCAGACTTGGCCGCCGCATCAGCGCGTGCATTACCACGAGAGACGTTGTCAGTAGCAGAGGAGTGAGCTGCACATTTTCAAACAGCAACAGAGGAAAGTAGCTGAATAGCATCGAGAAGAGCAGACACAAGGGTGGAGTGAAGGATAGGAGAGCCATCAGATTTGAGAAACCCACGCTGTTTCCAGAGCGCTCCAAAGTCATGCACTACCCCAAAAGCATAGCGAGAGTCAGTGTAGATTGTAGCGGACCTACCGGAGGCCAGACGGCACGCCTCGGTGAGGGCACAGAGTTCGGGGGCCTGGGCGGAGTAGTGAGAAGGGAGCGAGGAAGAGGAAACAGTGGCTGAGTCAGAAACAACAGCAAAGCCCACTTTGTTAGTCCCGGTGTCAGGGTCTCGGGATGCAGAGCCATCCACGTAGAAAATGAAGTCCGAGTTAGTGAGAGGGACAGAGGAGAGGTCAGGGCGAGGAACCAGGACCTGAGAGAGAGCAGCAATGCAAGAGTGAGGCTCTCCATCCTCCGGGAGAGGTAGGAGAGTAGCAGGGTTCAGAGTAGAACAACGGCGGACATGCACATCAGGAAGACCCAACAGGGTAGTGTGGTACTTGAGCCAGCGGGCCGCTGAGACGTGTGAGGTCTGCATGTCTCTCAGAATGGAGGTGACACAGTGAGGCACATGGAGATGCAGGGGAGCATAGCCAGTGATTTCACGAACTGAAGACACAGCAGCCTCACAAGCCGTGACTGAGCGCAGACAGGGTGGAAAGGCTCTTGCAACTGGGTCAAGTTTCTTTGAGAAGTAGCCACAAGGTTTCAGCTTGTCCCCGTGCAGCTGGCACAGGACGGAGGTCATGCAACCACCCTTTTCATCCACGAACAGTGTGAAAGGGCGTTGGAGATCAGGGATGCACGGAGGGCTTCAGGGGTCCAGACAAGGGCCTTAGGGGGTGAGTTTTTCACCACTGCCCTCAAATGACATTCGTAGCTGGAAAAATCAGGGATGAAGTTTCTGCAGAATGAGCACATGCCCAAAAAGGACAACATTTGCTTTTTGGTCGCAGGTTTTGGGGAGCCACTCTTTTGCTGGACAAGGTTTTCCCGTCACGTGAAATGGAGTGACCAATGAATTGGACGGCCTCCTGGACAAACTGAAGTTTGGAAAGTGAAGCCTTGTGGCCATGTTCATGAAGGTGAAGCAGCAGAGATATAGTGTCATGTTCACACTGTTCCTTGGAGGGAGCTGCAAGGAGTATGTCATCAACATACTGGAGCAGGGAAGATCCCTGCGAGAGGACAAGGAGCAGAGGCTCTGCTCAAGGGCGGAACAGTAAATGTGAGGACTGCACGTGAGACCTTGTGGCAATCTGGTCCACGTGTACTGGTGTCCTTTGAACATGAAGGCAAACCAGAACTGTGAGTCCGGGTGTACTGGGATACTGAAGAATGCGTTGGCCAAGTCCACAACCGAGAAGTACTTCGCTGATGGTGGAATCAGTGAGAGAATAGTGTGGGGGTTTGGGACAAGGGGAGCAGGAGGGATGATGGCTGAGTTAACAGCCTGTAGGTCCTGCACAAACCTCCACTCGGTTGGTTGGCCTTCCGGGCGAGGCTTCATTACTGGAAAAATGGGGGTCAGAACAGGTGAGTCGGCGCATGGCACAATCACCTTCTCTTTTAAGAGAGATTCAAAGGCCGGTTGGATACCATCCAAGGATCACGTCGAAGGGGGTACTGCTTCCTTGGGGCCTGTAGGAGGACTTAGGTGTGATCACCACAGGAGCACAGTCTTTGATGAGGCCAACGTCATACTTGTGCTTGGCCCATAGGCCAGGTGGCACTGAAATCAGCCGGGGTGAGATGTCCCCTGGCTGCGGTGTAGACAGCGAGGCCAGTCTATAGCCTGTGGACAGGCTGATGGCAAAAACCGAACGGAGGCAGTCGATGGTCAGTGGTGGAACCTTAACCCGATAGGCATTCGCGGCCGGTGAATACCACGTCAAAAGGGCTGGAGTTTGTTGCCAGTCAGTGGCAAGATGACAGCGCAGAACAAAAGGTCCCAAGTCCTTCCACTGAAGGTTAAAAGTCTTTGCCACCGTGATGTGAGGAAAAGAGTCGGGTACGTCAAACAGAGGCAGTTGGTCTTCAGTCAGCTGTACAGCAACAGCAGCGTGTTGAAGGTCAAAGTAGAGAAAGTCGGCGGTTAAGGTGTCATTTATACGGGTGTCCCCGTAAAAGGCCTCAGGGATGGTCTGGGTAATGTGAGACGTGTACTGTGCAGTGGCTGTACTCATGTTTTGCGGCCCAAAGTTTAAGCGTGCAACCATCATCAAAACTAACCCACCAGTTGTAAACAAAAAGTGTGCCAGCAGACTCTTCTATGGAGTCCGAGAGTCTGAGGAACCTTTGGGCTGAGGTTAAAGGTCGTGCAATCTCGATGCCGGCATTGGTGCAGGTGAGAACTGCTTTAAGTTTAAGAAGCAGGTCTCTGCCCAGTAGGTTCACTGGGCAGTCGTTCGAAACCACAAATTGATGGGAAAAGTGTGTGTTTCCTGCTGGCCAAATACAATAAGCAGGTACCGTTAACAATGATTGTGGTTACCGGTAACCTTTCGTAGGCGTCCGCCTTCATGAACAGATACGATGTCGGCCCATCAAGGGAGGCCTCAGATTCAAAAAACAACCTTTCATGCAACAAATCTCTTTGGAGGGCTTTTTGAGCTTGCACCTCTTCAGCTAGGTCTGGAAAAAGCCTAAATAACTGATCATTAGTGTGAAAATCCGGGTGTTGCAACGCGTGTCTCTTTTTGTTAATCAGTTCTATGGAATGTGTGTCTGGGGCTAAAATGGATGATGTGTCCGGTGCAGTGTTAGTCGGATGAGTAAGCGTTGTATCCTTCGGTTGGACGCTCACGGCTTCTCCCAAACCCGCGTCCGCCAGTCAGTCTGCCTGTTGGTCGTTCTCCCTGGGAGGACGATCTCCACCTCTCCGTCTGGCAGGGAATTTTTTTTTGTTATTGCGGTTGGGCTTTCTTCGGAGTTCTCCGTGGGGACATGTGTTTGACCAGTGGTCCAGTGCGCCACAGTTGAAGCACTCATCTGTCCTTCTTTGGATCCTGCCACGGTCAGCATATCGTTGAGTGTGGTCTTGGTGTTGTCGGAACAACGTGAGGGCAGGGAAGGCGTTTGCCAGCATCAGTCCATCATTGCCTTGTTTTGCTTTGTTTTCAAGGTCCTCAGCATGTAAGGCGTATTTGAGAATGTCAGTCCAACGGTTCTTTTGCCATCCACCAATCAATGTTGTTTCGACTGTGGAGCGGAGAGAGGGGCGGAGCCCCGATACGAGGAAGCTTTTAGCTAGGGCCTCGTAGGATGATTCATCAGGTGTGTTGTAGCCTTGTGGCGGCTTGACGTGGCCGCTGAAGGTGTCGACACAGGCTGTCAGCCTGCGGCTGTAGTCGTCAACACGCTCAGTAGGTAGCTGCGTGCAGGCCTGAATTTGGCTCATGTCCACGCGGACGCTGAAAGTCTGAGCGAGGAGTGAGACGGTGGCTTGGACGTGTTTTTCCCACTCTCCATTGGGGTTCCAGCCCAGAACCGTCTGACGCAGACCATCATTTTGGGGTGCTTCTATGAAGGTCTGAATGCGGGCATATTCAGTTGAAGTCAGCAGAGTCTTGAGAAGTCTGTTTATTTCTGACCCAGTTGGTCGCCAAACTTTACAGAATGCGAAGAGAGCATCCCCAAATGGCCCTCCTCCATTTGAGATGGGTGGAAACTCATCCTTTGCTGCTGTAAGCATTTCAGGCAGCATGTGTCTGTAAACCAAAACATTGTCTGTTGCACCTGGATATTCGATCATTGGAAGGCGGAAGTTCTGGATTGGAGAGTCCAAATCAGAGGTGGAGTCCACCAGCGCCCGTGATCGTGTCAGCGGTCCACAGTGGCAATCGTGGTTGATGGTGGGTGTACTTTGCGTTGAAGAATTGGTTGTAGACTGCGGCTCTTGTGGAGGTTGAACATGTGGACATGCTTGTGGGGCCCGACGGGCCAAATGTGCTGCGCCAGCGTCATCATCATGTAATGTAGGTTTGTAGGATGGTGGCTGAACTTGAATAGTCGGCAAAGTGTATGAAATTGGAGGAAAAGCAGAAGATGAAGTCTCTGTGGCTCCATTGTGTGTCATAGTTTGGCTGGGGATTGCAGCTGTAGCCTGTGGGTAAATGTATGGTGGAGCTTTGGCTCCCTCTGCCGGATGACCAATAGCATTACACTGTGAATTTGGAATTTTGAAATTTTTACTTGTGTTACCCAATTTTGCCAGCAGAGGGCGGCAGAGAGCCGTGGTAGAAACCGTAGGGGCAGGCGGTGGGGCGGTGGAGGGTGGAGCCGTGAGATCCGGATACAGTTGAGCAGGAGGTGTGGTTTGAGTGTGTGTGATCTGAGGAGCAAGAAAAGGATTTTTGCTTGTGTGCAGAAATGTATCAGTGTTATTTTTCTCCTGTTTTGACATTATAACAGCTTCTTTTTTATCCCTAGCTGCCCTGTGTGCACTTTCTTTCTGCCAAATGTGTAAACAGCGTTCATGTGCCATCATTTCTTTCACATAATTGCTTTTAACCTTTGTTTTGCATAAAAGCTGTTTTTGTTCAGACAGAGCGTCTCTCAGCTGCACGAGCTGACGTTCGCTCATGCTTCCGCGGGCTGGAAAGCCAAAGCATTCCACCCAAACCTGCAGTTTATCACAGCAGCTTTCACCATACTTTTTCTTCATCTGATCTATGAGGGGCGCGCTCCAGTCCACCTCCGTCCTAGCGGAGTTTACACTTAGATTATTGCCCATTGTAATACTGACAGTCTGCTTATCTGCTGATCAGGCAGGAATGGCACGGCCGTGCACTTAACAAACTCAACTCTCTCAATAGCTGCAAATTCAGCCGGAGAACCTCTCGACCTGTGACTTTATGAAAATATAAAGTTGGGAGAATTTCCAGGGGAACCTTCCAACTTTTGACTTTATGAAAAATATAAAGCTGGGAGGAGTATGGGGGGGGGAACCTCTCAACCTCTGCCCTTATGAAAATATAAAGCCAGGGAGAATTTCAAACTCGACCACTCGTTACTCCGGAGATATAAAAACCCTCCGAATTAGCAGGAGAATTATAAACAACACCAACGCAGAACTGTCAGGACTTTTTGGGTACCTCCTATCTTACTCAACTTTAACTGGACCGGAGCCGCCGCTAATCACGCATCACAGCAGAGGTGTCAAATGAAAGGACAGAATAGAAACAAAAGGAAGCATGAAGGCTTTGTAAACAAAAACCACCTTCTCACCTTTGTTTTAGCCGAATTGTTTGAGGTCCACCGTGGTCCTTTTTTTCTGTCCCGTGCCAGCCGTGCAACGGCCGGTGCGAGCCTCCACGGGGGTGTCCTGCACATGAAACACTGGCTTAGGACTATTGACGCGTCCGTACGCACGGCCGGACAGGGATCCTGTTCGTGACGCCAATTGTTACGGTGGAAATAAGGAAGGTTACCTCGTTTTGGCTGTAATGACACCCTCTGCCCGGTGAGTGAAGACGACCAGACTGAAGAGTTGGTGAATTAATAAAAAAATGATTTTATTCTAAACTAAATAAAAAGAGTACAAGGTGGAACAAAAAATTGGTGACCGCCTGGCCCAGGCGATCCGAACACAGAGAGAGCGACACAATACTGAACCATCACGTATATCTCCCCTCAGTCCCCCCTCCCTCCTCCCCCCGGGAGATAAGGATAGAGAGAGAAGGAGGAGGGAAGGACAGAGGGTGAAAAGAAAGACAGTTTCTCCTTTGGGTCAAAACAACCAGTTCTCTTGGTATCTGCTGATTTCATGGAGTGGAGGTGTGTGCGTTTATGTGTTTGTGTGTGTGAATGGATGTGTATGGGGTGTGTATGTGTGACATGTGAGTGCGTACACAGAGGGTGCCTGAAATCTCGACTTGTGAGATTCAGTATTGTTTTGGGAAGACATCATGTGCTTTTGAGAAGGCGGCCTGACCCAGAGTGAAAAGCAAGTTGAAGACATAAAAAATAACACAATGGAAAGTTACAACCCAAGGCTTAAGGATTAAAATATATGAGTAAATATATTATTAAGCATAACTAATAATTTCGCCACAATAATACATAATGAAAATGTGTTAGCTACAACTTTTATACTAATTTTTTACACTTGGCACCCCATACTGAATGAGGTTAAAGGGATGTGTAATACTGTAGCAAAATCATTATAAAGTGATTTTTTTTTCTATACCTCCCCTTTAATGCACTTTAGTTTTTTGTTTTTTTTTAGAATGCATATTTTGTTTTATTTGAAGAGCTAATATAAATGAAAAACTTTGTTGTTCTTTTTTGAAAAGCAGAAGCTACTGGAATATCTAAAAAGTGTCAGAATATTTAGTTTCATTAAAAAAAACATGTCTAAAAATTTATTTTAGGCTATTTATGCACTATTTATAAAAATACTGAAAAACTTACCAACCACATTCAGTAATCGGCCAAGCGTTTATATTTTATTCGGCTTCGGCCACAAATTTTTATTTCGATGCATCCCTAGTTCATGATCGATTTTGGGTTCGAGATGAGAATGATGCCACTGGTCAAAATTTCTACTCTCAGAAAAATTTTACAACTAACTTCTAAGTCTAGGATTCCCAACCTAAGAGTCACGAGACACTCGGAGGGGGTCGCAAAATACCTTCAAGAAACAGAATACTTTTTGAATGATATCAGCCCATTTTCGCTAATTTTTACCTTTTATCTTCAACGACACCAAACGCCATATTTGAACTTATTTTTGTCCCTTTTTCTTGCCATATTTTTTCTCCTTTTAATGCATTTTTTCAACATTACTCCCATTTCTGCCACTTCTCCATCAAATTTAAATGCTTTAATGCACATTTTTTCAACTTTCAAGACATTTTTGGCACTTATAAACGCTTGTCTCCACTTTTCCCACATAGTGTCACATACAGTATGTCGACCCATTATTGTCACTTTTAACATCTTTTCACGTTATTTCATGCTTATTTTGGCCAATTTAACCACATTCACGATTTTTCATGCCCAGTATTTGCCAGTTCAAATTAATTCTTCATACTTTTTAAATTACATTACCCGTAATTTACAACTTTTAACCATATTCTTTGTTTTTAAAATCAAATTTCCGCAGTTTTTGGTCACTATTAACTTGTTTTATTTCTGATTAAAACAAGGATTTACATCTTTAAAATGACCATATACTATGGTGCAAATAATAATAAACTTTCTGGATATCAGTAGATATTATTAAGATAAATAAATAAATAAATATAGTTATCACAGATTCATACAACAATGGACCATCATTTGCTGACTTAATCGATGGGCCCCAAATAGCTCTCCCCTTTATCCCCCCCTGCTCAATAAATGGCCCTGTCTCCACTTGACTTTTCTTCAATGTTCATGTGATGTCATTGTAGAATACATTTCATTGGCTTATTCAGATGAAAGGCATGTTTTGTTCCAAATTACAGGGATGAAACAAGAAATAGAAGCTATACTTTGAATCTTCCTATTTTCAGCCCAGCAGAGCTTCTAAACTGTTGTGTACCGTGGGAGTCGTCCTATTAGTCCATCACTGAACAGTTTACCGTTGTACACTCGTAATTTATTACAATATATTTGTTTACATAGATAAAGGTCTTTCACAAGGTAAGTTAGCAATCTTATATGTTCACTTAGGTGTTTGGTGGCTGGCTAGTGGCTAGCTTCAGGTTAGCTGCATTGTCTGATTGTAACCAGAACTGGTGGAATCCTGCCAGCTAATAATTAAAGTTACCTGTCAGGTATGTCGCTACTGTAATGAAAATCTGCTCCAAAAATCACTGTATTGTAATTAGCCGTATTTATTGAATTTCCCCTTTTTTGTTTGGTCATGTCGCGCCGCTAACACTTGACTTATTTCCTTGATTACGAGTAGCCTGATGGCGTAAGTTTTAGTTGTAATTTCTCGACTTTTAGTGAGGTTCGACACAGAGGTAACCCCACTGCTTATTTTGAGGGGATATATTTAGTAGCGCCCATATTAATATTCAATCAGAGTGCTTAGCACCACGGCGGATTTTATCTGTGTCCCGGTTCAACTGGCATCCTGTTTTATTGAGGATTTACTCAAAAACCTGCAACACAGGAGGAAATTGGTCACCAGGTAAAATAGTCCCAAGTTGATTTGAAACACCGGTTGAGCGGCGTGTCTGCCACACTGTTTTACCGCTTTAACTCTGCGCGTTGGATGTTTGCGTAAAAAGATGAAGCCACTGGTCAAAATTTCCACTCAGAAAAGTTGAACAACTAACGTCTAAGACAGGGCTTCCCAACCTAGGGGTCACAAGACACTCGAAGGGGGTCGCAAAATACCTTCAAGAAACAGAATATTTTTTGAACAATATGAGCCCATTATTGCTCATTTTTACCTTTTATCTTAAAAAACACCAAACGCCATATTTAAACCTATTTTTGTCCCTTTTTCTTGCCATTGTTTTGCTCCTTTTAATGCATTTTTGCGACACTACTCCCATTTCTGCCCCTTCTCCATCAAATTTCAATGGCTTTTATGCACATTTTTTCAACTGTCAAGACATTTTTGGCACTTATAAACGCTTGTCACCACTTTTCCCACTTAGTGTCACATACAGTATGTCGACCCATTATTGTCACTTTTGTCATCTTTTCACCATATTTCATGCTTATTTTGGCCAATTTAACCAAATTCCCGATTTTTCATGCCCATTATTTGCCAGTTCAAATTAATTCTTCATACTTTTTAAATTGCATTACCTGTAATTTGCAACTTTTAACCATATTCTTTGTTTTTAAAATCAAATTTCCACAGTTTTTGGACACTTTGTACCCATTTTATTTCTGATTAAAACAAGGATTTACATCTTTAAAATTACCATATACTATGGCGCAAATAATAATAAAATTTCTGGATATCAGTAGATATTATTAAGATAAATAAATAAATAAATATAGTTATCACAGATTCATACAACAATGGACCATCATTTGCTGACTTAATCGATGGGCCCCAAATAGCTCTCCCCTTTATCCCCCCCCCCCGCTCAATAAAAGGCCCTGTCTTCACTTGACTTTTCTTCAATGTTCATGTGATGTCATTGTAGAATACATTTCATTGGCTTATTAAGATGAAAGGCATGTTTTGTTCCAAATTACAGGGATGAAAGAAGAAATAGAAGCTATACTTTGAATCTTCCATTTTAAGCCCAGCAGAGCTTCTAAACTGTTGTGTACCGTGGGAGTCGTCCTATTAGTCCATCACTGAACAGTTTACTGTTGTACACTCATAATTTATTACAATATATTTGTCTACATAGATAAAGGTCTTTCACAAGGTAAGTTAGCAATCTTAGATGTTCACTTAGGTGTTTGGTGGCTGGCGAGTGGCTAGCTGCTCCGAAAATCACTGTATTGTAATTAGCTGTATTTAATGAATTTCCCTCATGTTGTTTGGTCATGTCGCGCCGCTAAGCTCTTGACTTATTGCCTTGATTATGGCTGGTTTGATGGCGTAAGTTTTAGTTGTATTTTCTCGACTTTTGGTGAGGTTCAACCCCACTGCTTATTTTGAGGGGATATTTTTAGTAGCGCCTGTATTATTATTCGATCAGAGTGCTTAGCACCACGACGGCTTTTATCGGTGTCCCCGTTCAACTGGCATCCTGTTTTATTGAGGATATACTCAGTAACCTGCAACACAGGAGGAAATTGGTCACCAGGTAATATGGTCCCAAGTTGATTTGAAACACCGGTTGAGCGGTATGTCTGCCACACTGTTTTACCGCTTTTACTTTGCGCGTTGGATGTTTGCATTAAAACAAAGCAATCTTGCCACTTGTGTATTCATTAACTTTTTATCGTCTTGCCTATATGGGGCTCAATCATCCTGTGCATTGTCAAGGTGGTCAAAAGCGATAGCGAAACCACACAATGTTTACAGGAAGCTTGTGTCTATCGCTGCTGTTTCTCCTCAAACATTATCTGCGTTGTTTACCTCGGAAACGAAGAATTTGAATGTGGCTTGAATAATATGACTCCAAACAAATCAAGATGCCATCTAACAAGCTCAAAAACCTGATTTGTATCCCCCCAACATGTATGCAACATTTCTTTTTGACAAAGTGTTAGCAAATGTATGCTTCCAGTCGGTACCCCAAATTTAGGTTTTCAGACAAATCTGCAATTGTACGAATGAGAAAAACAACAACAACGTGCTTCTTTCCGTAGCTTCTATAATGTTCTAGGGTAATGGTCTAGACAATAATTAATTGATAATATTAATTGTTAAGCTGAGTTAAAATGGAATGGATGAGGGGCACAGGAAGATGGTATGTAGAAACTGCTAAATCAGCCTGATAGCACTGGTAATAGGTGTTTGAGTGTGTTGTGATGATGCATTCATTCCGCTTTAGGTTTATGACCTGTGGTCTGTGGTCAATGAAGTTTGAATTAAAACTAACAAAGATAAACATGAGTTATGACATTGTATGTTGCCTGGCGAGCCTGTTTGGAGGGCTGGAATCAAAGATTGGATCACCTATGATTATTGTTTTTTAGTTATAATGTATTTGATAGTACTTGTTTTAGACAATATGATGTTGTCTGATGTCCTCCCATTTTTTTCATTTACAGCACCTAACTTTGTTTTCAAAAACAAATTGTGATGGAGAATCCAAGTCCCCTGGTTGTAGGACAGGAGTTTGTGAGGCAGTATTATAAAGTCCTCAACGAGGCTCCAGCTTCTTTGCACAGGTAAATAAAGGCGTCAAATGCACTAATCAATTGCATTGTTACCAGATTAATTAATTAAAACATTGCATTTTTTTTTTTAATAAGATTTTATGGGAATAAATCCTCCTATGTTCATGGAGGACTTGATCCAAATGGAAAGCTGGCTGAAGCTGTGTATGAGCCAAAGGTAAGTTTTGCCAAATCTTGAATTATTTGTGATTCAACGTGTTTAATTGTCTTGACTTTTAAAGTTCAGTAAAATTAAGGAGTCACTGCTATGTTTTTAACAAGTGGTTTTTATTATTGATTTTAAATTATTTTTGTATCTATCTTGTCTTTAAGGAAATCCACAAGAAGGTCATGTCACTGCAGTTCAGTGAATGTTGCGCAGAGATCTCGCACGTGAATGCCCATGCCATGCTGGGTGATGGAGTTATGGTGCAGGTACTTGGAGAGCTGTCCAACAGTGGCCAACCAATGAGGAAGTTCATGCAGACGTTTGTGCTTGCTCCAGACGTGAGTATTTTTATGCGTTATCTTGTTCACCTAAAAAATCATTTTGTTCCATTCTGGTTTATTGTCACTATGCAACATTTATCAATGTGGTCTTTTTTTTTTCCTGACAACAGTGGAATTTTGTGTTCGCAATCCAATGCCTTGTCTCTTTCCAACAATGGTTGGAAAGAGACGTCATAGTTATTAAAATATACTTGAGCACGCTAGAAGAAAGTAGGCTTCAATTATTCTATTGATAACTGTGTGGTTTAAGTAGAACAATAGACAATTACCTAATTGCACAATGGGACTGGTGACGCCAGTGGTCACAGGGTCATTTGTGATAAGCACCGACTTGAAGGTAGAGGTGGTGGATATGGGGGGGGTTTCATTCAGATCATTTAGACTATTTTAAAATTATTTAATAAAACAAACCAATTCACCTACTTTAAATCATGGAAAAAAGATAATTTAAGTCAGCAAAATTTTCAAACATTTAAAAAATGTATGTAAGCATTTTATCAAACTGGTTCTAAGTACAATTAACATCAAACAACAAGGCTGACAAGTTATTTTAGTCACACAGTCTTTTTACTTTGTTTAACAAAAGTGGTGTAGCATTTGCACCACTTGCTACATAACAGGACAGCATATCAGTCTAGTGATTTCCATTTGCTTTTGAGGTAATACACTCATCTCTATAAAAGCAAGGAACTTCTGTCTGTGTATGTGTGTGTGGTGCATATCTCCATGACGCAGTGTCTGTTCGACCTGAAACTTTTTTTTAAAGCTTGCACACACGCCGAGGGTGTGCATGCATTATTTTGGATTCTTTAGTTACATTTTAAAGCGTTAACTTTCATTTTATTTTGAGATTACGGCTCCCTCGCCGTATTGAGCACAGTACTTTTGGTTCCGGTTTAAGACATCATGCGAGCCGCACGCAGACAAAGCCGTTCAGAGAGACTCAAATAGTTCCCGAAAGTTATTGGTGGCCAAATCGATTCCATTGATTCCGAGTGACATAACTGGGATTTTAGGTAAATTGTCGCCAATAACTGCAATAATTTACGGACGGTACATAAGAGGGGGGAGGGGCGTCATAGCCAGACGCAATCAGAGCCATTTAGAGAGAAAGTTATGACAAGGGAAGTTTGAAATAAACTCAATTAGTTCCCGGAAGTTATAGGCGGGCACTTGCAACAGCTGTGCTCAGAGCAAACAGAGAAACATGTACACGCTGATATTTTCTCCACGTGTTTAGTTTAGTTCATTTTGAACATGTAAAAAAAAATAAAGAAAAAAGAGAAGAAAAGCTAAATTTTAAAAAGTAGTATGGACAAACAATGAATGAGATTATACAAACCAGCTCTCAAATACTTTCTCTATAAATGTATTGTACATGTCCAAAAAGGAGCGGGAAGAAGTATCATGCGCATGTCCCACAGAATTAAACCACGCTATTTTATGTTGCACCCATAAATATACCGCTTTATAACACTACAGAGTATGTACACCTCTTTGTACATCCAACCTTCAAACACATACTCATTTGCCCATAACTGACAACTCTACTTAAGCTCCCACTATATGAATACATAAATTTAAGCATGACACAGTCAAAGAACTCAAGATAAGGCACGTGGGAAGGGTTGGGTGGGAGGTGGGCTGGGGGAGGGGTTCGGGTGGGAAGAACAACAGGATTCCAGCCGTTTGGGGACATGGACGTGCTGCCAATGGGCGCTGCAACCACGCCTCCATGCAGCATGGATGGGGGGGGCGGGAAGATGGCCGAAAAGGGCATTTGAAATTGAAGACCTGTAGCTGCGCTACTGACAACAACCAGATGACGTGTGGCAACAGTTCCAGGTGGGAATGTAGGGGTGCAGGAACTTCCTGGTGATAAGAGATGAGACAACCCTGACTTTAGCCTTGGCAAGCTGGGGAGCCAAAAGGAAGATAAGCAATGTGTTTTGATACAAGTTATGTCAATTTTCAATAGCCTGCTGTCCTGGGTCTCTCTGCTGTAACCCAATGAGTGGCCTAACTATTACTTCCAAGCCGGGCCTCCAAATTCTCCCAGTTGTTATCCATAACGGGTAGACGATCCATAAGCAACTTGCTTTTGATATCGACCAACACGAGTCTGAGTGTTCAGAGCCCTGCATCCTTCAGAAATCACTGGCAACTTTTCCAAAACAGTCGCCAGCGTAGTACGGACTTTTCGATAGATTAGGAAGCCACCAGCTCCGATCAGCAGCATGCCTACTATCATTATTCCAATTATGTAGATCTCCTCCACGTCTTCCACGGAAAGGATGGACAGACACACAACTCGCCACTTATTCCAAGGGTCAAGTGCATATCCAGCCGCAAACGTCCCGCTTGGATATGTGGGTTCACCACCCCCGGTTGTTTTCGTCGAAAAAATCTGGTCGATAGCACCAACTAAATAGAGACCAACTAATTAATTCCATTATTCCGGTTTTGGATGAGTCGCAGAGAGAGGCTCTTGTTAGGCTCACAGGACCAGACAAAGCAGCAGCAGGGAAAGATAAGGGCGGAAGGGAGGGAGAAACAGAGAATGTGACTGCCTTCGTCGAGAAGCAGAAGAGAATACAAATATATATCAACATTTTGTGCCGCTTTTGACTTTTTCCTTCATTAAGGCTGAAATGTGTGATTAGATTATGTAGTGTTGCTTCTTTCAGGGCAGATCTGAGCTGCTGATAGTAGTTTTTAAAATAAACCACATTTAGGACGTGGTCCCTTTATGAAGCAGCAGCAGAGCCATATCACACTCCTGCTGCGGAGCGAGACAATTTGTTACAGAAGAGAAAAAAATTCAGTGTTTCCTCAAACGTCTCTCAGTGTTTCCAACACTCAGAACTGATGGAGTTTAAACAGAGGACAGACAGACAGCTGCTAACACAGAGAAAGCAGCACAGCAGTGTGTTTGTGCTTTGGGAGGGAGGGGGAGTGGAGCGTACTTCTGCACCGTTTAAGCGCTTAATATTTGTTCAGTGTGCCTATAGTGCTGACATGAACCTGACTTGTAAATAGTGTGATTTGGTAGAGAAAAAAAACCTTTGGATGTGCTGTGTATGGGCCACAGATATATGGCACACAGACATGGCACCGCGAGGGATAAATGTGAACAACAGATGGTTGTACAATTTCCGTGATTTGGCAGATTGTCGTCATGTTTTAATCTTTAAAGATCTAATATCGCCAGATAGCACACCTTTTGGTGTAACGATTCATTTTAACATTGGTACTATGAATGTTTCCAGGGTTTGGTTGGCAACAAGTTTTATGTACACCACGACATCTTCCGCTATGAGGATGAAGTGTTTGGAGACTCTCATGCTGAGCTTCAAGAAAGTAAGATGTTCATTTTTTATTTTTACTTTTTTAATTATCCTTACTGTTTAATTTCAGAGTAGTACGCTCATTTTCCCCATTCCTCTGTTCCGTCCTCTAGAATCAGAGAAAAATGTGGAAGAGGAGCCAAAGGAGAGGCAGCCATCCCCTGAGCCTCTGCAAGAAAGTCCAAACAGCACCACCTATTATGAACCTCACCCTGTCACGTAAGTAAATGTTCAGCAGAGCCCTACGGAGAAAATCTAACACAACTAAAGTCCGTTTATAGAGATTAATCTGAAAAATTCATGATCCACAGTAATGAAGTAGAGGAGCCAATGGAAGAGCCAGCTCCAGAACCAAAACCTGAGCCTGAACCAGAATCTAAAGCAGAGGAGCTCAAGCCTGAAAGAGAAAAGAAGGTTCTGGAGGAAATTAAGGAGAAAGCACAGTCACCAGTTCCTGTGGAATCTCCACCAAATACCCAAGAGGCACACGAGGTAAAACAGTTGTCTATAGTTTATTTAAAACATGTATATGAGACAAAGTACAGTGATGGTCCTTCCTAAACATTTTATTTTGAGGACTGTGTTGAATCTTTGACTCTAAAAGGTTTTTAACTCAACAGTAGTTGCATTTGTTCAAAGATGAATCCTTTATGATATATTTGATTATTACTGTCCTCCTCACAGACATCCTCCTGGACTGTGATGACCAACAAAAATAAGGCAAAAAAGGAGAAGAAAAAAGAAAAGAGGAAAGCTGGTACAGTCACCCCCTCTGGGATCCCCCCTCATGTTGTCAAAGCAACACAGGTATAGCACCTTCTTTATGCAAATGAAAACAGTAATATTGTTTACCTGCCATGAACGTAGCTGTGTGTGTAATTAAAACACAACAAAACATTCAAATGAGGAGGTAATCTTTTGATTTTTTGTTCTGTCTTTTTTATCTGGTGTAGCCTGAAGTTGAGTCCCAATCAGAGATGGAAATACCCCTGCACCCCAAAGACCTGCGCACTCGCAACAAAAGGCGTCTCCCTCCACGAGGCCCTAAATCTGGTAATGCTGAGATTTAAACTTCTAGAGTAGGAGTGGTTCACGTGTTGATGTTTTCTTGTAGGTTTAGTTGTAGGATAGTGAATGAGCTCACACACGTCTTGTCTTGTTTTCATGCATCACAATTAGATGGTGTTCCTTCAGAATCACAAACAGGAAAACCCCACCTGAGCTCTGTTAATAAAGGTAAATATTCATTTTTGCGTCTTAAGGAATATTTGTCTTGTTTTTAACATTAGAGAAGTGACCCGGTGTGTAATTTCTCTTCTGCTTGTTGCTTTGACTGGCAGGTGGCAGAGATGGTAAGCCTGGGGTTATGAACAACAGGCGGTTTCTTCAATACCCTGACAGTCACCAGCTGTTTGTTGGAAACCTTCCACATGACATTGATGAGAGCAAACTCAAGGAATTCTTCATGAGTAGGTTTTTTCCAAAACACCAGTAGTTACACAAGTCTAAATAAAGACATACTAGGTAAATCAGGTTAAAAAAAATAGTGATACGTTGAACTGATAATATTTTTCTGGTGAAATGATTTAAAAAAAATTTGATTCAACACTACCAAATTTTGGTGCTAAAACACTGTTATTGAATTGTCCTTCTTCTGTGTTCCCACAGCATATGGAAATGTGGTGAAGCTGTCGATTAACACCAAGATCTTAGATGAAACGTTGCCCAACTTTGGATTCGTGACGTTTGACGATTCTAATCCTGTTCAAAGAATCCTGGAGGAGAAGGTAGAAGGGGTATGTATCAAAATTTATTACACATTTTCATTCACATGGTGGTGGGATTGGATGGTGTAGAATGGATTGGCCAGCCTGGTGCATCAAATGTTTAAACCCATTTCCTGTTTTAGATTGAATAATAATGTAACATAAAATAAAAAATATATATATTTTGTCTCCTAATGCTTTATTCTCCATGGGTTGATCATTCTTGTATGTGATTAAATCCTTTTTCCAGCTATAAATATCATAAAATTCTAAACTGTAGTACACTACAACATTTTCACGTTACAAATAAACTGTTTTACATAGAACAATTGATAAGCTGCAGCTGAAGTTAATCATGTGTGATCTAGAAATCTGTTTCAGAACAGGAAAAATTAGCTCCAGTTTAACCAGTGAATGAAGTGGGTGGTGAATTAAGCTGCCATATGTAAAGGTTTATTCTAAATATACTGACTTGAATTATTTCTTTGCAGCCCATAATGTTCCAAGGTGAGGTGCGTCTGAATGTGCAAAGGAAGAAAACAAGGGCAGTCCGTGAACAAGAGACCCGCGGCAGGGGCCGTGATCGTCAAGACATGAAGCGCAACGATCGGGGACCTGAAGGTTCACAAGGCATCGTGGAAAGCGGAAAGATGTGTGAGCGCGTTGGCATGGGACCGCCGTCACAAACAGGAAAACCCCACCTGAGCTCTGTTAATAAAGGTAAATATTCCTCTTTGCATCTTAAGGAATATTTGTCTTGTTTTTACACACTAGAGAAGTGACCCGGTGTGTAATTTATCTTCTGCTTGTTGCTTTGACTGGCAGGTGGCAGAGATGGTGAGCCTGGGGTTATGAACAACAGGCGGTTTCTTCAATACCCTGACAGTCACCAGCTGTTTGTTGGAAACCTTCCACATGACATTGATGAGAGCGAACTCAAGGAATTCTTCATGAGTAGGTTTTTTGCAAAACACCAGTAGTTACACTAGTCTAAATAAAGACATGCTAGGTACATCAGGTTAAAAAAAATAGTGATACGTTGAACTGATAATATTTTTCTGGTGAAATGATTTCAAAAAATTTTGATTCAACACTACCAAATTTTGGTGCTAAAACACTGTTATTGAATTGTCCTTCTTCTGTGTTCCCACAGCATATGGAAATGTGGTGAAGCTGTCGATTAACACCAAGATCTTTGATGAAACATTGCCCAACTTTGGATTCGTGACCTTTGACGATTCTAATCCTGTTCAAAGAATCCTGGAGGAGAAGGTAGAAGGGGTATGTATCAAAATGTATTACACATTTTCATTCACATGGTGGTGGGATTGGATGGTGTAGAATGGATTGGCCAGCCTGGTGCATCAAATGTTTAAACCCATTTCCTGTTTTAGATTGAATAATAATTTAACATAAAATAAAAAATATATATATTTTGTCTCCTAATGCTTTATTCTCCATGGGTTGATCATTCTTGTATGTGATTAAATCCTTTTTCCAGCTATAAATATCATAAAATTCTAAACTGTAGTACACTACAACATTTTCACGTTACAAATAAACTGTTTTACATAGAACAATTGATAAGCTGCAGCTGAAGTTAATCATGTGTGATCTAGAAATCTGTTTCAGAACAGGAAAAATTAGCTCCAGTTTAACCAGTGAATGAAGTGGGTGGTGAATTAAGCTGCCATATGTAAAGGTTTATTCTAAATATACTGACTTAAATTATTTCTTTGCAGCCCATAATGTTCCAAGGTGAGGTGCGTCTGAATGTGCAAAGGAAGAAAACAAGGGCAGTCCGTGAACAAGAGACCCGCGGCAGGGGCCGTGATCGTCAAGACATGAAGCGCAACGATCAGGGACCTGAAGGTTCACAAGTCATCGTGGAAAGCGGAAAGATGTGTGAGCGCGATGACAAGGGACCGCCGTCACAAACAGGAAAACCCCACCTGAGCTCTGTTAATAAAGGTAAATATTCCTCTTTGCATCTTAAGGAATATTTGTCTTGTTTTTACACACTAGAGAAGTGACCCGGTGTGTAATTTATCTTCTGCTTGTTGCTTTGACCGGCAGGTGGCAGAGATGGTGAGCCTGGGGTTATGAACAACAGGCGGTTTCTTCAATACCCTGACAGTCACCAGCTGTTTGTTGGAAACCTTCCACATGACATTGATGAGAGCAAACTCAAGGAATTCTTCATGAGTAGGTTTTTTGCAAAACACCAGTAGTTACACAAGTCTAAATAAAGACATGCTAGGTACATCAGGTTAAAAAAAAGAGTGATAAGTTGAACTGATAGCTGTTGAAATGATTTAAAAATAATTTGATTCAACGTTACCAAAGTTTGGTACTAATAAACTGTTATTGAATTGTCCTGCTTCTGTGTTCCTGCAGCATATGGAAATGTAGTGAAGCTGTGGATTAACACCAAGGACGTTGGTAGAAAGTTGTCCAACTATGGATTTGTGGTCTTTGACAATTCTGATCCTGTTCAAAGAATCCTGGAGGAGAAAGTAGAAGGGGTATGTATCAAAATGTATTAACCATTTTCATTCACATGGTGGTGGGATAGGATGGTGTAATTGGGATATTGGCCAGCTTGGTGTATTAAATGTCCAAATCCATTCACAGTTTTAGATTGAATTAATAATGTAACATAAAATAAAAAATATATATATTTTGTCTCCTAATGCTTTATTCTCCAGGGGTTGATCATTCTTGTATGTGATTAAATCCTTTTTCCAGCTTTAAATATCATAAAATTCTAAACTGTAGTACACTACAACATTTTCATGTTACAACACAACATAAATATATGAAACTGTTTTACACAGAACGATTGATTAGCTGCAGCTGAAATTAATCATGTTTGGTCTCGAAATCTGCTTCAGGACAGGAAAAATTAGCTCCAGTTTAACCAGTGAATGATGTGGGTGGTGAATTAAGCGGCGGTATGTAAAAGTTTATTCTAATATACTGACGGATTATTTCTTTGCAGCCCATAATGTTCCAAGGTGAGGTACGTCTGAATGTGCAAAGGAAGAAAACAAGGGTAGTCCGTGAACAAGAGACCCGCGGCAGGGGCCATGATCCTCAAGACATGAAGCGCAACGATCAGGGACCCGGAGGTTCACGAGGCATCGTGGAAAGCGGAAAGATATGTGAGCGCGATGACAAGGGACCGCCGTCACAAACAGGAAAACCTCACCTGAGCTCTGTTAATAAAGGTAAATATTCCTCTTTGCATCTTAAGGAATATTTGTCTTGTTTTTAACACTAGAGAAGTGACCCGGTGTGTAATTTATCTTCTGCTTGTTGCTTTGACTGGCAGGTGGCAGAGATGGTGAACCTGGGGATGTGAACAACAGGCGTATTGTTCAATACCCTGACAGTCACCAGCTGTTTGTTGGAAACCTTCCACATGACATTGATGAGAGCAAACTCAAGGAATTCTTCATGAGTAGGTTTTTTACAAAACACCAGTAGTTACACTAGTCTAAATAAAGACATGCTCGGTACATCAGGTTAAAAAAAAGAGTGATAAGTTGAACTGATAGCTGTTGAAATGATTTAAAAATAATTTGATTCAACGTTACCAAAGTTTGGTACTAATAAACTGTTATTGAATTGTCCTGCTTCTGTGTTCCTGCAGCATATGGAAATGTGGTGAAGCTGTGGATTAACACCAAGGACGTTGGTAGAAAGTTGTCCAACTATGGATTTGTGGTCTTTGACAATTCTGATCCTGTTCAAAGAATCCTGGAGGAGAAAGTAGAAGGGGTATGTATCAAAATGTATTAACCATTTTCATTCACATGGTGGTGGGATAGGATGGTGTAGTTGGGATATTGGCCAGCTTGGTGTATTAAATGTCCAAATCCATTCACAGTTTTAGATTGAATTAATAATGTAAAATGAAAGTTTTAAAAAAAAATTTTGTCTCCTAATGCTTTATTCTGCAGGAGTTGATCATTCTTGTATGTGATTAAATCCTTTTTCCAGCTTTAAATATCATAAAATTCTAAACTGTAGTACACTACAACATTTTCATGTTACAACACAACATAAATATATGAAACTGTTTTACACAGAACGATTGATAAGCTGCAGCTGAAATTAATCATGTTTGGTCTCGAATTCTGCTTCAGGACAGAAAAAATTAGCTCCAGTTTAACCAGTGAATAATGTGGGTGGTAAATTAAGCGGCCGTATGTAAAGATTTATTCTAATATACTGACGGATTATTTCTTTGCAGCCCATAATGTTCCAAGGTGAGGTGCGTCTGAATGTGCAAAGGAAGAAAACAAGGGCAGTCCGTGAACAAGAGACCCGCGGCGGGGGCCATGATCCTCAAGACATGAAGCGCAATGATCAGGGACCCGGAGGTTCACGAGGCATCGTGGAAAGCGGAATGATGCCTGAGCGCGAAGGCAAGGGACCGCCGTCACAAACAGGAAAACCCCACCTGAGCTCTGTTAATGAAGGTAAATATTCATTTTTGCATCTTAAGGAATATTTGTCTTGTTTTTACACACTAGAGAAGTGACCCGGTGTGTAATTTCTCTTCTGCTTGTTGCTTTGACTGGCAGGTGGCAGAGATGGTGAGCCTGGGGATGTGAACAACAAGCATATTGATCGATACCATGACAGTCACCAGCTGTTTGTTAAAAACCTTCCACATGACATTGATGAGAGCGAACTCAAGAAGTTCTTCATGAGTAGGTTTTTTGCAAAACACCAGTAGTTACACTAGTCTAAATAAAAACATACTAGGTACATCGGGTTAAAAAAAAGAGTGATAAGTTGAACTGATAACATTTTTGTGGTAAAATGATTTCCAAATATTTTGATTCAATGCTACCAAAGTTTGTGTTCTTGAATTGTTCTGCTTCTGTGTTCCTGCAGCATATGGAAATGTGGTGAAGCTGTGGATTAACCCCAAGGGCATTGGTAGAAAGTCGCCCAACTTTGGATTCGTGGCATTCGACGATTCTGATCCTGTTCAAAGAATCCTGGAGGAGAAGTTAGAAGGGGTATGTATCAAAATTCATTACCCACTTTCATTCACATGGTGGTGGCTTGGTTCTTGATTTAATTGTATGGTGTAGTTGGGATTGGCCAGCCTGGTGCATCAAATGTTTAAATCCATTCACTGTTTTAGATTGAATAATAATGTAACATGAAATAAAAAAATGTATTTTGTCTGTGTTCTCCAGGAGTTAATCATTCTTGTATGTGATTAAATCCCTGTTCCAGCTGTAAAATATCAGAAAATTCTAAACTCTAGTACATTTCATGCAGTTTGACACACTAATGACAAGTAACTAGGGATGTAACGATTCACTCAACTCCCCATACGATTCAATTCACGATACTGGGTTCACGATACGATTCTCTCACGATTTATTTTACAAAATAGGACTGTAGACATATGACTTTATTTTTTTTGGGTTCAAAACTATAAAAAACTGTACTGTTTACCTTTTATTTTTTCATTGTCAAAATAATCCCTTGATAAACTATTCAAAACAATGCAATTCAACTGAAAATAAATCTTGAATAAAATAAATAAAGGAATAATACAAATGAAGAAGAAGCCTATGAATTTCAATTCTGATTCTATAGTAAACAATGCAAAATTGCATAATAGTTTTTCTTTTTAAAAGTGCAACTGAAAATGTATTTTGTGCCTTGGATTTAAAAAAAAAAAAACAGTCATTGCACTGTAATTAGGTCAGACATTTGTTTGGACCAGCAGAGGACGCTGGTAACCCAGTGGTCGGTTGGCATGCAGATATCTTGCAGTGAAGAAGAGATGCTATGCTAGCAGACAGAGCTAAAAGAAAAACGTGACTTTTACAGTTATTCACGTAATATTACAGATATTCTTTCGGTGCTAAAGGGGTAAGGAATAATATATGAATTTGTTTAAGAGGAGAAGGCGGCCAGAAAGAAAGTAGTAGCATATTCCTCCCACCGCCAACACTTCTGGTACCTAAAAAAAGTACTGCGATTCAATTTTCACAGTATCGATGTGAACAGTGATACCTATGAATCGATTTTTAACTGCCTTATGATTAATCGTTACATCCCTACAAGTGACACAGCAATGCTTCAGGACAAGAAAAATTATCTCCAGTTTAACCAGTGAATAATGTGGGTGGTGAATTAAGCGGCCGTATGTAAAGGATTATTTTAAACATACTGACTTGGATTATCTCTCTGCAGCCCATAATGTTCCGAGGTGAGGTGAGTCTGAATGTGGAGGAGATGAAGACAAAGCCAGTGAACGAGAGACCCGTCGCCCCCCGGGTGGGCATGGCCCCTAAACTGAGCATCGGCTCTGGAAAAGGCCCCGGTGGTCAGGGACAAGGTCGCTTCACGACCCAGCGCCGCTGAGAAGAGCATTGCCATCAGAGTGAATGAAGTCTCATGTTCAATCGTTCTTGTTGAAAAAAAATTAAATCTTCATGTCAAAAATTATGATATATTTGTTTTTCCTTCTTTGCTTTGGAGTGTGACCTAGCCTGTCAACTAGTTGTTTGAGGAATAGACAAAACATAAAATGAGCAAACACATTTTGCTTACAAGTCCTGAGCTGAGCTTCCTTCCGGGTATCTCAAGAAATCATAAATTTTAATTTGTAAAAAAAAATTCGGGGAAGAAAAGGCAAATCAACCAGGAGAAATCGGCCACTTTAGAAGGGACTGACGAGACTCCTAAACTCTAATAAAACAGACCATCATTTGGGGTAAGAGATTATATGCCTTGATTTAACTGGGGTGCTTCTCCATGAAATCCCTCTGTTGCACATTTTACACGGTAGTTTGCTGCCCATTTGAAAAAAGGGAGATGCAAAATTTGGACAGTTACACTGACATCCTTCCAATGTACTTTTCACATATTTGACGTAAAAACTACACTTGATTACTGCTGGACGAACACGATGACAAGTGAATACACATATTTTTCCTTATTTGTAAAATGAAAGAGACAAGCTAAAATCATGGACTTATCACCAAATGGGGATCATAGGGTGGGGGGGTTGGTGGGGGGTGTGAAGAAAAGGGTTGGTCATCAATTGGATTTTAACGATTCTGATTCCGATTCTCAATTTTGATTCCTGTTCTAAATGATTCTCGATTCTGATTCTTTGAGTTGTGCAGGTAAATAGGTCACAGATTTCACAGGAAATTTTTTTCATTTGAAAAAGCCTTTACACAGGCCATTTTTATTCATTTACTTAGTTGATACAGTTTAATTTGGTTTCTGTAATGTAACAAGGGTATTCAATTACAAAGGTCCCCAAATGTAGCTAGGAATTTAACGGTTACTGATATCACGATTACCCACGGTAAATTTTCCGACGGTGAAGGTGACCGTTTATGTTTTAATTACCATGGTAACCAACGCGGTTGATAACCACGGTGTGGAAAACTCGTGAGATACTTTATCAGTCTCTCTACGCATGCGCAGAATGAATAAAGAATTGTTTTATCCCGTTCTTCTCCTTGTTATTATCACATTTTTAAAAAGTTTAAAAATAGCAGGAATTAGTGCTGGTCTCGAACAGTCTTGAGGGAAAATCCCGAGTCCGGGCAGTCCGAGTCTGAGACAAGACCGAGTCAAAATGCTTCAGAGTCGAGACGAGACCGAGACCTTTAAAATTTGATCTCGAAACCAAGACCGGTCTCGTCTACTACAACACTACTGTTTATATGGTAGACAAGATGTTATATACATAAATGTAATTGGAGTCTAAAGCCACAAAAATGTCACAACTTTAAAAAGAAAATAGACTAATTTAAGACCTCTTTACATGGAGTATAAGACAAAAGATCAGTGGAAACTTTGGACATTTTTGAAACCTTAAATCTGTTGATTAAAGTAAAAGTACCCCAAGTATTTTTTTTTCTTTATGTACATATGTAAATTGTATTTGACTGTAAATCAAGTACATGTTGTATATAAATGGGTAAATGTGTGAATTGTGTATAATTTGATAGTGGTATGGAGTGCACGTGTCAATAAAAAAAACTTTTCAAAAAAAGCTCCACCGGCCATCAGTTCCTCTTTAAAGCAGAATAAAAGTTAATTCCACTTTAAAGTGACCATGTAAACATTCTTCCTAATGCTAATTTAATTCCGAATTAAAATTAAATCCAAATTAAGTGTCTGGTTTATTCCGATTTTAATTCCGAATTAGATAATTCCTCTTTCTTGTAAACACTTAACTTGCTTAATACCACTTTAAGTTAAATCGGGTCGTTCTGCGCTTGCGCAACTTGCGGCGATGACGCGCTGGTGACGAAATAATCCAAGATGGCGGCGGCCCAACAACCAGTTGATACTATTTAATAAGAGCCTTAAAAAACATGGATATAATGAAAAGAGTGGATGGACGGAAGCATCAACATGCAGACTTTCACACGGACACACAAGGACTGATTAAACACACATGGACCTCAGTAAACAGAACAGGCTTCAACTACTCCAAAAACACAAAATGAGAGAAAATTCAACAAAAATACACAAAACAAATAAAAATCCATATACAAGAACAAAAACACCCAAATGACTAAAAAGAACCTTCCAACTTTGTACTTTCTCGGTAATTATTCGAAATGCTGACATGAATGCTGATAATGTGGCCCTCAGATTAAATAATCACATTTTTTGGCCCCTGCTGTGCATCATTTGCCCATCTCTATCATATATAGGGGCTTTGCCTCTCACTAGTCCTCTGTCTTGTTCCTTCAGCCTTGGGCACCAGGGGGGTATTTCATCAAACCCAGCTCAGTGTTAAGTCCAGGTTTAACCTGATAGTCTGGCTCCATTAAGCCGGTTTCTAACTGGAACAGCGGTTTCATCAACGAGAAAACACCTTGGTTACCATGGTAACACAGTCCGTAGGTCAAACCTGCTCCAGACCAGGTTTAAGCAGCAAGCATTTTGAAAAAAAGTAATTAAGTGATGCTTTCAAATATGGGGTGCCAAGTGTAAAAATGTAGTATAAAAGTTGTAGCTAAACTCAACAAACTTCTAAGTCAGGGTTCCCAACCTAGGGATCACGAGACACTGGGAGAGGGTCGCCAAATACCTTCAAGAAACAGAATATTTTTTGAACAATATGAGCCCATTTTGCTCATCTTTACATTTTATCTTCAACGACACTAAACGACTTATTTGAACCTAATTTTATACCTTTTTCTTGCCATATTTTTGCTCCTTTTAATGCATTTTTGCTCCATTACTCCCATTCCTGCCACTTCTCCATCAAATTTCAATGCCTTTTATGCACATTTTTTCAACTTTCAAGACATTTTTGGCACTTATAAACGCTTGTCACCACTTTCCCCACCGTGTCACTTACTGTATGTGCCTGTGTTACAAAACATCCATTCTTTGGTTTTGATTTTTTTTTTGTATTAATAATGTTTCAATTCACCAGTAATGTGACTAATGCGTTCCTTCTTTTCATGTCCAGAGCGGGAGCAAAAGTCACCAAATTATCTGGATACTATTTGGACCATAACACCCTTCGGTAAAGTTGGCAGATATTCAGACAGCAGACAGATTCGGACTTCCAGCATCAATAACTCTTTAACGAAATGACACCTCTGCCATCAGTGTGAGGTGGACAATGTGATACAAGATCATTTTTTATTAAACGCAGCAGAATAAAAGTCCGTCTGTTGGTCGTTTTGTGGGATGAGATTAAAACATCAAGTTGTCGTCCTAGTTTCCCTTAAATATCTAAATATCACACAAACAACCAGATTTAATTTTAAAACAGAAAAACGCTGCTTGTTTAGTTTTTAAACCAAAAAACCAACCCGTTTTTTCAATTCTTCTGGGGGGGATATGCTACTCGGAACTGAGTGTTTTTGTGCCCCCCGCAGTTTTATTAATATAATGCCCCCTCAGTTAATGCTGCCTGGCGCCGACTGCACTATATGAATACATACTTCCGACGGGCACTGTACTAGTTTTCATAAAATCCTACTTGAAGTCGTCTTATGAACCCCTCATTTCACAGAGTTAGGACAATAATATTCTTTACAAGATTAAACATTACTGTAAACACTTGTGAATGATCTGTTTCTTTAAACAACCGATTCCTGTAAGTTTAACGCACACTGCTGCTAACTCTATAGCGCCTGCTTTTAATTTGAAGTACTTCCGGTTTTAGTTTGTGGTGCGCACTTTAGACGGAAGATTGACAGAGGCAAAGAAACGAGGAAAATGAACGATCCCCTCTGAAATCCCCTCTGATTGGTCTCCTTGTTTGGCGGGCCTCACTGTCAGCTTGGGGACTCGTCCACTTCCCAGTTTCCCATCGTGGATCGCTCTCTAACCACCAGAGGAGGTATGATTTCAGCTGCATGGTAATAGTTATGATCGGCAGCCCATCTCATGCTGGTTTTCTTTCCTGTAGCTTTAGGTTATTCTCTGCATTGGTGTCCGTGCTCACTCTGCACGGTGCTGATGTGCACTTGCCTTCCGTGGGTGACAGCTTTGGGTTACCGCTGGGTACGCCTCTCCTTGCTTCCTGCTGCACTGGTGCGTGCTCTCCTTCAGTGCTTATGCATCGCCTGAAAGGTATGCTTACAGTGGAATGTGTTTTTAGACCCCACAATTGACAGTACTCCTGTATGGGCTGGTTTATTGTGTAGCTGTGGCTGTGTGCGCCCTTCTCGCTCTCTGCTGCGCCGGAGCGCATCCGCCTTCAGCCTCTGACAGGTACACACACCCCATGTCTGCTTCCGCTGTCAATAATTTAAATATCATTTCTTAATAAAGGTTTGTGTGACAGGGTTGTTTATTGGAGTGAGTTTGCTTTACTTCATGTCGCTGCTCTGCTGCACTGAATATCTGTGGAACTGTGTGTGAGTCCAGCCGCCCTCTTTGTGTCCCCGTGCTGAGGGACTGGACTTCCCATTGACTCATTTCGACGTGTACCTAACTCTGACCGGCCCTCCATGCCACACCTGTGGCTACCGGTTTCAACTGATATCACAGATATCTTTATATAGTATTTAAGTTTAATAGAATTTGATCTGTTTATTGTCTTTTTACTCAGTTTATTTTTTGTATTTTATATCTGCCTACATCAACCCATTTAGTGTACACTTTTATTGTTGATATCAAGCTGTTATTTCTCTTTTGTAAAATACTTGTTTAACCTCTGGTTTGTTATTTCAGTTGCTGAGAGCCAATAGTGGTGGTCCTGTTGGAGGGTTGTCATGTACTGTGCTGTGTAGTGCTTGGTTTCTTGTCTCCACGTGTGCCTGAGTGTTTGTGTGTATTTGTCACCTTTTAGGTGTGTATTGTCTTGGAATCCCCCACTTTGAACCATTTTTTCCACACTGGTAAGCCTCAGCACTGGTCATTGTTGTTCATTTACTTTTGTTTTATAAAGACTGTTTTTAAAATATATTTTTGTAATAAACATGTTCAACTGGGAACACGCCTGAAGCTCCTTTAATCAACGAGCCTGAGTGCCTTGGGTTATACATTTATTATTTTGTCTGCAAATCATTAAGTACTCTATGCTCTTTTAAATATTACTATTTCCTTGGGTGAAACTCCCAAGGTGGCGTTGTCATTACTAATAATCTCTCCATTTCGACAGGACTGGTTTTTGAGAGCAAAGACGTGTGTCCCAGTGTTTTTTTGTGTGTATCAGTTTAACTTTTCCTGTCATTTTAGGCACATGCAAAGCAGCAGCAGGCTTCCCGTGGATGCGTAGGTGGTTTTTGGCGTTTGGTAAGCAGTCGTTCAGTTTTTCGTTTCCTGCGTGTCTCGTTGTATTACCGTTTTGGCATGGAGGGAGAGATGCAGGAGTTGAGGGACTTAGTTGCCCAGTTACGTGCAGAGAATGAGAGGCTGCGGAAGGAGCAGCCAATGCCTGGACCTAGTACTGTACCTCCAGTGCCTGCTGCGTCCCTTCCTGCTCAGTCTGCGGTTAGTGCACCCTTAGCAGAAAGACTGGTTCTTGTGCCCAGGGACCGGAAGTGTCCCATGTTTAGGGGAAGGATAGGAATAGGATTAGCCAAGTGGATTGAGGAGGTTCAGGCGTGTATACAAGCTCGTCATTTGTCTGTGTTTGACCAGGCATTCTTTTTGTATGACCATCTTGAGGGAGAGGCACGTGATGAAAAAAAATTCCATCCGAGTGCTGATCAGTGCAACCTGGATTGAATAGTTAGTATTTTACAAGAACTTTATGGTTGCACTGACTCATATGTGGCACTACAGGAGGCCTTCTTCTCACGACTTCAACGAGAAGTGGAAACACTGCAAGAATTCTCTCTAGCACTAATGAGTCTTATGTCACAAGTAAAACAGCGCGCACCTAATGACATGCCAAATGCAGAGTTTTTACTACGCAATTAGTTTATTGAGCATGTCAATGACAGTGCCCTTTGTCGCAAGTTAAAATTAAATGGGAGAATGAGGGTTTACCGGCAAGTATGAGGGGTAGGAGCCATTCAGTCCCTTCGGTTTTTGGCCTGCAGTACAGATTAGAGGGTATTCCCCAGGCGGGTTCTAATTCACCCTAGAGGTCTGAGCTATGTGAGGTACGGGAGATGCTAAAAGTTCAGCAAGAGCAGCTCCACCAACTGGCCCAAAGCATTTCTCGTATACAGAATCCCCCACCGCGTAATGCCTCATTGCGTTGTGAAATTATTATCTGTAGGAGGTGTCATCCGACTGGCCATTTTGCAAGGAAATGTGACGGCATACGGGCCCCTTCAGCTCAGCATCTAACTGGTCCCGCACAGGCTAATGGGCAGCCATATATATATATATATATATATATATATATATATATATATATATATATATATATATATATATATATATGTGTGTGTGTGTGTTTGTATTTGTGCAATATTTCAGTGGTGGTTACAATGCTTTCAATGTGTCGCAATGGTTATTTGATTCACTTTATTCTATGATGGCAGTGTGTAATGCCTGCATTTTCTTGTCATTGAAAATGTGCATAAACACTAATAATAAATGTGATGTTTTGAAGCAAGTAGTTTTGACTCAATTTGTCCTCTGAATGATCAATATCTTCTGATGAACATATACAGCAACTTGATTTTTCATCTCTACATTTAATTTTGATATTAACTGGGTAGAATATTGCAATATCGTATCATGATCCAAGTATCGCGATACGTATCATATTGCAACATCCTTGCCAATACTCACCCCTAATTCATACAACGTATATACGACAAATGCAGAGAACATGGACTTGAAAATGGTTCTATTAAAGTTTTTTAGCGTTACCTCGTCCCTACAGATGCAGACAATAGCCTTAATAGTTACTTACCCTCAAAGTAACACCACCAGTAATGTTACATACAGCAGTAAAATAAGATTTTGCAGTGAATATTGAATGTGATCATGTCCCTCTGTCACACATTGATCAGTTGTAGTTTCATGTCCAGGGGGATAAAAATACTTCCTGAGTGTTTGTGGAGCAGCTCAGACACTAAACAGCTGTTGTGTGATCACAGTGCAGTGGAGGCTTTGTCTTCTCCAGGATGGATGAAGTCTTCTCCAGGGTCTGTCATTCTGCCACCAGAGAGTCCAGCTCTGTGTCCACCACAGATCAGCCATCTTTACCAGTCTGTACAAACATGAACCCACCCAATAACCACAGCATGGAAGGTCCAGTTGACAGAATGTCATATGTCACTCAGATGTACAACCCAAAACAATGTTTGACCTACATAAATATATTATATTAAAAAAAAGAAGAAAAACACTAATTTCCTTAATACTCTAGTGTCTTATTTTCTCTACTTCAAGCACGTCATTCATACATACTGTATATCTGTGTAGTGTCAAATGTCAGCGATCAATCAATTCAACAATGGTGGCCCCAAATGAACTGAAACAGATGAGAAAGTGTTTTATTTATATTAACAACAGGCTGAGAGGAAACGTTGGTGTAACACAGCAGTGATGGTTACAGCATTCATCCTCTGCTTCAGTGGATCAATCACATCTAAAATGGAAAAAGAATAAAGTCACACATTTAATTCGTCCTAAACATGTGTACAAGATTTGTATCTTTGAGAGTGAAGCCCAAAGACAAGCTGTATGATTGCACTAGAGCCTAAGTTCCCAAAGTGGGGTACGGGTTGTATGGGTACCCCCAGGGGTTCATAAACTGTCATGAGGGTACTTGAATAAAAAAAAAAAAAAAAAAAAATGGAAAATAGAATATAAATCAACCAGCAGTCAGGAGCTTCCATGCATTGCTACAAATTACAGATTAACCGATGTAAGACTACCCATGGTTACAGATTATAATTTTTTTAAATTATAATTATTATATATTATTTCTCAACAGGATAGGGTTGTGACCCCAATTTAATATCACATATTTTTTGTGTCTCCAGAGACTTTTTTTCTTTCTTTCTAAAATTAGCTTTTGACAATGTTTATTGTTGCCAGGATTAGTGACAAAGTAACAAGATCCACCAGCTCAGATTCTTTTATTCTGCACTTTATATGAACGAGATTTATATTTCGAAAAGTGAAAGTATAGAATACAATTGTTTAACATATTGTCTATGATCTTGAAATTTGAAAAAGAATAATTAAAACATTTTAAAATACATTTTTATTCAGAATTTTTTTTTTCATTATAAATTATTATACATTTCAGGGGACCCCATTTGAGTTCCAGGCGACCACACATGGGGTCATGACCCCAAGGTTGAAAAACACTGCATTTCATTATATTGTTTATGTGTGCAGAAGTAAGGGGTAAATGGCCTCAGGTTAAATGTTAGAAGGGATACGGGACTGTGAAAGGTTTGGGTCCTGACCCCATTTTAACATCACATATTTTTGGTGACTTTTTTCTTTCTTTCTAAAATTAGCTTTTGACAATGTTTATTGTTGCCAGGATTAGTGACAAAGTGACAAGATGCACCAGCTCAGATATTTTTATTCTGCACTGTAAGTGACTCCAGAGTAAAGAAAACGTTAAATTATGTGTTTTGTTGTTAATAAATTAGCACTTACTGTTAAACCGGAAGTTTATTTTCAAGGTTTTGATGTGTATGAAAACACAAAACGATACACAAAAATCCCGGTTCAATACGTATCTCGGTATTGAGGTCACAGTGCCCTTCATTTTCGGTAAAGTATGGAACAAAATGCAAAACATAAATTTGCTAGTTGTTTATTTGAAACTTTAGCAAACCAACAATGTATTTAACATTATACAGAATATGAAAATAAAGTTTAAAAAAATAAAATACTTGTAAAGTGCTGCCTGGTAATAATATTCTCGAACAAAAAATACATTAAATATAATAGAAATAAGCTCACAGCTTTTAACAAACAAAAAGTACAGCATGTAGCCCTTGGTTTAGACCTTCATATTTTTGGCCAGAAAAATGTACTTGTCCACATTATTATTATTATTATTATTATTATTATTATTATTATTATTATTATTATTATTTGTTAGGTCCCTGTGTTTTGCCTGCTCTGCCTCCCCCTCCATTTCTGTTTGTTTCCAGGGCTGTGTGTGTCAGGGGGCGTGGCTGGCTCCTCTGCTGCTCCTGGAGTCTCACACCTGGGTGTGATTAGCCAATCAGTGGGCTTTAAAGCACTTGGGCTGACTCTGCTTCAGTGCCAGATTATTCTATGTCTCGAATCCCGTCTACAAGCCTGCCAGCCAGCTCCCTGCTACCACAGCCATCTACCCTTTTTTGGAAATAAATCTTTTTTTGTGCAAATCCTCCACTTCTCAGTCTCTGCTTTGGGGGTCCAACTACCTAACCTTAACAGAATAATCTGGCCAAATATGGACCCCGCAGAGGCTGAACGTTTCAAAAAGGCCCTCAGTTCACAGGGTCTGAGAGTTGGACAGCATGAGACGGCTCTTAAAGAAATCATGGACGCCATTTCCAGACTTTCTACAAACGTCTCAGAACTCAACAATCAGGTTGGACAAATGGCTACTCACCTGACCTCAATCACCGCACCTGCTCCAATTCCTGCCCAGGCTTCTGCTCCGCCATCTGCTTCAGATCCTGCCTTTATTCCGGCTCCACCACACAACCCACCTGCCCAGCCCCGTGAACCATTCATCCCCACTCCGTCTAGGTATTCAGGTGAGCCAGGGACATGTAGTCAATTTCTTCATCAGTGCATGATTGTTTTTGATCAACAACCATTAACGTATTCTACGGACCAAGCTAGAGTAGCTTTTATAATGAGTCTGCTAGCTGGGAAGGCCTCTGCTTGGGCAGTGGCTGTAGCTAACAGTGGCTCAGTAGTTTGTCAGTCTCTTCATTCATTTACCGCTGAGATGCGTAAGGTGTTTGAACACCCATTACTGAGTAAAGGGGCTAGTAGCCGTCTCCTTTCTCTACGCCAGGGTTCAGGTTCCGTTTCTAGCTACTCTATTGATTTCCGCATCTTAGCTGCAGAGTGTGGTTGGGATCAGAGGGCCCTTCAGGGGGTATTTCTTAGGGGCTTAAGTGAAGAGGTCAAGGACGAACTGGCAGCGCGTGATGAGACTGACACTTTAGATGAGCTTATATCTTTAGCCATAAGATTAGATGACCGACTGCGAGAGAGACGTAGGGAAAGGTCAGGCAGACGTAGTTTTTTCCCCAACTCAAGACCTTTTCAAGCTGCCCCAGTCTCTCCCCGTTCTGCAGAGCTATTCCCTGCAGGTCCTGCTCAGAGTTCTACTCCCGTCCTCCCTGGGGAGCCCATGCAGCTGGGTAGGATTATCAGTCCAGAGGAGCGTCAACGTCGGTTGGATCAACGCCTCTGTATGTACTGTGGTCAGGCAGGACACATTCGGGCAAACTGTCCAACTCGGCCAAAAGAGGTTGCTCATCAGCCACAGGGGGGGTCCTGGTGAGCCACACACCCACTGATCCCTCCACCCGACATATTCAGCTTCCAGGTACTGTCACCATTAACAAGGACTCTTTTCCTCTCCTCGCCTTAGTCGATTCAGGGGCTGATGACAATTTCATTGACTGTTCGTTTGTTTCCCAGTGCAACATTCCCGTGGAGCCCCTCCCTAGTCCTAAGTCTGTTTTTGCCTTAGATGGCCGGTCGCTTGCCACTGTGACTCACCGTACTGTTCCGGTGTCCCTCCTCTTGTCTGGTAACCATCATGAGACTGTCTCCCTTTATGTTCTTGACACTCCTTCAACCCCATTAGTTTTAGGTCTCCCGTGGTTAAAGATGCATAATCCGCACATAGACTGGTCCAAGTTATCTATTATCAATTGGAGTCTGTTCTGCCATATACACTGTCTCCATTCTGCCATTCCGTCTACTAAAACACACTATGAAAGCCCTAAGCCTGTTGATCTTTCATCTGTTCCTAGTGAATACCACGACCTCCAGGAGGTGTTTTCCAAGGACAAAGCCGTATCATTGCCTCCTCATCGACCCTATGACTGCAGCATAGAACTGGTTTCAGGTGCACCTTTACCCACTAGTAAACTCTATAATCTTTCAAAACCAGAAAGGGAGTCAATGGAGACATATAGCACTGAATCGTTAGCTGCAGGACTGATTCGGCCCTCTTCCTCTCCTGTGGGTGCTGGGTTCTTTTTTGTGGACAAGAAGGACAAGTCACTCCGCCCCTGTATTGACTTCAGGGGTCTAAATGACATTACTGTGAAGAACAAGTATCCTCTCCCTCTCTTAGACTCTGCCTTTTGTTCCTTGCAGGAGGCTTCTATTTTTACTAAGCTGGACCTTCGCAACGCTTATCATTTAGTTAGGATTAAAGAGGGAGATGAGTGGAAGACTGCCTTTAATACTCCCTTGGGACATTTTGAGTATTTAGTAATGCCCTTCGGATTGACTAACGCTCCAGCAGTTTTCCAAGCTTTGATTAACGATGTTTTAAGAGACATGTTAAACAGATTTATTTTTGTTTATTTGGACGATATTTTGATCTTTTCTCGCACACCTGAAGAACATATCCAGCATGTTAGGCTAGTCCTTCAGCGCCTTCTTGAGAACAGACTCTACGTTAAAGCGGAGAAATGTGATTTTCATGCCGTTTCTGTTCAGTTTCTTGGTTTTGTTATTGAGAAAGGACAGATTAGGTCCGATCCTGCCAAGGTCGAGGCAGTAAATGACTGGCCCGCTTCTACAAAGATTTTTAGGGTTTGCTAATTTTTATAGGAGATTTATTCGCGACTACAGTAGAGTCGCTGCACCTTTAACTCGACTGACATCTGTTAAAGTCCCCTTTGTTTGGTCAGCTGAAGCAGAGGCTTCTTTTGTTCGTTTAAAGAACCTTTTCTGTTCTGCACCTGTCCTCTCCCATCCTGATCCCACAGCTCAGTTCATCGTTGAGGTTGATGCATCCGATTCTGGCGTCGGTGCTGTCCTCTCCCAGCGTTCCACTTCAGACCACAAGCTCCATCCCTGTGCCTTCTTTTCCCGTCAGCTCAATCCTGCGGAGAGAAACTATGATGTGGGCAATCGTGAACTACTGGCAGTGGTTCTGGCGCTGAAGGAGTGGAGACACTGGCTGGAGGGCTCGACCCAGCCTTTTGTGGTATGGACTGACCATAAGAATTTGTCTTACCTTCGTTCTGCCCGCAGATTGAACGCCCGCCAGGCACGGTGGGCACTCTTTTTGGGTCGATTTAACTTCACCCTTACCTATCGCCCAGGATCAAGTAATGTCAAACCGGACATTCTCTCTCGAAGGTTTTCTGCACCGGTGGAAGATAAGTGTGGGGAAATTATCTCACCCGCCTGTATTGTTGGTGCAGCCAGTTGGGATGTGGAGAGGGACGTTCAGGAGGCTCAGGTTGGTCACCCCACACCCGAGGCTTGTCCACCAGGTCTCCTGTTTGTACCCCCTTCTGCTCGGTCTAAGGTGCTTCAATGGGGACATGACTCGAAGTTGGCATGCCATCCCGGATTTCATCGCACCTTGACCCTTGTCCAGCAACGCTTCTGGTGGCCCTCGATTTCCTCAGATACTAAGGACTACGTCGCTGCCTGTTCTGTCTGTGCACGCAGCAAAGCCTCTCACCGTGCTCCAGCTGGGCTGCTCCGGCCACTCCCCATTCCTCGTCGCCCGTGGTCTCATATAGCAGTGGACTTCGTTACCGGCCTGCCGCCGTCGGGAGGTAACACTGTCATCTTAACTATTGTGGACCGTTTCTCTAAATGTGCACATTTCATTCCATTGCCTAAATTGCCGTCTGCCCTCGAGACGGCCAATCTGCTTGTTCTGCATGTTGTCAGACTGCACGGAATACCCCAGGACATTGTTTCTGATCGAGGTCCCCAGTTCGCCTCCCGGGTGTGGAAGGTCTTTTGCCATGCCTTGGGAGCTTCTGCAAGTTTGTCGTCAGGATTTCACCCACAGACCAATGGCCAGACGGAGCGGGCCAACCAGGACCTTGAGTCGGCCATGCGATGTGTCACAGCGCGTTACCCAGCCTCCTGGTCTACACATCTTCCGTGGATTGAATACTCCCATAATTCTCTGGTTTCATCTGCTACGGGTATGTCTCCGTTCATGGCTGCTAATGGTTTTCAACCCCCAGTTTTCCCGTCCCAGGAGTCAGTGGTTTCTGTTCCATCCATTCAACACCATCTTCGTCGGGCCAGGCGGGTCTGGCAAGAGGTCCGGGCCGCCCTCTCTCGGACTGCCGCTCGGAACCAGAGGATTGCCGACCGCCGTCGGTCTGAGGCCCCGGACTACAAGCCTGGTGACAGAGTTTGGCTCTCCACCAGGGACCTCCCCCTCCAGGTGGATTCTCGTAAGCTGGCCCCCAGATATATAGGGCCTTACGAGATTGATCGGGTGATCAATCCTGCTGCGGTGAGACTCGTGTTGCCCCAGTCTTTGAAGGTTCACCCGGTGTTTCATGTGTCGCTGCTTAAACCGGTGGCTCTGAGTCCTTTCAGCCCTCCAGCCGAGCCCCCTCCTCCCCCCCGGATCATTGACGGTGGTCCTGCCTTTGATGTGAGCAGGATTTTGGATGTACGGCGTCGTGGGCGTGGTTTCCAGTATCTGGTGGATTGGGAGGGCTACGGGCCAGAGGACCGTTCTTGGGTGTCCCGGTCTTTGATCCTGGACCCGGATCTACTCCGGGATTTCTACGCCCTGCATCCTGACCGGCCTGGGAGGACGCCGGGTGGCGTCCATTGAGGGGGGGGTACTGTTAGGTCCCTGTGTTTTGCCTGCTCTGCCTCCCCCTCCCTTTCTGTTTGTTTCCAGGGCTGTGTGTGTCAGGGGGCGTGGCTGGCTCCTCTGCTGCTCCTGGAGTCTCACACCTGGGTGTGATTAGCCAATCAGTGGGCTTTAAAGCACTTGGGCTGACTCTGCTTCAGTGCCAGATTATTCCATGTCTCGAATCCCGTCTACAAGCCTGCCAGCCAGCTCCCTGCTACCACAGCCATCTACCCTTTTTTGGAAATAAATCTTTTTTTGTGCAAATCCTCCACTTCTCAGTCTCTGCTTTGGGGGTCCAACTACCTAACCTTAACAATTATTATTATTATTATATAAATCAGGTTTTGGAAATGTATTTTACCACAATCAAATTAATGCTGATATTGTGTTTAATTTAATCTATTATTATAAATCAATCCATTAAAATAACGCTGTAACACCAACAGCAACACTGGATTAAAGAATGCATGCAACCGTAGCCGATGCCGGCTCCATGTCTCAGACACTGCTAGAAATATAATCTATATTAAAACCAAGGCGTCGGCATGCAACACAACGCTATATAATTTAAAACACTTAACCTATATCTACAAACATGACATAACACAAATCATGACAAACAAATCAACATATTAATTCCACACAAGAAGTTTCACAAAAACAGAGAAAAAACAAATACAATTGCTGGTCAATTGTATCCATACATTCACAAACATCAAAAAAACAGCGCTTCAATCCAATAGTGGCTCATTCTTTTCCCACTATGTTGACTTAATTCCAAAATCTTTTCTCAACAAATAATTGTCGTAACTCAACTTGTGAATTAATTGCATATTCAAGTTAATCTCATCTAATTTATTCCAAATTTTAACTTTACCAAATTAAATTCCAAATTCAACTATAGGCACATTTCATGATGAAGTGACCAACCTGCTTCAGTGACTTACAGAATGTAGGAAAAATGGGCCTTATTCCCAATTCTTGCATGGATGTTGAGTCAACAAAACATTAAATTGCCATTATTTCCCGACCGTTACAAAAACAAAACTATCCTACCAATTTCATTCTATTTTTCATTATTCAATAATTCAAATTTTGTCATAATTTAACAACATAATTTATCCGAAACCTTTTCCACTCTCCACAATCACAAACACCACACAATGCACAAATCCTTTAAAACTGTACAATTTCCATGTCAACACAGTGTTCCGAAAACATCCATTTTACTTAGCCACCAAGGATGTTGGATGGACTCAGGGACACCACAGCCACGGAAGAACAATTGTAGCAGTCACTGCCGACCAATGCCAAGTTTGTCGTGACTTCCCCAGGTGATAATGTAGATGATAAAAAAGGTCTTTGATGAAACTGACTTGCAAAATAATATAAATTTTATTAAACAAGCAGAATCAAAAAACAGGGCAGAGACAGAAAGCCTGTGAGAACAAGGGAGGTCAAATCATGCTCTGAAGAAATCCAGCCTGGCAATTACATATATGAACTGACGAGAAACCTGAAACCCAAAAGGTGGAGTTTAAAGCTTTAGCTTTAAGACAAAGAAGGGAAGCAACAAACTTTTATTACGGTAGTAAAACTCCCATGCATCAGCAGAGAAGCAAGGAAACAGGCAACTTCCACGATTCACAAGGTAATAAACATTCAAACAGCAGACCTTCAAAGGTGACTGGATTAGATACTGTTACGGTGGAAAAAAGGAAGATTACCTCATTTTGGCTGTAATGACACCCTCTGCCCGGTGAGTGAAGACGACCAGACTGAAGAGTTGGTGAATTAATAAAAAATGATTTTATTCTAAACTAAATAAAAAGAGTACAAGGTGGAACAAAAAATTGGTGACCGCCTGGCCCAGGCGATCCGAACACAGAGAGAGCGACACAATACTAAACCATCACGTATATCTCCCCTCAGTCCCCCCTCCCTCCTCCCCCCGGGAGATAAGGATAGAGAGAGAAGGAGGAGGGAAGGACAGAAAGTGAAAAGAAAGACAGTTTCTCCTTTGGGTCAAAACAACCAGTTCTCTTGGTATCTGCTGATTTCATGGGAGTGGAGGTGTGTGCGTTTATGTGTTTGTGTGTGTGAATGGATGTGTATGGGGTGTGTATGTGTGACATGTGAGTGCGTACACAGAGGGTGCCTGAAATCTCGACTTGTGAGATTTCAGTATTGTTTTGGGAAGACATCATGTGCTTTTGAGAAGGCGGCCTGACCCAGAGTGAAAAGCAAAGTTGAAGACATAAAAAATAACACAATGGAAAGTTACAACCCAAGGTTTAAGGATTAAAATATATGAGTAAATATATTATTAAGCATGACTAATAATTTCGCCACAACAATCCACTCTTTTTGGACAAAGTCCAACACAAAAAAAGCAAAATTAGTTAGTAAGTTGTTTAACTTTAGCAAAGCACAGCCCAAAACACATAAAACATTAATAAAAATTAGTGTAATTCTAGTGCAACCTCATGGTCCGTAGGACAAATGATATTGACACCGTTATAACACTTTGGATGTAAGCATTATTTTTTTCAGGGGACACAGGCATCCCCAAAGTTGGAGCAAGAAAAAGGAGGAAAAGTCAAAGAACCCCATAAACACATAATGAATAATACGTGAGACAAGGCCGTCTGCACAATAAAATCAAATATCCTTAGCAACTAAAATCATTGGCAATCACGGCAATGAATATGGAATATATATATATCACTAATAGCAAAAATACACATGGCAAAAACAATGTCAGTCAGCATAGCATAGCACAACAAATAAAACAACATGTGTAGGTGGCATCACTGAGCAGAGTCATCATCAGAATCAGCCAAAACATGCATCATAAACACCTCAGGCTGGATCTCCATCTCTGGAACGGTTATGCGGACGTGTCGGCTTGGGAAAGCGCTCTGCACTAAACCCTCTACCATACGACACAAGATCGGGATACCGCAACAGAGAAGAAGAAGAACTGACACCAGTGTAATAGCGATCTTAACCAAGAGAGGGCGCCAGCCCGCAAGTAGAGTGGAAAACCAATCCGGTCCACCCAAGCTATCTTTATTCATGGCATTGCGTAGCCTGGAAATGTTTTTGACTGCCTCTGCTATGATCTGACCATCTGCGGTGTTGTCCGGGATAAAGCTGCAACAAGATGCACCTACCATTGCGCAAACGCCTCCTTTGGCCGCTGTCTGTAGGTCTAGAACCATTCTATTTTGCAGGACCATTAAACGTATATTCGTGATCTCCCCCGAGAGGCCAGTAAGGGCCAAAAATGACGCGTTAATGAAGGACTTAAACCTGTAGTCTAAGGTTTCGACGCGCAGCAGTGTTTTGCCCACTCCCGCCCAGGGAAACAGCGAAAGAGTAACCTTCTGGCCTGTCGTCCACAGTTTATGTTCAGGGGGAACGTCCGTGCCCCAGATTGCGTCGTGTGGATCAAAACCCAAAGGAGTGTGTGATTCGCGTTTACGTCGTGACGAAAGGGGAATAGTTGAGACTACGTGTGTGTGATCAGTCACATGCACGGGTGCACACACCCCATCCCAGTTGGGGGAAAGGTGTGTATACAGTCTGTAACCGCATAGCCAAAACCCATTTGCTAAATTGAACGTGCCATTAGTCCCGGGTGTATGAACGTGGGCACAGGTGTGCGAATTATGTGCGGTGTTGCATTCAGGACCCATGGTGTAATTGCAATTGTGACCGGGAATCTGGCCTAGTTTGCGAGTTCCGTTTCTGGCGAAACAGAAGGGAAAAAGTGTGGATCGCGTGTAATCTACATACATAGCGGAAGATGTGTCATCGCGCAGTATAGTCAGTTTTTTTACTGGCTGTTTAGAACAACGGTTGGGGTCCCCCATGCCAAAGTTAGAGTAAGACAAATAACAAAAGGAGTCGGAAGCATCCATTGGTATCGCGGTTAAGCGGGGTGTGTTGATGACACAGGCATGTAAGAACAAACATAACAGTTGGATAGGCCCCTACTTTTAGCTTGATAGTGCGCGTATCGGCACCAGGTGTTTGTAAAAAACGGATGAGTAACATTGGTCGCAGCGAAAGTGTCGTGCAGGACGATATCGTTTATCCAGCGTTTATTTCTGCTTGCATTAGTCACCCTGTAAAAAGAAGCATTCACATGAGGAACAACACTTGCATTCATTGGTTCAAGTCCAGTGTCCTTGATTGTCCCCCTGGAGGCCAGGAGCCAGAGGAGTACTGGAATTGCGGACAGGACCATCGTGCCAATCGATGGCCAGAACACGAGTGACATGAAACGACAGAATGGTGGCATGATTTCAGCCTGCTCCTGGGGCATAAACAGAGGGGCTTGTGACCTCTTCAATCACAGCGAGAAAAGGCTTGTAATCTCTTTATTCCCACGATGTCCTCAAGGTTGGATTTCAAAGGTTTCAACAGACCATATGCCCCATTAGAAAGGTTAGCTTGTAACCCCCCGGGGTCTTTTCTTTTACCCTTTCGTTTGCAACTTTCAAAGCAAACAAAAGCTCCTCAAAGCACTGCTCCTGATCCAGAAAAGAGGAAACGCTCCTTACTGCGGTTCCACGATCAGTGGTGATGTTGGTACTTCCTCCGTTGGACCAGTCGCCTCAAGATCAGGGTCGGCTGGTGTTGGCACCTTCCTGCAGCGTGATGCGTGAATCCACGTGGCTCGCTCTGCGACCTTCACAGTCGTGTGTGTCGTCAGTTGAACCTGAAAAGGGCCGATCCACCTTCGGTCGGTCCACCTTTTCCGTCTTGCGTTGTGCACGATCATAAAGTCACCTGGAAGAATGTCATGGAGGTTCTCGGTGGTAGTCAGTGGGAGGGCCACTCTGTTGAGAGTAAGAATCGTGGAGAGTTGTGCACAGTATTTTATCAAACTGTCGTCCTGGAGAGCTGTCTCAGCCCAGGAGGAAACAGAGGGGGATAGACCCACATTGGGTGGGTGCCCAAAAAGGATTTCAAAGGCTGAAAGTTTAGACTTTGGATGAACCTGTTGTCTCATCTGAAGGAGGACAAGCGGTAAAGCTTTGATCCAGTTCAGCCCTGTCTGGTCCATGCACTTGTTAAACCTGTTTTTCAGAGTACCGTTAGCTCTTTCTACGGCCCCAGCAGACTCAGGGTGATAGCTGCAGTGTTTTCTAAGATCCATGTCTAATCTTAGTCCTAACTCTGTTATCACTTGGCTGGCAAAATGTGTGCCGTTATCAGAAGAGATTTTGTATGGAATGCCCCACCTAGGAATGATGTCAGTTAGCAGTGCTTTGGCTACTGCTGTGGCTGTCTGGTGTTTGGTTGGAAAGGCCTCTACCCATTTAGAGAACATGTCTATGATGACCAGACAGTGCTTCTTTCCCTCACATGGTGTTAGCTCAACAAAATCCATCTGTAAGTGATGAAAAGGCATGGATGGCTGAGGATGGGCTGTCTGGCTAGTCAATGGTTTCTTTCTGCCTGGGTTATTTTTAGCACAGATCATACATTTCTGACAAAACTCAGCTGCAAAAGAAGAAAATCCCTTTGTGTACCACACCGTCTGAACAGCAGATATCATACCACCCTTTGACAGATGGGCTTGACCGTGTGTCAATTTAGCATAAGCAGGGAAAAGAGCAGTCGGTAGGCAAGGTTTTGAATCGGGGCCATACCAAACCCCACTCACCTGGTGACAGTCTGAGGCCTGCCATTTGTGGCGGTCGGCTGGAGTGACAAAGGCGGAGAGTTCAGACAGAGAGGCGACCGGTTGAGGAGTGGAGAGAAAGGAAGAAGAGGGAGGAACACATGTGCGGGCCGCAGACTTGGCCGCCGCATCAGCGCGTGCATTACCACGAGAGACGTTGTCAGTAGCAGAGGAGTGAGCTGCACATTTGCAAACAGCAACAGAGGAAGGTAGATGAATAGCATCGAGAAGAGCAGACACAAGGGTGGAGTGAAGGATAGGAGAGCCATCAGATTTGAGAAACCCACGCTGTTTCCAGAGCGCTCCAAAGTCATGCACTACCCCAAAAGCATAGCGAGAGTCAGTGTAGATTGTAGCGGACCTACCGGAGGCCAGACGGCACGCCTCGGTGAGGGCACAGAGTTCGGGGCCCTGGGCGGAGTAGTGAGAAGGGAGCGAGGAAGAGGAAACAGTGGCTGAGTCAGAAACAACAGCAAAGCCCACTTTGTTAGTCCCGGTGTCAGGGTCTCGGGATGCAGAGCCATCCACGTAGAAAATGAAGTCCGAGTTAGTGAGAGGGACAGAGGAGAGGTCAGGGCGAGGAACCAGGACCTGAGAGAGAGCAGCAATGCAAGAGTGAGGCTCTCCATCCTCCGGGTGAGGTAGGAGAGTAGCAGGGTTCAGAGTACAACAACGGCGGACATGCACATCAGGAAGACCCAACAGGGTAGTGTGGTACTTGAGCCAGCGGGCCGCTGAGACGTGTGAGGTCTGCATGTCTCTCAGAATGGAGGTGACACAGTGAGGCACATGGAGATGCAGGGGAGCATAGCCAGTGATTTCACGAACTGAGGACACAGCAGCCTCACAAGCCGCGACTGAGCGCAGACAGGGTGGAAAGGCTCTTGCAACTGGGTCAAGTTTCTTTGAGAAGTAGCCACAAGGTTTCAGCTTGTCCCCGTGCAGCTGGCACAGGACGGAGGTCATGCAACCACCCTTTTCCTCCACGAACAGTGTGAAAGGGCGTTGGAGATCAGGGATGCACGGAGGGCTTCAGGGGTCCAGACAAGGGCCTTAGGGGGTGAGTTTTTCACCACTGCCCTCAAATGACATTCGTAGCTGGAAAAGTCAGGGATGAAGTTTCTGCAGAATGAGCACATGCCCAAAAAGGACAACATTTGCTTTTTGGTCGCAGGTTTTGGGAGAGCGACAATGGAAGCCACTCTTTTGCTGGACAAGGTTTTCCCGTCACGTGAAATGGAGTGACCAATGAATTGGACGGCCTCCTGGACAAACTGAAGTTTGGAAAGTGAAGCCTTGTGGCCATGTTCATGAAGGTGAAGCAGCAGAGATATAGTGTCATGTTCACACTGTTCCTTGGAGGGAGCTGCAAGGAGTATGTCATCAACATACTGGAGCAGGGAAGATCCCTGCGAGAGGACAAGGGAGCAGAGGCTCTGCTCAAGGGCGGAACAGTAAATGTGAGGACTGCACGTGAGACCTTGTGGCAATCTGGTCCACGTGTACTGGTGTCCTTTGAACATGAAGGCAAACCAGAACTGTGAGTCCGGGTGTACTGGGATACTGAAGAATGCGTTGGCCAAGTCCACAACCGAGAAGTACTTCGCTGATGGTGGAATCAGTGAGAGAATAGTGTGGGGGTTTGGGACAAGGGCAGCAGGAGGGATGATGGCTGAGTTAACAGCCTGTAGGTCCTGCACAAACCTCCACTCGGTTGGTTGGCCTTCCGGGCGAGGCTTCATTACTGGAAAAATGGGGGTCAGAACAGGTGAGTCGGCGCATGGCACAATCACCTTCTCTTTTAAGAGAGATTCAAAGGCCAGTTGGATACCATCCAAGGCATCACGTCGAAGGGGGTACTGCTTCTTGTGGGGCCTGTAGGAGGACTTAGGTGTGATCGCCACAGGAGCACAGTCTTTGATGAGGCCAACGTCATACTTGTGCTTGGCCCATAGGCCAGGTGGCACTGAAATCAGCCGGGGTGAGATGTCCCCTGGCTGCGGTGTAGACAGCGAGGCCAGTCTATAGCCTGTGGACAGGCTGATGGCAAAAACCGAACGGAGGCAGTCGATGGTCAGTGGTGGAACCTTAACCCGATAGGCATTCGCGGCTGGTGAATACCACGTCAAAAGGGCTGGAGTTTGTTGCTAGTCAGTGGCAAGATGACAGCGCAGAACAAAAGGTCCCAAGTCCTTCCACTGAAGGTTAAAAGTCTTTGCCACCGTGATGTGAGGAAAAGAGTCAGGTACGTCAAACAGAGGCAGTTGGTCTTCAGTCAGCTGTACAGCAACAGCAGCGTGTTGAAGGTCAAAGTAGAGAAAGTCGGCGGTTAAGGTGTCATTTATACGGGTGTCCCCGTAAAAGGCCTCAGGGATGGTCTGGGTAATGTGAGACGTGTACTGTGCAGTGGCTGTACTCATGTTTTGCGGCCCAAAGTTTAAGCGTGCAACCATCATCAAAACTAACCCACCAGTTGTAAACAAAACGTGTGCCAGCAGACTCTTCTACGGAGTCCGAGAGTCTGAGGAACCTTTGGGCTGAGGTTAAAGGTCGTGCGATCTCGATGCCGGCATCGGTGCAGGTGAGAACTGCTTTAAGTTTAAGAAGCAGGTCTCTGCCCAGTAGGTTCACTGGGCAGTCGTTCGAAACCACAAATTGATGGGAAAAGTGTGTGTTTCCTGCTGGCCAAATACAATAAGCAGGTACCGTTAACAATGATTGTGGTTACCGGTAACCTTTCGTAGGCGTCCGCCTTCATGAACAGACACGATGTCGGCCCATCAAGGGAGGCCTCAGATTCAAAAAACAACCTTTCATGCAACAAATCTCTTTGGAGGGCTTTTTGAGCTTGCACCTCTTCAGCTAGGTCTGGAAAAAGCCTAAATAACTGATCATCAGTGTGAAAATACGGGTGTTGTAACGCGTGTCTCTTTGTGTTAATCAGTTCTATGGAATGTGTGTCTGGGGCTAAAATGGATGATGTGTCCGGTGCAGGGTTAGTCGGAGGAGTAAGCGTTGTATCCTTCGGTTGGACGCTCACGGCTTCTCCCAAACCCGCGTCCGCCAGTCAGTCTGCCTGTTGGTCGTTCTCCCTGGGAGGACGATCTCCACCTCTCCGTCTGGCAGGGAATTTTTTTTTGTTATTGCGGTTGGGCTTTCTTCGGAGTTCTCCGTGGGGACATGTGTTTGACCAGTGGTCCAGTGCGCCGCAGTTGAAGCACTCATCTGTCCTTCTTTGGATCCTGCCACGGTCAGCATATCGTTGAGTGTGGTCTTGGTGTTGTCGGAACAACGTGAGGGCAGGGAAGGCGTTTGCCAGCATCAGTCCATCATTGCCTTGTTTTGCTTTGTTTTCAAGGTCCTCAGCATGTAAGGCGTATTTGAGAATGTCAGTCCAACGGTTCTTTTGCCATCCACCAATCAATGTTGTTTCGACTGTGGAGCGGAGAGAGGGGCGGAGCCCCGATACGAGGAAGCTTTTAGCTAGGGCCTCGTAGGATGATTCATCAGGTGTGTTGTAGCCTTGTGGCGGCTTGACGTGGCCGCTGAAGGTGTCGACACAGGCTGTCAGCCTGCGGCTGTAGTCGTCAACACGCTCAGTAGGTAGCTGCGTGCAGGCCTGAATTTGGCTCATGTCCACGCGGACGCTGAAAGTCTGAGCGAGGAGTGAGACGGTGGCTTGGACGTGTTTTTCCCACTCTCCATTGGGGTTCCAGCCCAGAACCGTCTGACGCAGACCATCATTTTGGCGTGCTTCTATGAAGGTCTGAATGCGGGCATATTCAGTTGAAGTCAGCAGAGTCTTGAGAAGTCTGTTTATTTCTGACCCAGTTGGTCGCCAAACTTTACAGAATGCGAAGAGAGCATCCCCAAATGGCCCTCCTCCATTTGAGATGGGTGGAAACTCATCCTTTGCTGCTGTAAGCATTTCAGGCAGCATGTGTCTGTAAACCAAATTATTGTCTGTTGCACCTGGATATTCGATCATTGGAAGGCGGAAGTTCTGGATTGGAGAGTCCAAATCAGAGGTGGAGTCCACCAGCGCCCGTGATCGTGTCAGCGGTCCACAGTGGCAATCGTGGTTGATGGTGGGTGTACTTTGCGTTGAAGAATTGGTTGTAGACTGCGGCTCTTGTGGAGGTTGAACATGTGGACATGCTTGTGGGGCCCGACGGGCCAAATGTGCTGCGCCAGCGTCATCATCATGTAATGTAGGTTTGTAGGATGGTGGCTGAACTTGAATAGTCGGCAAAGTGTATGAAATTGGAGGAAAAGCAGAAGATGAAGTCTCTGTGGCTCCATTGTGTGTCATAGTTTGGCTGGGGATTGCAGCTGTAGCCTGTGGGTAAATGTATGGTGGCGCTTTGGCTCCCTCTGCCGGATGACCAATAGCATTACACTGTGAATTTGGAATTTTGAAATTTTTACTTGTGTTACCCAATTCTGCCACCTGAGGGCGGCAGAGAGCCGTGGTAGAAACCGTAGGGGCAGGCGGTGGGGCGGTGGAGGGTGGAGCCGTGAGATCCGGATATAGTTGAGCAGGGGGTGTGGTTTGAGTGTGTGTGATCTGAGGAGCAAGAAAAGGATTTTTGCTTGTGTGCAGAAATGTATCAGTGTTATTTTTCTCCTGTTTTGACATTATAACAGCTTCTTTTTTATCCCTAGCTGCCCTGTGTGCACTTTCTTTCTGCCAAATGTGTAAACAGCGTTCATGTGCCATCATTTCTTTCACATAATTGCTTTTAACCTTTGTTTTGCATAAAAGCTGTTGTTTGTGTTCAGACAGAGCGTCTCTCAGCTGCACGAGCTGACGTTCGCTCATGCTTCCGCGGGCTGGAAAGCCAAAGCATTCCACCCAAACCTGCAGCTTATCACAGCAGCTTTCACCATACTTTTTCTTCATCTGATCTATAAGGGGCGCGCTCCAGTCCACCTCCGTCCTAGCGGAGTTTACACTTAGATTATTGCCCATTGTAATACTGACAGTCTGCTTATCTGCTGATCAGGCAGGAATGGCACGGCCGTGCACTTAACAAACTCAACTCTCTCAATAGCTGCAAATTCAGCCGGAGAACCTCTCGACCTGTGACTTTATGAAAATATAAAGTTGGGAGAATTTCCAGGGGAACCTTCCAACTTTTGACTTTATGAAAAATATAAAGCTGGGAGGAGTATGGGGGGGGGAACCTCTCAACCTCTGCCCTTATGAAAATATAAAGCCAGGGAGAATTTCAAACTCGACCACTCGTTACTCCGGAGATATAAAAACCCTCCGAATTAGCAGGAGAATTATAAACAACACCAACGCAGAACTGTCAGGACTTTTTGGGTACCTCCTATCTTACTCAACTTTAACTGGACCGGAGCCGCCGCTAATCACGCATCACAGCAGAGGTGTCAAATGAAAGGACAGAATAGAAACAAAAGGAAGCATGAAGGCTTTGTAAACAAAAACCAGCTTCTCACCTTTGTTTTAGCCGAATTGTTTGAGGTCCACCGTGGTCCGTTTTTTCTGTCCCGTGCCAGCCGTGCAACGGCCGGTGCGAGCCTCCACGGGGGTGTCCTGCACATGAAACACTGGCTTAGGACTATTAACGCGTCCGTACGCACGGCCGGACAGGGATCCTGTTCGTGACGCCAATTGTTACGGTGGAAATAAGAAAGGTTACCTCGTTTTGGCTGTAATGACACCCTCTGCCCGGTGAGTGAAGACGACCAGACTGAAGAGTTGGTGAATTAATAAAAAAATGATTTTATTCTAAACTAAATAAAAAGAGTACAAGGTGGAACAAAAAATTGGTGACCGCCTGGCCCAGGCGATCCGAACACAGAGAGAGCGACACAATACTGAACCATCACGTATATCTCCCCTCAGTCCCCCGTCCCTCCTCCCCCCGGGAGATAAGGATAGAGAGAGAAGGAGGAGGGAAGGACAGAGGGTGAAAAGAAAGACAGTTTCTCCTTTCGGTCAAAACAACCAGTTCTCTTGGTATCTGCTGATTTCATGGGAGTGGAGGTGTGTGCGTTTATGTGTTTGTGTGTGTGAATGGATGTGTATGGGGTGTGTATGTGTGACATGTGAGTGCATACACAGAGGGTGCCTGAAATCTCGACTTGTGAGATTTCAGTATTGTTTTGGGAAGACATCATGTGCTTTTGAGAAGGCGGCCTGACCCAGAGTGAAAAGCAAAGTTGAAGACATAAAAAATAACACAATGGAAAGTTACAACCCAAGGCTTAAGGATTAAAATATATGAGTAAATATATTATTAAGCATAACTAATAATTTTGCCACAATAATACATAATGAATATGTGTTAGCTACAACTTTTATACTAATTTTTTACACTTGGCACCCCATACTGAATGAGGTTAAAGGGATGTGTAATACTGTAGCAAAATCATTATAAAGTGATTTTTTTTTTCCATACCTCCCCTTTAATGCACTTTAGTTTTTTGTTTTTTTTTAGAATGCATATTTTGTTTTATTTGAAGAGCTAATATAAATGAAAAACTTTGTTGTTCTTTTTTGAAAAGCAGAAGCTACTGGAATATCTAAAAAGTGTCAGAATATTTAGTTTCATTAAAAAAAAACATGTCTAAAAATTTATTTTAGGCTATTTATGCACTATTTATAAAAATACTGAAAAACTTACCAACCACATTCAGTAATCGGCCAAGCGTTTATATTTTATTCGGCTTCGGCCACAAATTTTTATTTCGATGCATCCCTAGTTCATGATCGATTTTGGGTTCGAGATGAGAATGATGCCACTGGTCAAAATTTCTACTCTCAGAAAAATTTTACAACTAACTTCTAAGTCTAGGATTCCCAACCTAAGAGTCACGAGACACTCGGAGGGGGTCGCAAAATACCTTCAAGAAACAGAATACTTTTTGAATGATATCAGCCCATTTTCGCTAATTTTTACCTTTTATCTTCAACGACACCAAACGCCATATTTGAACTTATTTTTGTCCCTTTTTCTTGCCATATTTTTGCTCCTTTTAATGCATTTTTTCGACATTACTCCCATTTCTGCCACTTCTCCATCAAATTTAAATGCTTTAATGCACATTTTTTCAACTTTCAAGACATTTTTGGCACTTATAAACGCTTGTCTCCACTTTTCCCACATAGTGTCACATACAGTATGTCGACCCATTATTGTCACTTTTAACATCTTTTCACGTTATTTCATGCTTATTTTGGCCAATTTAACCACATTCACGATTTTTCATGCCCAGTATTTGCCAGTTCAAATTAATTCTTCATACTTTTTAAATTACATTACCCGTAATTTACAACTTTTAACCATATTCTTTGTTTTTAAAATCAAATTTCCGCAGTTTTTGGTCACTATTAACTTGTTTTATTTCTGATTAAAACAAGGATTTACATCTTTAAAATGACCATATACTATGGCGCAAATAATAATAAACTTTCTGGATATCAGTAGATATTAAGATAAATAAATAAATAAATATAGTTATCACAGATTCATACAACAATGGACCATCATTTGCTGACTTAATCGATGGGCCCCAAATAGCTCTCCCCTTTATCCCCCCCTGCTCAATAAATGGCCCTGTCTCCACTTGACTTTTCTTCAATGTTCATGTGATGTCATTGTAGAATACATTTCATTGGCTTATTCAGATGAAAGGCATGTTTTGTTCCAAATTACAGGGATAAATAGAAGCTATACTTTGAATCTTCCATTTTCAGCCCAGCAGAGCTTCTAAACTGTTGTGTACCGTGGGAGTCGTCCTATTAGTCCATCACTGAACAGTTTACCGTTGTACACTCGTAATTTATTACAATATATTTGTCTACATAGATAAAGGTCTTTCACATGGTAAGTTAGCAATCTTATATGTTCACTTAGGTGTTTGGTGGCTGGCTAGTGGCTAGCTTCAGGTTAGCTGCATTGTCTGATTGTAACCAGAACTGGTGGAATCCTGCCAGCTAATAATTAAAGTTACCTGTCAGGTATGTCGCTACTGTAAAGAAAATCTGCTCCAAAAATCACTGTATTGTAATTAGCTGTATTTAATGAATTTCCCCTTTTTTGTTTGGTCATGTCGCGCCGCTAAGCACTTGACTTATTTCCTTGATTACGAGTAGTCTGATGGCGTAAGTTTTAGTTGTAATTTCTCGACTTTTAGTGAGGTTCGACACAGAGGTAACCCCACTGCTTATTTTGAGGGGATATATTTAGTAGCGCCCATATTAATATTCAATCAGAGTGCTTAGCACCACAGCGGATTTTATCTGTGTCCCGGTTCAACTGGCATCCTGTTTTATTGAGGATTTACTCAAAAACCTGCAACACAGGAGGAAATTGGTCACCAGGTAAAATAGTCCCAAGTTGATTTGAAACACCGGTTGAGCGGCGTGTCTGCCACACTGTTTTACCACTTTAACTCTGCGCGTTGGATGTTTGCGTAAAAAGATGAAGCCACTGGTCAAAATTTCCACTCAGAAAAATTGAACAACTAACGTCTAAGTCAGGGCTTCCCAACCTAGGGGTCACAAGACACTCGAAGGGGGTCGCAAAATACCTTCAAGAAACAGAATATTTTTTGAACAATATGAGCCCATTATTGCTCATTTTTACCTTTTATCTTAAAAAACACCAAACGCCATATTTAAACCTATTTTTGTCCCTTTTACTTGCCATATTTTTGCTCCTTTTAATGCATTTTTGCGACACTACTCCCATTTCTGCCCCTTCTCCATCAAATTTCAATGGCTTTTATGCACATTTTTTCAACTGTCAAGACATTTTTGGCACTTATAAACGCTTGTCACCACTTTTCCCACTTAGTGTCACATACAGTATGTCGACCCATTATTGTCACTTTTGTCATCTTTTCACCATATTTCATGCTTATTTTGGCCAATTTAACCAAATTCCCGATTTTTCATGCCCATTATTTGCCAGTTCAAATTAATTCTTCATACTTTTTAAATTACATTACCTGTAATTTGCAACTTTTAACCATATTCTTTGTTTTTAAAATCAAATTTCCACAGTTTTTGGACACTTTGTACCCATTTTATTTCTGATTAAAACAAGGATTTACATCTTTAAAATGACCACATACTATGGCGCAAATAATAAAAAAATTTCTGGATATCAGTAGATATTATTAAGATAAATAAATAAATAAATATAGTTATCACAGATTCATACAACAATGGACCATCATTTGCTGACTTAATCGATGGGCCCCAAATGGCTCTCCCCTTTATCCCCCCCCCCCCGCTCAATAAAAGGCCCTGTCTTCACTTGACTTTTCTTCAATGTTCATGTGATGTCATTGTAGAATACATTTCATTGGCTTATTAAGATGAAAGGCATGTTTTGTTCCAAATTACAGGGATGAAAGAATAAATAGAAGCTATACTTTGAATCTTCCATTTTCAGCCCAGCAGAGCTTCTAAACTGTTGTGTACCGTGGGAGTCGTCCTATTAGTCCATCACTGAACAGTTTACTGTTGTACACTCATAATTTATTACAATATATTTGTCTACATAGATAAAGGTCTTTCACAAGGTAAGTTAGCAATCTTATATGTTCACTTAGGTGTTTGGTGGCTGGCTAGTGGCTAGCTGCTCCGAAAATCACTGTATTGTAATTAGCTGTATTTAATGAATTTCCCTCATGTTGTTTGGTCATGTCGCGCCGCTAAGCTCTTGACTTATTGCCTTGATTATGGCTGGTTTGATGGCGTAAGTTTTAGTTGTATTTTCTCGACTTTTGGTGAAGTTCAACCCCACTGCTTATTTTGAGGGGATATTTTTAGTAGCGCCTGTATTATTATTCGATCAGAGCGCTTAGCACCACGACGGCTTTTATCGGTGTCCCCGTTCAACTGGCATCCTGTTTTATTGAGGATATACTCAGTAACCTGCAACACAGGAGGAAATTGGTCACCAGGTAATATGGTCCCAAGTTGATTTGAAACACCGGTTGAGCGGTATGTCTGCCACACTGTTTTACCGCTTTTACTTTGCGCGTTGGATGTTTGCATTAAAACAAAGCAATCTTGCCACTTGTGTATTCATTAACTTTTTATCGTCTTGCCTATATGGGGCTCAATCATCCTGTGCATTGTCAAGGTGGTCAAAAGCGATAGCGAAACCACACAATGTTTACAGGAAGCTTGTGTCTATCGCTGCTGTTTCTCCTCAAACATTATGTTAGCAAATGTATGCTTCCAGTCGGTACCCCAAATTTAGGTTTTCAGACAAATCTGCAATTGTACGAATGAGAAAAACAACAACAACGTGCTTCTTTCCGTAGCTTCTATAATGTTCTAGGGTAATGGTCTAGACAATTAATAACTGATAATATTAATTATTAAGCTGAGTTAAAATGGAATGGAAGAGGGGCACAGGAAGTTGGTATGTAGAAACTGCTAAATCAGCCTGATAGCACTGGTAATAGGTGTTTGAGTGTGTTGTGATGATGCATTCATTCCGCTTTAGGTTTATGACCTGTGGTCTGTGGTCAATGAAGTTTGAATTAAAACTAACAAAGATAAACATGAGTTATGACATTGTATGTTGCCTGGCGAGCCTGTTTGGAGGGCTGGAATCAAAGATTGGATCACCTATGATTATTGTTTTTTAGTTATAATGTATTTGATAGAACTTGTTTTAGACAATATGATGTTGTCTGATGTCCCCCCATTTTTTTCATTTACAGCACCTAACTTTGTTTTCAAAAACAAATTGTGATGGAGAAGCCAAGTCCCCTGGTTGTAGGACAGGAGTTTGTGAGGCAGTATTATAAAGTCCTCAACGAGGCTCCAGCTTCTTTGCACAGGTAAATAAAGGCGTCAAATGCACTAATCAATTGCATTGTTACCAGATTAATTAATTAAAACATTGCATTTTTTTTTTTTAATAAGATTTTATGGGAATAAATCCTCCTATATTCATGGAGGACTTGATCCAAATGGAAAGCTGGCTGAAGCTGTGTATGAGCCAAAGGTAAGTTTTGCCAAATCTTGAATTATTTGTGATTCAACGTGTTTAATTGTCTTGACTGTTAAAGTTCAGTAAAATTAAGGAGTCACTGCTATGTTTTTAACAAGTGGTTTTTATTATTGATTTTAAATTATTTTTGTATCTATCTTGTCTTTAAGGAAATCCACAAGAAGGTCATGTCACTGCAGTTCAGTGAATGTTGCGCAGAGATCTCGCACGTGAATGCCCATGCCATGCTGAGTGATGGAGTTATGGTGCAGGTACTTGGAGAGCTGTCCAACAGTGGCCAACCAATGAGGAAGTTCATGCAGACGTTTGTGCTTGCTCCAGACGTGAGTATTTTTATGCGTTATCTTGTTCACCTAAAAAATCATTTTGTTCCATTCTGGTTTATTGTCACTATGCAACATTTATTAATGTGGTCTTTTTTTTTCCTGACAACAGTGGAATTTTGTGTTCGCAATCCAATGCCTTGTCTCTTTCCAACAATGGTTGGAAAGAGACGTCATAGTTATTAAAATATACTTGAGCACGCTAGAAGAAAGTAGGCTTCAATTATTCTATTGATAACTGTGTGGTTTAAGTAGAACAATAGACAATTACCTAATTGCACAATGGGACTGGTGACGCCAGTGGTCACAGGGTCATTTGTGATAAGCACCGACTTGAAGGTAGAGGTGGTGGATATGGGGGGGGTTTCATTCAGATCATTTAGACTATTTTAAAATTATTTAATAAAACAAACCAATTCACCTACTTTAAATCATGGAAAAAAGATAATTTAAGTCAGCAAAATTTTCAAACATTTAAAAAATGTATGTAAGCATTTTATCAAACTGGTTCTAAGTACAATTAACATCAAACAACAAGGCTGACAAGTTATTTTAGTCACACAGTCTTTTTACTTTGTTTAACAAAAGTGGTGTAGCATTTGCACCACTTGCTACATAACAAGACAGCATATCAGTCTAGTGATTTCCATTTGCTTTTGAGGTAATACACTCATCTCTATAAAAGCAAGGAACTTCTGTCTGTGTATGTGTGTGTGGTGCATATCTCCATGACGCAGTGTCTGTTCGACCTGAAACTTTTTTTTAAAGCTTGCACACACGCCGAGGGTGTGCATGCATTATTTTGGATTCTTTAGTTACATTTTAAAGCGTTAACTTTCATTTTATTTTGAGATTACGGCTCCCTCGCCGTATTGAGTGCAGTACTTTTGGTTCCGGTTTAAGACATCATGCGAGCCGCACGCAGACAAAGCCGTTTAGAGAGACTCAAATAGTTCCCGAAAGTTATTGGTGGCCAATTCGATTCCATTGATTCCGAGTGACATAACTGGGATTTTAGGTAAATTGTCGCCAATAACTGCAAAAATTTATGGACGGTACATAAGAGGGAGGAGGGGCGTCATAGCCAGACGCAATCAGAGCCATTTAGAGAGAAAGTTCTGACAACGGAAGTTCGAAATAAACTCAATTAGTTCCCGGAAGTTATAGGCGGGCACTTGCAACAGCTGTGCTCAGAGCAAACAGAGAAACATGTACACGCTGATATTTTCTCCACGTGTTTAGTTTAGTTTATTTTGAACATGTAAAAAAAAATAAAGAAAAAAAAGAAGAAAAGCTAAATTTTAAAAAGTAGTATGGACAAACAATGAATGAGATTATACAAACCAGCTCTCAAATACTTTCTCTATAAATGTATTGTACATGTCCAAAAACGAGAGGGAAGAAATATCATGTGCATGTCCCACAGAATTAAACCACGCTATTTTATGTTGCACCCATAAATATACCGCTTTATAACAGTACAGACTATGTCCACCTCTTTGTACATCCAACCTTCAAACACATACTCATTTGCCCATAACTGACAACTCTACTTAAGCTCCCACTATATGAATACATAAATTTAAGCATGACACAGTCAAAGAACTCAAGATAAGGCACGTGGGAAGGGTTGAGTGGGAGGTGGGCTGGGGGAGGGGTTCGGGTGGGAAGAACAACAGGATTCCAGCCGTTTGGGGACATGGACGTGCTGCCAATGGGCGCTGCAACCACGCCTCCATGCAGCATGGATGGGGGGGGGGCGGGAAGATGGCTGAAAAGGGCATTTAAAATTCAAGACCTGTAGCTGCGCTACTGACAACAACCAGATGACGTGTGGCAACAGTTCCAGGTGGGAATGTAGGGATGCAGGAACTTCCTGGTGATAAGAGATGAGACAACCCTGACTTTAGCCTTGGCTAGCTGGGGAGCCAAAAGGAAGATAAGCAATGGGTTTTGATACAGGTTATGTCAATTTTCAATAGCCTTCTGTCCTGGGTCTCTGTGCTGTAACCCAATGAGTGGCCTAACTATTACTTCCAAGCCGGGCCTCCAAATTCTCCCAGTTGTTATCCATAACGGGTAGACGATCCATAAGCAACTTGCTTTTGATATCGACCAACACATGAGTCTGAGTGTTCAGAGCCCTGCATCCTGCAGAAATCACTGGCAACTTTTCCAAAACAGTCGCCAGCGTAGTACGGACTTTTCGATAGATTAGAAAGCCACCAACTCCGTTCAGCAGCATGCCTACTATCATTATTCCAATTATGTAGATCTCCTCCACGTCTTCCACGGAAAGGATGGACAGACACACAACTTGCCACTTATTCCAAGGGTCAAGTGCATATCCAGCCGCAAACGTCCCGCTTGGATATGTGGGTTCACCACCCCCGGTTCTTTTTGTCGAAAAAATCTGGTCGATAGCACCAACTAAATAGAGACCAACTAAATAATTCCATTATTCCGGTTTTGGATGAGTCGCAGAGAGAGGCTCTTGTTAGGCTCACAGGACCAGACAAAGCAGTAGCAGGGAAAGATAAGGGCGGAAGGGAGGGAGAAACAGAGAATGTGACTGCCTTCGTCGAGAAGCAGAAGAGAATACAAATATATATCAACATTTTCTGCCGCTTTTGACTTTTTCCTTCATTAAGGCTGAAATGTGTGATTAGATTATGTAGTGTTGCTTCTTTCAGGGCAGATCTGAGCTGCTGATAGTAGTTTTTAAAATAAACCACATTTAGGACGTGGTCCCTTTATGAAGCAGCAGCAGAGCCATATCACACTCCTGCTGCGGTGCGAGACAATTTGTTACAAAATTCAGTGTTTCCTCAAACGTCTCTCAGTGTTTCCAACACTCAGAACTGATGGAGTTTAAACAGAGGACAGACAGACAGCTGCTAACACAGAGAAAGCAGCACAGCAGTGTGTTTGTGCTTTGGGAGGGAGGGGGACTGGAGCGTACTTCTGCGCCGTTTAAGCGCTTAATATTTGTTCAGTGTGCCTATAGTGCTGACATGAACCTGACTTGTAAATAGTGTGATTTGGTAGAGAAAAAAAACCTTTGGATGTGCTGTGTATGGGCCACAGATATATGGCACACAGACATGGCACCGCGAGGGATAAATGTGAACAACAGATGGTTGTACAATTTCCGTGATTTGGCAGATTGTCGTCATGTTTTAATCTTTAAAGATCTAATATCGCCAGATAGCACACCTTTTGGTGTAACGATTCATTTTAACATTGGTACTATGAATGTTTCCAGGGTTTGGTTGGCAACAAGTTTTATGTACACCACGACATCTTCCGCTATGAGGATGAAGTGTTTGGAGACTCTCATGCTGAGCTTCAAGAAAGTAAGATGTTCATTTTTTATTTTTACTTTTTTAATTATCCTTACTGTTTAATTTCAGAGTAGTACGCTCATTTTCCCCATTCCTCTGTTCCGTCCTCTAGAATCAGAGAAAAATGTGGAAGAGGAGCCAAAGGAGAGGCAGCCATCCCCTGAGCCTCTGCAAGAAAGTCCAAACAGCACCACCTATTATGAACCTCACCCTGTCACGTAAGTAAATGTTCAGCAGAGCCCTACGTAGAAAATCTAACACAACTAAAGTCCGTTTATAGAGATTAATCTGAAAAATTCATGATCCACAGTAATGAAGTAGAGGAGCCAATGGAAGAGCCAGCTCCAGAACCAAAACCTGAGCCTGAACCAGAATCTAAAGCAGAGGAGCTCAAGCCTGAAAGAGAAAAGAAGGTTCTGGAGGAAATTAAGGAGAAAGCACAGTCACCAGTTCCTGTGGAATCTCCACCAAATACCCAAGAGGCACACGAGGTAAAACAGTTGTCTGTAGTTTATTTAAAACATGTATATGAGACAAAGTACAGTGATGGTCCTTCCTAAACATTTTATTTTGAGGACTGTGTTGAATCTTTGACTCTAAAAGGTTTTTAACTCAACAGTAGTTGCATTTGTTCAAAGATGAATCCTTTATGATATATTTGATTATTACTGTCCTCCTCACAGACATCCTCCTGGACTGTGATGACCAACAAAAATAAGGCAAAAAAGGAGAAGAAAAAAGAAAAGAGGAATGCTGGTACAGTCACCCCCTCTGGGATCCCCCCTCATGTTGTCAAAGCAACACAGGTATAGCACCTTCTTTATGCAAATGAAAACAGTAATATTGTTTACCTGCCATGAACGTAGCTGTGTGTGTAATTAAAACACAACAAAACATTCAAATGAGGAGGTAATCTTTTGATTTTTTGTTCTGTCTTTTTTATCTGGTTTAGCCTGAAGTTGAGTCCCAATCAGAGATGGAAATACCCCTGCACCCCAAAGACCTGCGCACTCGCAACAAAAGGCGTCTCCCTCCACGAGGCCCTAAATCTGGTAATGCTGAGATTTAAACTTCTAGAGTAGGAGTGGTTCACGTGTTGATGTTTTCTTGTAGGTTTAGTTGTAGGATGGTGAATGAGCTCACACACGTCTTGTCTTGTTTTCATGCATCACAATTAGATGGTGTTCCTTCAGAATCACAAACAGGAAAACCCCACCTGAGCTCAGTTAATAAAGGTAAATATTCATTTTTGCGTCTTAAGGAATATTTGTCTTGTTTTTAACATTAGAGAAGTGACCCGGTGTGTAATTTCTCTTCTGCTTGTTGCTTTGACTAGCAGGTGGCAGAGATGGTGAGCCTGGGGTTATGAACAACAGGCGGTTTCTTCAATACCCTGACAGTCACCAGCTGTTTGTTGGAAACCTTCCACATGACATTGATGAGAGCAAACTCAAGGAATTCTTCATGAGTAGGTTTTTTCCAAAACACCAGTAGTTACACAAGTCTAAATAAAGACATATTAGGTACATCAGGTTAAAAAAAAGAGTGATACGTTGAACTGATAACATTTTTCTGGTGAAATGATTTAAAAAAAATTTGATTCAACACTACCAAATTTTGGTGCTAAAACACTGTTATTGAATTGTCCTTCTGTTTTCCCACAGCATATGGAAATGTGGTGAAGCTGTCGATTAACACCAAGATCCTTGATGAAACGTTGCCCAACTTTGGATTCGTGACGTTTGACGATTCTAATCCTGTTCAAAGAATCCTGGAGGAGAAGGTAGAAGGGGTATGTATCAAAATGTATTACACATTTTCATTCACATGGTGGTGGGATTGGATGGTGTAGAATGGATTGGCCAGCCTGGTGCATCAAATGTTTAAACCCATTTCCTGTTTTAGATTGAATAATAATGTAACATAAAATAAAAAATATATATATTTTGTCTCCTAATGCTTTATTCTCCATGGGTTGATCATTCTTGTATGTGATTAAATCCTTTTTCCAGCTATAAATATCATAAAATTCTAAACTGTAGTACACTACAACATTTTCACGTTACAAATAAACTGTTTTACATAGAACAATTGATAAGCTGCAGCTGAAGTTAATCATGTGTGATCTAGAAATCTGTTTCAGAACAGGAAAAATTAGCTCCAGTTTAACCAGTGAATGAAGTGGGTGGTGAATTAAGCTGCCATATGTAAAGGTTTATTCTAAATATACTGACTTGAATTATTTCTTTGCAGCCCATAATGTTCCAAGGTGAGGTGCGTCTGAATGTGCAAAGGAAGAAAACAAGGGCAGTCCGTGAACAAGAGACCCGCGGCAGGGGCCATGATCCTCAAGACATGAAGCGCAACGATCAGGGACCTGAGGGTTCACGAGGCATCGTGGAAAGCAGAAAGATATGTGAGCGCGTTGGCAAGGGACCGCCGTCACAAACAGGAAAACCCCACCTGAGCTCTGTTAATAAAGGTAAATATTCCTCTTTGCATCTTAAGGAATATTTGTCTTGTTTTTAACACTAGAGAAGTGACCCGGTGTGTAATTTATCTTCTGCTTGTTGCTTTGACTGGCAGGTGGCAGAGATGGTGAACCTGGGGTTATGAACAACAGGCGGTTTCTTCAATACCCTGACAGTCACCAGCTGTTTGTTGGAAACCTTCCACATGACATTGATGAGAGCGAACTCAAGGAATTCTTCATGAGTAGGTTTTTTGCAAAACACCAGTAGTTACACGAGTCTAAATAAAGACATACTAGGTACATCAGGTTAATAAAAAAAGTGATACGTTGAACTGATAACATTTTTCTGGTGAAATGATTTAAAAAAAATTTGATTCAACACTACCAAATTTTGGTGCTAAAACACTGTTATTGAATTGTCCTTCTTCTGTGTTCCCACAGCATATGGAAATGTGGTGAAGCTGTCGATTAACACCAAGATCTTTGATGAAACATTGCCCAACTTTGGATTCGTGACCTTTGACGATTCTAATCCTGTTCAAAGAATCCTGGAGGAGAAGGTAGAAGGGGTATGTATCAAAATTTATTACACATTTTCATTCACATGGTGGTGGGATTGGATGGTGTAGAATGGATTGGCCAGCCTGGTGAATCAAATGTTTAAATCCATTTCCTGTTTTAGATTGAATAATAATGTAACATAAAATAAAAAATATATATATTTTGTCTCCTAATGCTTTATTCTCCATGGGTTGATCATTCTTGTATGTGATTAAATGCTTTTTCCAGCTTTAAATATCATAAAATTCTAAACTGTAGTACACTACAACATTTTCACGTTACAAATAAACTGTTATACATAGAACAATTGATAAGCTGCAGCTGAAGTTAATCATGTGTGATCTAGAAATCTGTTTCAGAACAGGAAAAATTAGCTCCAGTTTAACCAGTGAATGAAGTGGGTGGTGAATTAAGCTGCTATATGTAAAGGTTTATTTTAAATATACGGACTTGAATTATTTCTTTGCAGCCCATAATGTTCCAAGGTGAGGTGCGTCTGAATGTGCAAAGGAAGAAAACAAGGGCAGTCCGTGAACAAGAGACCCGCGGCAGGGGCCATGATCCTCAAGACATGAAGCGCAACGATCGGGGACCTGAAGGTTCACGAGGCATCGTGGAAAGCAGAAAGATGTGTGAGCGCGATGACAAGGGACCGCCGTCACAAACAGGAAATCCCCACCTGAGCTCTGTTAATAAAGGTAAATATTCCTCTTTGCATCTTAAGGAATATTTGTCTTGTTTTTAACACTAGAGAAGTGACCCGGTGTGTAATTTATCTTCTGCTTGTTGCTTTGACTTGCAGGTGGCAGAGATGGTGAGCCTGGGGTTATGAACAACAGGCGTATTGTTCAATACCCTGACAGTCACCAGCTGTTTGTTGGAAACCTTCCACATGACATTGATGAGAGCAAACTCAAGGAATTCTTCATGAGTAGGTTTTTTACAAAACACCAGTAGTTACACTAGTCTAAATAAAGACATGCTCGGTACATCAGGTTAAAAAAAGAGTGATAAGTTGAACTGATAGCTGTTGAAATGATTTAAAAATAATTTGATTCAACGTTACCAAAGTTTGGTACTAATAAACTGTTATTTAATTGTCCTGCTTTTGTGTTCCTGCAGCATATGGAAATGTAGTGAAGCTGTGGATTAACACCAAGGACGTTGGTAGAAAGTTGTCCAACTATGGATTTGTGGTCTTTGACAATTCTGATCCTGTTCAAAGAATCCTGGAGGAGAAAGTAGAAGGGGTATGTATCAAAATGTATTAACCATTTTCATTCACATGGTGGTGGGATAGGATGGTGTAGTTGGGATATTGGCCAGCTTGGTGTATTAAATGTTCAAATCCATTCACAGTTTTAGATTGAATTAATAATGTAAAATGAAAGTTTTAAAAAAGATTTTTGTCTCCTAATGCTTTATTCTGCAGGAATTGATCATTCTTGTATGTGATTAAATCCTTTTTCCAGCTTTAAATATCATAAAATTCTAAACTGTAGTACACTACAACATTTTCATGTTACAACACAACATAAATATATGAAACTGTTTTACACAGAACGATTGATAAGCTGCAGCTGAAATTAATCATGTTTGGTCTCGAATTCTGCTTCAGGACAGGAAAAATTAGCTCCAGTTTAACCAGTGAATGATGTGGGTGGTAAATTAAGCAGCCGTATGTAAAGGTTTATTCTAATATACTGACGGATTATTTCTTTGCAGCCCATAATGTTCCAAGGTGAGGTGCGTCTGAATGTGCAAAGGAAGAAAACAAGGGCAGTCCGTGAACAAGAGACCCGCGGCGGGGGCCATGATCGTCAAGACATGAGGCGCAATGATCGGGGACCCAAAGGTTCACGAGGCATCGTGGAAAGCGGAATGATGCCTGAGCGCGAAGGCAAGGGACCGCCGTCACAAACAGGAAAACCCCACCTGAGCTCTGTTAATGAAGGTAAATATTCATTTTTGCATCTTAAGGAATATTTGTCTTTTTTTAAACACTAAAGAAGTGACCCGGTGTGTAATTTCTCTTCTGCTTGTTGCTTTGACTGGCAGGTGGCAGAGATGGTGAGCCTGGGGATATGGACAACAAGCATATTGATCGATACCATGACAGTCACCAGCTGTTTGTAAAAAACCTTCCACATGACATTGATGAGAGCGAACTCAAGAAGTTCTTCATGAGTAGGTTTTTTGCAAAACACCAGTAGTTACACTAGTCTAAATAAAAACATACTAGGTACATCGGGTTAAAAAAAAGAGTGATAAGTTGAACTGATAACATTTTTGTGGTAAAATGATTTCCAAATATTTTGATTCAACGCTACCAAAGTTTGTGTTATTGAATTGTTCTGCTTCTGTGTTCCTGCAGCATATGGAAATGTGCTGAAGCTGTGGATTAACCCCAAGGGCATTGGTAGAAAGTCGCCCAACTTTGGATTCGTGGCGTTCGACGATTCTGATCCTGTTCAAAGAATCCTGGAGGAGAAGTTAGAAGGGGTATGTATCAAAATTCATTACCCACTTTCATTCACACGGTGGTGGCTTGGTTCTTGATTTAATTGTATGGTGTAGTTGGGATTGGCCAGCCTGGTGCATCAAATGTTTAAATCCATTCACTGTTTTAGATTGAATAATAATGTAACATGAAATAAACAATGTATTTTGTCTGTGTTCTCCAGGAGTTAATCATTCTTGTATGTGATTAAATCCCTGTTCCAGCTGTAAAATATCAGAAAATTCTAAACTCTAGTACATTTCATGCAGTTTGACACACTAATGACAAGTAACTAGGGATGTAACGATTCACTCAACTCCCCATACGATTCAATTCACGATACTGGGTTCACGATACGATTCTCTCACGATTTATTTTACAAAATAGGACTGTAGACATATGACTTTATTTTTTTTGGGTTCAAAACTATAAAAAACTGTACTGTTTACCTTTTATTTTTTCATTGTCAAAATAATCCCTTGATAAACTATTCAAAACAATGCAATTCAACTGAAAATAAATCTTGAATAAAATAAATAAAGGAATAATACAAATGAAGAAGAAGCCTATGAATTTCAATTCTGATTCTATAGTAAACAATGCAAAATTGCATAATAGTTTTTCTTTTTAAAAGTGCAACTGAAAATGTATTTTGTGCCTTGGATTTAAAAAAAAAAAAAACAGTCTGCACTGTAATTAGGTCAGACATTTGTTTGGACCAGCAGAGGACGCTGGTAACCCAGTGGTCGGTTGGCATGCAGATATCTTGCAGTGAAGAAGAGATGCTATGCTAGCAGACAGAGCTAAAAGAAAAACGTGACTTTTACAGTTATTCACGTAATATTACAGATATTCTTTCGGTGCTAAAGGGGTAAGGAATAATATATGAATTTGTTTAAGAGGAGAAGGCGGCCAGAAAGAAAGTAGTAGCATATTCCTCCCGCCGCCAACACTTCTGGTACCTAAAAAAAGTACTGCGATTCAATTTTCACAGTATCGATGTGAACAGTGATACCTATGAATCGATTTTTAACTGCCTTATGATTAATCGTTACATCCCTACAAGTGACACAGCAATGCTTCAGGACAAGAAAAATTATCTCCAGTTTAACCGGTGAATAATGTGGGTGGTGAATTAAGCGGCCGTATGTAAAGGATTATTTTAAATATACTGACTTGGATTATCTCTCTGCAGCCCATAATGTTCCGAGGTGAGGTGAGTCTGAATGTGGAGGAGATGAAGACGAAGCCAGTGAACGAGACCCGTCGCCCCCCGGGTGGGCACGGCCCCTAAACTGAGCATCGGCTCTGGAAAAGGCCCCGGTGGTCAGGGACAAGGTCGCTTCACGACCCAGCGCCGCTGAGAAGACCATTGCCATCAGAGTGAATGAAGTCTCATGTTTAATCGTTCTTGTTGAAAAAAAATTAAATCTTCATGTCAAAAATTATGATATATTTGTTTTTCCTTCTTTGCTTTGGAGTGTGACCTAGCCTGTCAACTAGTTGTTTGAGGAATAGACAAAACATAAAATGAGCAAACACATTTTGCTTACAAGTCCTGAGCTGAGCTTCCTTCCGGGTATCTCAAGAAATCATAAATTTTAATTTGTAAAAAAAAATTCGGGGAAAAAAAGGCAAATCAACCAGGAGAAATCGGCCACTTTAGAAGGGACTGACGAGACTCCTAAACTCTAATAAAACAGACCATCATTTGGGGTAAGAGATTATATGCCTTGATTTAACTGGGGTGCTCCTCCATAAAATCCTTCTGTTGCACATTTTACACGGTAGTTTGCTGCCCATTTGAAAAAAGGGAGATGCAAAATTTGGACAGTTACACTGACATCCTTCCAATGTACTTTTCACATATTTGACGTAAAAACTACACTTGATTACTGCTGGACGAACACGATGACAAGTGAATACACATATTTTTCCTTATTTGTAAAATGAAAGAGACAAGCTAAAATCATGGACTTATCACCAAATGGGGATCATAGGGTGGGGGGGTTGGTGGGGGGTGTGAAGAAAAGGGTTGGTCATCAATTGGATTTTAACGATTCTGATTCCGATTCTCAATTTTGATTCCTGTTCTAAACGATTCTCGATTCTGATTCTTTGAGTTGTGCAGGTAAATAGGTCACAGATTTCACAGGAAATTTTTTTCATTTGAAAAAGCCTTTACACAGGCTATTTTTATTCATTTACTTAGTTGATACAGTTTAATTTGGTTGCTGTAATGTAACAAGGGTATTCAATTACAAAGGTCCCCAAATGTAGCTAGGAATTTAACGGTTACTGATATCACGATTACCCACGGTAAATTTTCCGACGGTGAAGGTGACCGTTTATGTTTTAATTACCATGGTAACCAACGCGGTTGATAACCACGGTGTGGAAAACTCGTGTTATGGTCATTTTTATATTCATCATCATATCCTCCAATGTATGTTCATGTGTACAATTTGTCATGTTTTAATACATGACGACTCCATTACTCTTTACACTTTTGAACAGCTGAATCATGATTAAACAGTACAGAGCGTACTCAGTGCACAGAGCCAAGCCCAGAGTCTCTGCTCGCATGCAGCACACACTATCAAGGAGATAAGAGTGGCGACACATCTTCTTCATAACATACGTCTTCATCATCCTCAAATCTTTCCACTATTGGGCATCTGACTCTCCCCTCCTCCTTACCCCAGAGTGGAACTTTGCTCTTATCTGTATAAAAAGCTTAAGCTTTGAAACTGTTAGGGGGCGCGGCACTTCCTTCGGACGTCCGCCTGGACGGACGCTAACTTTGTTCCATCTTGTACCTTTTTTCTTAGTTTAGAATAAACTTTTTTTATATAAAATCATCAATGCTTCTCCTGGACTCCATCATTCAACCAGAGCAATGAATCATGTCTCCAAATGAGGTCAACCGTAAATTCAGCCGTAACAATTGGCGTCGACGAACTGAATCCATCTTCTGCTCTGTGGGCGTCGACCGTGGACCAGCACTGGGTCGACACACTTGAAGCCCCGGGGCTGGCCCGCGGTGGTCCGCCCTCGGACAGAGACTGGAGCACGAACCATCGGTTGAACCTCAAACACCAATTCGGACTAAGGTAAAGCTGCCTTTATAAACATATATATATAAATTTTCATTTACATATATATTCGCTCTGTGTTGATTTTTTTTTTTGGAACCAGTCAAGCATTGTATTGATTTTCAGCTTTGAGCTTTGATTTTGATCCTCAGCTGTTCTGTGTTTTGACAGTGAATAGAATGCCATGAGAAGGGCTCAAATGGTTGAGGTTCTATGCTTTTTAATGCTGTAGGTTCCCTCTGGTTTTCTTCGGGCTCGGATATTTTGTTTAGGCATAAAATACGGCTGGTCATTATTTACTTTGTTTTGTTCGGACACCCACAGACAGCCTGTGAGGTCCTGACCATAGATAGACGGGCAACCAAAGTTTCCAAAACATCCCAGCGGTGCCATGATCTGAGTTCACCTCTGTACCGAAAGCAAAATAGATTAAAACCCCGAACCTAACCTAAATTGTGTTTCTGTGAATCAAACAGATGAAGAATCCAATAAACAAATAATATATGCATACGCATATACAATCTTGGTATGATGTGAACTCAGATCAGGCTTTCGGTGAGTTTTACTTCTTTTTTTTGTAGTTGTTTGGCTTTAAGGCTCTCATTTTGGAGGGAGCCGGCTTTGGTTTTTTTTTTTTTTGGTTTTTTTCTCTCTCTCAACATACACACACACACACACACACACACACACACACACACAAGAGAGAGAGAGAGAGGGAAGCGCGCGCACGCACAGAGAGCCAAACACACACACGCACAAGAGTTTTTTTTTTTTTTCCTCTCAGAACGAGGACACACACACCCACACAAACACGCACCCACGCACAGAGAGAGAGAGGGAAGAGAAACACACACACACTCAAACAAGAGAGAGGTGGCGCCCCTCACTGGCCAGTTTAGTGCACTACACACTTGTGACACAACATTGTGATTTCTCACTTCTCCCCTGCCTACAGAATAGTGCCATTACACACAGACACCATTTTTATTTTTATTTTAAATTTTATTTTGATTTCATGTTTGATGGGTTCACTCTAAAATGAATATGAGCAACACACATTCAAGCACACACACAGATGAATACAGTATTTCATTTTATTTTTTTAATATTACTGTTATCATCATTATCATTTTTTTATTATTATTCTATTGTTGGCTTTGTGGTTGCCCCCTGAAGAAACGACATCTTCAATGAAAGAATGAAATCACCTTCAACTCTTACGCTAATGAAATGTCAACATCATTCAAAGGACCAACCATCAGAAGGAAATGGACAATCAAAGGTCTGTGACCTTTCAGGACTCAAGGACTCAACTCCCATTCAGCAAAGCAATGCTGAAATAACTCGCTCAGTCCCAAGTCAACTCTTCATCGTCTATGAATGGGCCGCATGCTGGGATTAACACATCCTGCCCCATCATCAAAGACTGAGAACCTTTGGGCGTCGGAGTGGACACTCCCCCACCAATGAGTTGCGAGTTAAACGCCACGACTACTGCCTGAACGATGGGCAGCAACTGCAGACTGGTCACACGTCTGATGGAATATCTTCACCAAAAAAGACACTGTTTCAAAAGCCACAAGGATACCAAGCCACAAGAAGTCCACCACAGCCTTTGGTGGTAGTGCTAAATCACTTTAGCCTTGAACTTTGGCATGGAGGGGGACAACTAGCAAATAGCCAACAAGCTTCTCCTTCGCACAATACTAACCCCTCTATCTTCTGACTGTGCACTAGATTATTTTGTTTTCATTTATTCTCTCACACGCAGACAGACCAGACATACAGTCACACACCCACATTCATAACTATGAGAAACACAGGACCACCAGAACTTCACACAGAACCCTTCTGTTTGCCACATGAGACCATGTGTGCCCATCATTTATCTTTGCTTTTATTCATTATGTTGCTCATTTATTTACACTGCTTTTGCCTTTATGAGAAAAGAACAAACAAAGGGGAAGAAAATAGTGTTACTGATAAGGTTGTTTTTGTTTGCTTTTCTTTCATTTATTCTCTTGTTGAGGGGAGGCCCCCACAATGCAAGATATGTTTACATCCGCTGAAGAAAGAGCCCTCTGTTGCCTCAGCTTTTGGAGCTGAAGTTTTAATTTTTATTGGCCATGATTTTTTTGAGCTCACACGTTTTTCTCCTTTGTTATTTCTGAACGATTCTTCTTTTTCTCTTTTGTTTTTACTCAATTTCAGGAAAATTGAGACAGAGATTGAGGACTGCAGCCTCAACCAAGTTTACATTTTGACATTTTTTGACCGATACCCTCGTAAACAATCTGTACCTTACCCTTTTTGAAGCTGCTTGCGACAGACAGCCTAGTTCAACATTCATTGTTTTCATTTTGCGCGCCTCCCCCTTACCGCGTCGGACTGTCTGGCCGGCCCAAAGCCACTCGACAGCAGGGGGGGGGTACCAAATTTTTCCTGAGAAAAAAAATGTCCCATTAGTTGCTATGAGTACATAGGCAATTACTTTTCAAACAAGAAGTCCTGGTTTAATGTGCAGAAAAAGGATAAACCTTGCTAGGGAAAGCGCTCTTTGGGGGATAGCGGTCCACCTGATTTGATACATGCTTGGTAACCGAATACCGTTCTGAACAAATTTCTACGTTCCCTTAGAGTGAGGGTTATTAGAGGTTGCGTGCTCCGTTCAATCTTAGAGGTGCCCAATAAAAGTCCTGACAGTTGTGCGAAATTTTCCTTCGGTTTGGTACCGGAGGTTGTTTTCCTTCAGTTTGGTACTGTTGTGAATTATTCTCCCAAACTCTTATTTTCAAGAGCGGTGGTTGAGCCCTGCTGATTCAGAGATTCTTTTTTACATTTCTGGAGACGGACGGCGGGTGAATTTCCCGCGGTTTGGTACCGCGGTTGAGTTTGTGTTTTCCTTCGGTTTGGTACTGGGGATGTTTTCCTTCAGTTTGGTACTGTTGAATTATTCTCCCAAACTCTTATTTTCAAGAGCGGTGGTTGAGCCCTGCTGATTCAGAGATTCTTTTTTACATTTCTGGAGACGGACGGTGGGTGAATTTCCCGCGGTTTGGTACCGCGGTTGAGTTTGTTGAGTTAGACACGGCTGTGCTATTCCTGCCTGATCAGCAGATGAGCAGACTGTCAGTACCACGGGCGATAATCTAAGACTCCGCCAAGGCGGAAGTAAAAAGGAGCGTACCTCTTAGTAATCAGACGATACCAGTAAAAAGCAATTAATTAACACTAAAAGGTTGCCAAGCATGGGGGGGCAATAAGAGCTCATTGACCCCGAGAGACGAGGTGGACTGGCTATCGCCATTGGTGGGTTAGATGAGACCTATATTCTACTTAGACACTATGCAACAAAACCTTGTGAATGCATGGACGTGAAAATTGAGGCATGAACGTGTGCGGTGCATGAGTGACTGAATGATGACACGTTACGTATGCCTGAGAGAACCGCGTTGTGAGTGCGAATGTGCCGTGGACGTGTCATTGAGTGATTGACCGATGAATGGCTGTTTGACTACACATGTTCCTCTGTTTCACCTTCCTTTCCTCCTGGGTTTTGATGCACTAGATCTTCTCCCTGTTTTTGCCAATTATGTAGTGGGGTGTTCAGAAAACACTGCTGCTTGTTAAAAGAACTATGGTTTTAGGCCTTGGGCCTTCTAAAAAGTTTACCAGGTTTTAAAGGTTTTTTTCTGGGTGTTTAAAAACACCAAACGACGTTTTTATATATGATACCACTTTCAGTGGATTGACTGGCTTTGACCTTGACTGACCTTACTGTTCATGTTCAGTGTCCATGTTTTTTGTTGTTTTATGTGTATACTCGTTGTGGTGTGCACTTGTCTACGTCTTCGTCTTAGTTGTTGTTATTATGTAGCTTTTTCCAAAATACAGGTCGCTGGCTGTATACTCAAAGGAGATGAATCAGATCCAACTAAAGAAAAGAGATATTTTAAATTATTCATTCAAGTCTTAATGTTTTCCTCTCTTTCTGTTTCTGAGTGTTTCCTAACAGACAAAGCCACGGCCTTCTCGACTCCGATCCTACCTCTTCGCCGCCATGCCTGGTCACTGCTCTTATGATGAAGGATGAGAATTAAAGGGAAGTATTGTCCATAACTGTAACTGGGAAGCAAAGGGGAAATAGATTGAAATAGACACGTGACAATATGACATATTGTGGATGTTCTAACATAATATCTATTCCAGAGACTACAGAGACTTCCAATCCAACTGCAAAAGTGGGGACAGATCTTCAAATTTCCAAAGGGAGCGTACAGTTGACCCTGGCTTTGACCTTTTAAGGCTGAGGAGGAGGAGGTCGAGGAGGTTGGAGGGCACAAAGGCAGGCAGACACAAGAGAGAGGAAAACGGAGACACATCCAAAATGATCAGATAAGTGATTTTCCAATGATATTTATCATATGGTTTTAAGAATCCAAATGTATTCTTATGTAAAAAAAAGGGAAGGGAGCGGGCCAACGTCCCTCTGATTTTTTGATTTATATTTTATCATAGGAAAATATACCTCAAACCCTCCAACCATTTTCTTCTTGTTCCAACAGCACTTAGCGTACAAGACCATAAAACACCTTCACTGGGTGTAGACACTTTTAAGGGAAAAATTAAGTGTTCTCAACATTGGGTTGGTGGCCCAATCTGGGTCGTCTGAGATTTAAAAAGGGTCCTCCTGAAATTCTTGATAATTGATTGAAATAAGAGATAGTTTAAAGTTAAGTAACTTCCAAGCATTTAAAGAAGCTCTCCAAACCGTGCTGGGGCTCGTCACCCCTACGAATGGGATAAATACAGAGAGCAAAAGACAATATGATTGTTCGACTCAACTTAACTTTAATTCTGCCTAACCTTAAAGGGCCAATAATCTTGCTTAACTCTAACTCAGACACAGAATAGGAGACACTTTTGCCACCAATTGACCTTCAAAATTAAGTAAATTACATCTCGAATAATAATTATGAGGGAAAATAATGAAATAAATGAACTGACAAATTCAGCTCTATAAAAGAATTAGGCTATGTAATTAGGTGTGGAGTGTTAACATTATTCAGAATAAATAAAGGATAGAATAAGATTTCTCCTTCACAAATAAGAGATAGCAAAGAAAAATGAAACAAACTATTTAAATAAATAAATAACATTATTTATTTATTTGGTTAAACTCATTTAGCTTTCTCACATCCCCATGTCTCCCAATTGTATGTATTCATCTTGAGAAGACATGTAACCACACTCCACACTTCTCCGTCCGACTTGCATGTCCTTCTCCGACTTGCATGTCCTTCTCCGTCCGACTTGCATGTCCTTCCCCGTCCGACTTGCATGTCCTTGTAAACAGTGGTTCTCAAATTGTTGCTTCTCACCAGGTAAGTAGATGTACCACAGATAATCACTGCAACTCCAGCTATGCTTCTTCTTACTCCAGGAAAAGAAAATCGAATTAATACTTCCTGCTTTTCTTTCAGCCTCATATTTTCCCACTCGCGTGCGAATGCTACAGATAACATTGAGCTAGCATGGCTAAAAGCTCACTAACCCATACCTAACCATTGTGTGATTGTGCAGCAGCACCTTTCAGGATCTGAAAAGCTCTCAGATTCTGACCTCTGACCTGTCTCTGCCTTCCTGGCCATACTAACTATTCATTTAGTTAGTTAACCAAACCTAACACCCCTAAAACTTTTATTCTATTCTGTTCTATTCTATTCTATTCTGTTCTGTTCTGTTCTGTTTTGTTTTGGTGTTCCCCCCCCCCCTTTTTTTCTGTCCAGGTACCAGCTAAAGCCTACCAGGTACCAGGTACCAGCTATAGCCTCAGTAGTGGGATCGCGCCTGTGTTCAGGTACCAGCCAATCCCAAGAGTTCTGTTTTGGTGTTTTTCCCCCCCTTCTGTTCAGGTACCAGCCGATCCCAAGAGAGGTTGCCAGGTGTGTGGAGACTACCCTTCCTCAGACAACAACCAATCATCTACAACGCCGACCGGCAATGAACGACCCACACGGCAGTGAAGGTCGCAGAGCGGGCGACATGGATCCAAGATGATTGCCGAGACCAGCTGATGCTGAGACGGAGGCTGACCGAACAATGAAGGGGGAACCGACAAGGCCACTGAGACACACACAAGAAAACGCTCTAGAACAAGGGCCTAGCTTTGTTTATAAGCCACACCAAATGCTCATAGCTAGGTTGAGGGAGGACAACCTCACACCTAGCTGCAGGAATACAGTCATAAACCCTTCTGCTACGATTGAGGAAAATACTCAAGGTTCTTCACTCATGATGCCGCCAATCAAGTGCGGTGATTCTAACCATGGCTATTGGTTACCCCAGTTACCACTGAACTCAGCCGATGAAGACGAGTGATGTCCTTGATGCAAATGATGATTTTTGCTTATCTAGATGTAATAAAGGATGATTTTTGATGATTCATGCCATTGATAATAATGATGAAGTTTTTTTTAAGGTTTATTTCCACATTTTTCTTGATATATCTGTGCCTCACAAAAGAAGAATATATCCAATGTATGACAATAACGATGCTAATGGTTAACCCTGACAGACAGCAAAGGTGGAATATAATAATTTTGTTTCTTGATTTGGTCGTTGAGGCGACCAAAAGTGGGGAATGTTATGGTCATTTTTATATTCATCATCATATCCTCAAATGTATGTTCATGTGTACAATTTGTCATGTTTTAATACATGACGACTCCATTACTCTTTACACTTTTGAACAGCTGAATCATGATTAAACAGTACAGAGCGTACTCAGTGCACAGAGCCAAGGCCAGAGTCTCTGCTCGCATGCAGCACACACTATCAAGGAGATAAGAGTGGCGACACATCTTCTTCATAACATATGTCTTCATCATCCTCAAATCTTTCCACTATTGGGCATCTGACTCTCCCCTCCTCCTTACCCCAGAGTGGAACTTTGCTCTTATCTGTATAAAAAGCTTAAGCTTTGAAACTGTTAGGGGGCGCGGCACTTCCTTCGGACGTCCGCCTGGACGGACGCTAACTTTGTTCCATCTTGTACCTTTTTTCTTAGTTTAGAATAAACTTTTTTTATATAAAATCATCAATGCTTCTCCTGGACTCCATCATTCAACCAGAGCAATGAATCATGTCTCCAAATGAGGTCAACCGTAAATTCAGCCGTAACACTCGTGAGATACTTTATCAGTCTCTCTACGCATGCGCAGAATGAATAAAGAATTGTTTTATCCCGTTCTTCTCCTTGTTATTATCACATTTTTAAAAAGTTTAAAAATAGCAGGAATTAGTGCTGGTCTCGAACAGTCTTGAGGGAAAATCCCGAGTCCGGGCAGTCCGAGTCTGAGACAAGACCGAGTCAAAATGCTTCAGAGTCGAGACGAGACCGAGACCTTTAAAATTTGGTCTCGAAACCAAGACCGGTCTCGTCTACTACAACACTACTGTTTATATGGTAGACAAGATGTTATATACATAAATGTAATTGGAGTCTAAAGCCACAAAAATGTCACAACTTTAAAAAGAAAATAGACTAATTTAAGACCTCTTTACATGGAGTATAAGACAAAAGATCAGTGGAAACTTTGGACATTTTTGAAACCTTAAATCTGTTGATTAAAGTAAAAGTACCCCAAGTATTTTTTTTTCTTTATGTACATATGTAAATTGTATTTGACTGTAAATCAAGTACATGTTGTATATAAATGGGTAAATGTGTGAATTGTGTATAATTTGATAGTGGTATGGAGTGCACGTGTCAATAAAAAAAACTTTTTAAAAAAAGCTCCACCGGCCATCAGTTCCTCTTTAAAGCAGAATAAAAGTTAATTCCTCTTTAAACTGACCATGTAAACATTCTTCCTAATGCTAATTTAATTCCGAATTAAAATTAAATCCAAATTAAGTGTCCGGTTTATTCCGATTTTAATTCCGAATTAGATAATTCCTCTTTCTTGTAAACACTTAACTTGCTTAATACCACTTTAAGTTAAATCGGGTCGTTCTGCGCTTGCGCAACTTGCGGCGATGACGCGCTGGTGACGAAATAATCCAAGATGGCGGCGGCCCAACAACCAGTTGATTTAATAAGAGCCTTAAAAAACATGGATATAATGAAAAGAGTGGATGGACGGAAGCATCAACATGCAGACTTTCACACGGACACACAAGGACTGATTAAACACACATGGACCTCAGTAAACAGAACAGGCTTCAACTACTCCAAAAACACAAAATGAGAGAAAATTCAACAAAAATACACAAAACAAATAAAAATCCATATACAAGAACAAAAACACCCAAATGACTAAAAAGAACCTTCCAACTTTGTACTTTCTCGGTAATTATTCGAAATGCTGACATGAATGCTGATAATGTGGCCCTCAGATTAAATAATCACATTTTTTGGCCCCTGCTGTGCATCAATTGCCCATCTCTATCATATATAGGGATTTTGCCTCTCACTAGTCCTCTGTCTTGTTCCTTCAGCCTTGGGCACCAGGGGGGTATTTCATCAAACCCAGCTCAGTGTTAAGTCCAGGTTTAACCTGATAGTCTGGCTCCTTTAAGCCGGTTTCTAACTGGAACAGCGGTTTCATCAAGGAGAAAACACCTTGGTTACCATGGTAACACAGTCCGTAGGTCAAACATGCTCCAGACCAGGTTTAAGCAGCAAGCATTTTGAAAAAAAGTAATTAAGTGATGCTTTCAAATATGGGGTGCCAAGTGTAAAAATGTAGTATAAAAGTTGTAGCTAAACTCAACAAACTTCTAAGTCAGGGTTCCCAACCTAGGGATCACGAGACACTGGGAGAGGGTCGCCAAATACCTTCAAGAAACAGAATATTTTTTGAACAATATGAGCCCATTTTGCTCATTTTTACATTTTATCTTCAACGACACTAAACGACTTATTTGAACCTATTTTTATACCTTTTTCTTGCCATATTTTTGCTCCTTTTAATGCATTTTTGCTCCATTACTCCCATTCCTGCCACTTCTCCATCAAATTTCAATGCCTTTTATGCACATTTTTTCAACTTTCAAGACATTTTTGGCACTTATAAACGCTTGTCACCACTTTCCCCACCGTGTCACTTACTGTATGTGCCTGTGTTACAAAACATCCATTCTTTGGTTTTGATTTTTTTTTTTGTATTAATAATGTTTCAATTCACCAGTAATGTGACTAATGCGTTCCTTCTTTTCATGTCCAGAGCGGGAGCAAAAGTCACCAAATTATCTGGATACTATTTGGACCATAACACTGTTCGGTAAAGTTGGCAGATATTCAGACAGCAGACAGATTCGGACTTCCAGCATCAATAACTCTTTAACGAAATGACACCTCTGCCATCAGTGTGAGGTGGACAATGTGATACAAGATCATTTTTTATTAAACGCAGCAGAATAAAAGTCCGTCTGTTGGTCGTTTTGTGGGATGAGATTAAAACATCAAGTTGTCTTCCTAGTTTCCCTTAAATATCTAAATATCATACAAACAGAACCAGATTTAATTTTAAAACAGAAAAACGCTGCTTGTTTAGTTTTTAAACCAAAAAACCAACCCGTTTTTTCAATTCTTCTGGGGGGGGATATGCTACTCGGAACTGAGTGTTTTTGTGCCCCCCGCAGTTTTATTAATGCCCCCTCAGTTAATGCTGCCTGGCGCCGACTCTGCACTATATGAATACATACTTCCGACGGGCACTGTACTAGTTTTCATAAAATCCTACTTGAAGTCGTCTTATGAACCCCTCATTTCACAGAGTTAGGACAATAATATTCTTTACAAGATTAAACATTACTGTAAACACTTGTGAATGATCTGTTTCTTTAAACAACCGATTCCTGTAAGTTTAACGCACACTGCTGCTAACTCTATAGCGCCTGCTTTTAATTTGAAGTACTTCCGGTTTTAGTTTGTGGTGCGCACTTTAGACGGAAGATTGACAGAGGCAAAGAAACGAGGCAAATGAACGGTCCCCTCTGAAATCCCCTCTGATTGGTCTCCTTGTTTGGCGGGCCTCACTGTCAGCTTGGGGACTCGTCCACTTCCCAGTTTCCCGTCGTGGATCGCTCTCTAACCACCAGAGGAGGTATGATTTCAGCTGCATGGTAATAGTTATGATCGGCAGCCCTTCTCATGCTGGTTTTCTTTCCTGTAGCTTTAGGTTATTCGCTGCATTGGTGTCCATGCTCACTCTGCACGGTGCTGATGTGCACTTGCCTTCCGTGGGTGACAGCTTTGGGTTACCGCTGGGTACGCCTCTCCTTGCTTCCTGCTGCACTGGTGCGCGTTCTCCTTCAGTGCTTATGCATGGCCTGAAAGGTATGCTTACAGTGGAATGTGTTTTTAGACCCCACAATTGACAGTACTCCTGTATGGGCTGGTTTATTGTGTAGCTGTGGCTGTGTGCGCCCTTCTCGCTCTCTGCTGCGCCGGAGCGCATCCGCCTTCAGCCTCTGACAGGTACACACACCCCATGTCTGCTTCCGCTGTCAATAATTTAAATATTATTTCTTAATAAAGGTTTGTGTGACAAGGTTGTTTATTGGAGTGAGTTTGCTTTACTTCATGTCGCTGCTCTGCTGCACTGAATATCTGTGGAACTATGTGTGAGTCCAGCCGCCCTCTTTGTGTCCCCGTGCTGAGGGACTGGAGTTCCCCGTGACTCATTTTGACGTGTACCTAACTCTGACCGGCCCCCCATGCCACACCTGTGGCTACCGGTTTCAGCTGATATCACAGATATCCTTATATAGTATTTAAGTTTAATAGAATTTGATCTGTTTATTGTCTTTTTACTGAGTTTATTTTTTGTATTTTATTTCTGCCTACATCAACCCATTTAGTGTACTCTTTTATTGTTGATATCAAGCTGTTATTTCTCTTTTGTAAAATACTTGTTTAACCTCTGGTTTGTTATTTCAGTTGCTGAGAGCCAATAGTGGTGGTCCTGGTGGAGGGTTGTCATGTGCTGTGCTGTGTAGTGCTTGGTTTCTTGTCTCCACGTGTGCCTGAGTGTTTGTGTGTATTTGTCACCTTTTAGGTGTGTATTGTCTTGGAATCCCCCACTTTGAACCATTGTTTCCACACTGGTAAGCCTCAGCACTGGTCATTGTTGTTCATTTACTTTTGTTTTATAAAGACTGTTATTAAAATATATTTTTGTAATAAACATGTTCAACTGGGAACACGTCTGAAGCTCCTTTAATCAACGAGCCTGAGTGCCTTGGGTTATACATTTATTATTTTGTCTGCAAATCATTAAGTACTCTATGCTCTTTTAAATATTACTATTTCCTTGGGTGAAACTCCCAAGGTGGCGTTGTCATTACTAATAATCTCTCGACAGGACTGGTTTTTGAGAGCAATGACGTGTGTCCCAGTGTTTTTTTGTGTGTATCAGTTTAACTTTTCCTGTCATTTTAGGCACATGCAAAGCAGCAGCAGGCTTCCAGTGGATGCGTAGGTGGTTTTTGGCGTTTGGTAAGCAGTCGTTCAGTTTTCCTTTTCCTGCGTGTCTCGTTGTATTACCGTTTTGGCATGGAGGGAGAGATGCAGGAGTTGAGGGACTTAGTTGCCCAGTTACGTGCAGAGAATGAGAGGCTGCGGAAGGAGCAGCCCATGCCTGGACCTAGTACTGTACCTCCAGTGCCTGCTGCGTCCCTTCCTGCTCAGTCTGCGGTTAGTGCACCCTTAGCAGAAAGACTGGTTCTTGTGCCCAGGGACCGGAAGTGTCTCATGTTTAGGGGAAGGATAGGAATAGGATTAGCCAAGTGGATTGAGGAGGTTCAGGCGTGTATACAAGCTCGTCATTTGTCTGTGTTTGACCAGGCATTCTTTTTGTATGACCATCTTGAGGGAGAGGCACGTGATGAAAAAAAAATTCCATCCGAGTGCTGATCGGTGCAACCTGGATTGAATAGTTAGTATTTTACAAGAACTTTATGGTTGCACTGACTCATATGTGGCACTACAGGAGGCCTTCTTCTCACGACTTCAACGAGAAGTGGAGACACTGCAAGAATTCTCTCTAGCACTAATGAGTCTTATGTCACAAGTAAAACAGCGCGCACCTAATGACAGTGCCCTTTGTCGGAAGTTAAAATTAGGTGGTAGAATGAGGGTTTACCGGCAAGTATGAGGGGTAGGAGCCATTCAGTCCCTTCGGTTTTTGGCCTGCAGTACAGATTAGAGGGTGTTCCAAAGGCGTGTTCTAATTCAACCTAGAGGTCTGAGCTATGTGAGGTACGGGAAATGCTAAAAGTTCAGCAAGAGCAGCTCCACCAACTGGTCCAAAGCATTTCTCGTTTATCTGTTTATTGTTTACAACACATACATTTAACTGCGTTCTCGTGCGATTACATAAATATTGTGAGAACTGCTCTGTCTCGTGACGTCATAGTTGTTCAACCGGAGAGCACCGCGGCACACTCAAAACGCAACCGGTGTGAATTACCGGACGGCGGACAGCGGTGAAAAACCGGATCGGTGTCGTGGCGCAGCGGAGACGTATCCAGTGGAACCCCCGGGTTGATACCCAATGACGTTTCAGGATAGTGTCGCCATCTAGTGTCCGTTTCACAGCATGACATGGTAAAGTAAAATGAAACATTGCAACTAGAATAAACTTAAACTGACTTTGCATGGGAAGGAAACCAAAATAAAAACATCTCAAAAAAACATTATTTTTGTGAGTATCACATCTGTCGTGTGAAAAGCTGAGCAGGAGTTCTGTTACTCTCAGTGGAAATTGAATGATTGTTAAATGCTGTTTTAAACTCGTACAATCTGTCATTGATCCTAGGGATGTACACATCGTGGAGACAAAATAAATCTGATTCATTGTCTACATCCAAGATCTCCATTGACTCAAGTTCAGAAAACTTCGGGGCAGAGACATCACGGCAGTTCCTGTTCAAGTCCCGATTGAATCTCTCAATGCGCTGGTTATGCACAGAGCTTCCAGTCAACGTAGAATTTTCTCCTCTGTGAACTCTCATGTCTTCCCAAATCAGCACATTCCACTGGAGAAAAGTTATCATTCTGCTGTAGCCATCCATTGCACCATGTACAACTAATTTCCATTGGTGTACCATACATAGTTTGGGAAATGAACAGTGTAGCCTCTCCTCTGTATTGTTGTTGCTCTTCTGGACTCAACACCCACACCATCAACCCTTTTAATAGAGTCTCTGAGACGACGTCTTTGGATGATAATGTTCCTGGCACGCAAATGTCCATTTAGCATAATTTCTCCAACATGAGGATGTTCAGCTTTAACATTTCTTATCATTACATCAGAAATATCACTGAATCTGGTATGCCTTATGTTGTATTCCTGCATGAGCTTGTAAAATGTGGGTCTGGATATACACAGAACAGTGGCTGCCTCACTAAGTGATGCCCCTTGGGACAACAGACCCTCAATATCTTCTTTAGAAATTAAGGCATGTCCATCTTAAAAGAAAAGGACAAGATATTCAGAGATTAAGAAATACAGGAATAAAGAATTTTCCATACACTAAATATAATCATGCAAAACAAAACTAATTTTGCAATTTACATAAGCCCATAACTATCATTAATTTTAAACAATAATATTAAATATGCAAAAATTCAATTAACTTCAATTCAGCTTCATTTTGTATATAGAGCAAAATACAACAAAGTCATCTCAAAGCGCTGAACAAAATATAAAGTCCATAGTAAAAAAGAAGAAAGAACCCAACAAGATCCACATGAACAAGCATTTAATGACAGTGGGAAGAAAAAATTCCCTCTTTTTTATAGGAAGAAATATCCAGCGGAACCAGGTTCAGAGGTGGCAGCCGTCTGCTTCGACTGGTTGGGGTTAGTGAACAGAGGGACAAACAGAATAGGATAGAAGGATAATCCATCCAAGTGTCCCAGCCTAGTTGAGCCGTGAACCATTGATCAGTCCATCCAAGTTTCCCAGACTAGTTGTGCTGTGAGCCATCGATCAGGAACTGCTAGCATCAAGACACCTGAAACAGAAAAGAGAAAAAAATATATCTATATCTATACAATAATTCAAGGGAGGTCTGTGTGGATGTGTGTGTGGATGTGTGTGTGTGTGGAGCAAATATCTCCCCGACGCGATGCCAGTTCGACCTGAAACTCGCTCGACGGGTTCCAAATACCCCGAGTGCGTGTATCTGTTATTTTGAGTCATTTGGTCATTTCAAAATGTTTATTTTAATTTTATTTCACTTCTGGACGGCCCCGAAATGAAACCTATTCAACTTTTGACCTCAGGGTGTGAGGGGGCGCTAGCGCACCATCTATATCCATTTCACCTCCTCACGTGAGCAAGAGTCACGTGTGCAGCCAGAGCCAATCGCTGCGCACACAGCCAAGCAGACACGGACTGCAAACACACGAGTGAGAGAGAGGAAGATAGTTTAGACCGGAGTAATTTGCTGTAGCAAAACGGTCAAAACGTCAATTTTATAATTACGGCTCTCTCGGTAAGAGCGCGGTGTTGAGCGTGCTACTTCCGGTTCCGGGTTCATTCGATTACATCACAAACATTCTGATTATACAGACCGAGGAATGTAACGTTTTTGTGAGCGGATGGGTCCACTATGATTATTGTTTGTTCTGCGCAACGGTGAGTGTTAATTTATATATTATTCTATGTGCTAACAAAGATGATAGCAGCTACAATGTAAACACACACACACGGCTGATGCGCGTGCACGGAGTAGATGGATGTAGACACACACACACGGCTGATGCGCGTGCACGGAATAGATGGATGTAGACACACGGCTGATGCGCGTGCACGGAGGAGATGGATGTAGACATACACACACGGGTGATGCACGTGCACGGAGTAGATGGATATAGACACACGGGTGATGCACGTGCACAGAGTAGATGGATGTAGACACACACATACACACACAGTATTTATAATCAAAAATATACTAAATGAGTAAAATAAAACAAAAACATTAAGAAATGCACAAAACTACACTAAAAAAGATTATGCACAAATGACGTAAAACAAAAAACTAAACAATATTTATACAGGAAGTACACAAAACAACAACAGAAAAGCACAAAAATACACAAAAGGCTCCAAAAACATACAAAATGACTCCAAAAAACATATATTACAGAAAAATACACCAAACAACAACAATATGAAAATGACTCAATATACACAAAACTAAATATTTATACAAAAAATACACTAAAATGACGACAGAAATACACAGAACTACATCAAAAAAAAAAAAAAAAATACACAAAATGACTCCAAAATAACACTACAATAGCATCAACAAACAATAATTAAAACAAAAAATATAGTATAAAAAAAAAACCCAACACATTCATCATGCGCATGTCTCATAGAATTAAACCAGGGAAAGTGCACACATTATTTTACTTTGCACCTGCAAATATGCCCCTTAATAATGCTACAGAGTATGTTATTGTTATGCCCGTAATTGACAACTCCCCTTAAGCGCTATATGAATGCATACTTCCAATGGGCACTGTACTAGTATATATAAATATATATATATATGGGGTGGATATCAGTGTAAATGATGTGAAGCAGTGTGAGCAGTATGATGGGTATGCAACAAGGAACAGAAGTGGGGGGTTGTCTACAACCTGGCACAACCGTGTCCCTGGACAAAACATCTCATTGCAGCCCATTGGATCTACATGTATGTGTAGATGGTGGATCATGTTTGAATATAATGTTGGTGTTCTATTATATAATCTTAGTTCCTCTTTTTAAGTTTAGAGATTTTTTCCTAGTGTTTAGGTTAACGCTATTATACGATATATGCTTGAGCAAATAAGTAGGTTTTGAGGTTACTTTTAAAGGTGGAGAGAGTAGCAGCCTCCCGTATTAAGACTGGGAGCTGGTTCCAAAGGCGAGGTGCTTGGTAGCTGAATGATCTGCCTCCTGTTCTACTCCTAGATACTGTAACGGACTGGGTCCTATGTTTATGTTGTTCTACTTGTTATGTATTCAATGAGTCACTAATGTTGAGATGTCCCATGGCGTTGAAGGCACCATCGTTACGTGCAGCTTTCCCTACCAATGTGTATCTTTGTTTACGGGTGTTCTAAGTGGTGATTGGCTGGGAGGCTGGGGGCAAGAGGTGTGTAAGCGGGGAAAAAGAGTGTAAAATTGGGTTGAGGTCGGTTGTGAGTTTTGACAGAGTAAGACGGTACCTGGTGGCTGTGTTCTGTTTGATTTTGGCGTCGACTACGGCCCACAGTAGTCGGGTTTCAACGTGCTTCATTAAAGACTACAAAACTTGGATTACGGCTGGAGGCTCGTCATTACAATACTTTAGGAACTTCAAGAAGACCAGCAGATTGAGAGCGGAGTGATAAGCCTGGACGATAGGGCACTAACAGGTCTTTAAGATACACAGGAGCTTTATCATGTAGAGCTTTGTATGCTAACAGGAGGATTTTAAACTCTATTCTAGATTTTACAGGAAGCCAATGAAGAGAAGCCAGTACTGGAGAAATATGCTCTCTCCTGTTAGTACCTGTTAATATTCTAGCTGCAGCATTTTAAATTAACTGGAGACTTTTTAGTGAGTTACTAGAACATCCTGACAGTAGAGAGTTACAATAATCTAGTCTAGATGTAACAAATGCATGGATTAATTTTTCAGCATCACTCTGGGCCAAGATATTCCTGATTTTAGAGATATTACGAAGGTGTAAAAAGGCTGTCCTTGTGATTTGTTTAATATGAGAATTAAAGGATAAGTCAGTATCAAAGACAACACCTAAGTTTTTTACTGTGGTGATGGGTGAAAGAGTAATGCCATCCAGAGACACTATTTGCTCTGATAATTTATCTCTAAAGTGTTTTGGACCAAATAAAATCACTTTGGTTTTATCCTGGTTAAGAAGGAGAAAGTTGTGACTCATCCAGGATGTGATGTCTTTAAGACAAGCCTGGAGTTTTAATAACTGATGAGTTTCATCTGATTTCATTGAGAGATAAAGCTGTGTATCATCTGCATAGCAATGGAAATTTATATTATGTTCTCTGATAATGTTACCTAGTGGAAGCATATGTAATGTAAAGAGTATTGGTCCCAGAACTGAACCTTGTGGAACTCCATGATTAACTCTGGCGTGCGCTGAGGACAGATTATTAACATGAACAAAGTGGGTTCTGTCTGATAGGTAGGATTTAAACCAACCCAGCGCTGTTTCTTTAATCTCAAAAACGCTTTCCAGTCTCTGCAGCAGTAGATGATGATCCACTGTATCGAAGGCTCCACTGAGATCTAAGAGCACCAGAACTGAGACCAACCCTGTGTCTGAGGCTAAGAGGAGATGATTGGTTACTTTTACTAAGGCAGTCTCTGTGCTGTGATGGGCTCTAAAGCCAGACTGAAAGCTCTCGTATAAATTGTTCCTCTGTAGGTGATCACATAGTTGACCTGCGATGACTTTTTCAAGAATTTTGGAAACAAAGTGTTGATGTTTCCTGAATATTTGGACTGCTGTACTTTTACATTTGTTTATTTATGCAGGTAAATAATTTCATTTAGTTTTTCAGTTTTCATTATGAAACATGATGATACTTGTGCCCTGTTAGTTCATGTCATCATTGGACTGAATTTCTTTCTTTTTTTTTTGGTTTTCTACTTCACTTTTTACATTTGTTTTTGTTTTTGTTTTTTTTAATTCAGATAATGAATTTATTATGAAATAATAATAATAAATATGGATATAATGTACACTTCACATGTACGTTCTTGCCTTTGACCACAATTAATTTAAAGTAAAAATGCCAACTTTTCATCAGATTGCTCCATGCTCACCATCTCTGCTGCTTCATCCAATCTGCTGTGTGTGTGTGTTGGTGTGTGTGTCGCGTGTGCTGGCATGTCGCCTTAGCCCATCATAATCGCTCACCTTGTTTTTAACCCACCTCCTCACAACAGCTGAGTAAGAAGCCAGGGATGCTTTCAGATAAAAGTTTATTCAATCAATGCATGTAACGCACCGCATTTAACGTTCAGTAACAATAACAGCGTTGCAACGGCGTAAAAAGTAATTAGTTAGATTACCCCGTTACTGAAAAACAAACGCCGTTATTCCAAACACTGTTAATGACCAAGCTGCAGTTCCACTACTGATTATCATTGTTTAACTCACCCTCAGTGTTTAAAACACATATGCTGCGTGAAGCACAAACTCAACTATTTGCTCATGATTAAGGCACAAATTACTTGCTAAAAGTGCACAAAAAAGGCAGTGAACACTGGCTATTACAAGTGCATTTTGCTATTGGCTGAAACAGATTCTTAAAGATTCCCCTGCTTGATCAACTTTCACTGTTGGCCCTGCCCCTCCTATAAAACCTAGGAGGGTTTCCTCCAATCACAGCCCTCAGTGAGCATTGATTGACAGCCAATGAGGAAGTCTATTGTGTTCCGTGTGAAAAAGCCCGTGTAATAAGTACTAAAATACTTTTTAATGAAAAAAAAAATCACAAAAATTATATAAAAGCACATTTATTAAAACTAAGTGTTGTAGTATAATGATGAAGAGTTAATCTATGTGTGCTGTCAGTTTGATGACACTACCACTTTCCTATATGAAGTTATTGGTTTTTATTTTTTGTATCTTTTTCCGGTGTTGCAATTTGCAGACGGTCCCTGCGCATTCCAGCCACAGTCGGCTCCGCATAGAGGCCAATACAAAGGAATTGAAAAAAAAATTAAGAATTGTGTTGTATATAATGGTTGCAATTTAGGTATATGGCAAAAATAATTTCTGCCTTTATTCCCAATCAATAAGGAATACCAAACCATGTATATATTTTAACAAGCATAAAAATATATTCTCAAAACCAAGAAAATCACTAATGTAAAGCAAGTTGTTACATTTACTGTAATATAATATAACATCCATTTTAGAGCAAAGTCACTGTTTTCATTTATACATGATTGAGAAAGAAAATGTTTTACTAAAACCAAACATTAATCAAAAAGACAAACTTTTAACATTTGCAAATATCTTTTATTGGTTTGTTGTTTAAGTGTTATCTTCTGCTGTGTCGGAGTCACTCAAAAAACAAACAATGGTGAGAATATTACACACGAGACTTCCTAAAACAACATTTTCTTTGGCAACAGAAAAAAAACATGCACATATACAATATTCATTTTTGCACTATTGCTAAAATTTTACTGAAAAAAATGTCCCCAATTTTAAAATAATAACATTCAAATTCCACAATTGCCCTTCATTAGCAATTAAAATCATTTAATTTTAATATCGATTTGATTGTATATTGACTTTTCAATACAATTGGGACAATAAAGCTGAACAGCATCAGTTTTAAAATCATCTTATGTAAAACACTGCACAAACCATTCATTTGCACTTTAAAACAGTTCTCTGATGATTTCACTCCCAAGAACTAAAAATCCACAAAACAGGCAAAAACATTCACTTTTTCAGACTTTCTTTCTAAAGTTAGCACAAAAAGTAACAACATATCTTTGCTGCAATAAATCTTTTACCGTTGGAAAACCTGTTTATTTCTTTTATCATTTGTGCTGAATTTGTGGGATGAGCAGAAAAGATTCAGAGTTTGTCTTCTTTACATTTCTATCATCCATCCAAAACAGTCGGTGGAAGAAAAATCTGCTTAGCATTTGGTGAAATAGAAATAAACAGCCTTTCTATTAGTACAACAGCAAAATCTACATCAAAATGACACTTAATATTTGGGGAAAAGTTTATATAACTTATTCTGTTATAAGTTACTACATTCATATTGTTTAATCACTATTTAAACCTCCTGTTAAAGCCACAATTTTAGTAATTTTACAACTCCAATCACAGAATTTGCTTCTCAAACAATACATTTTAAGTTAGTAATTAATAAGATTATTTATAAAAAAAAAAAAATACAAACTTCAAATTTCATACTTTTTGTTGACCAGTGGAACATAAAACGAGCGCAGTCCATTTTTAAGTCCTGCGGTTAAACATACTGTATCTTTAGAGATCAACAAGTTTATGATGTGAACTCCCTCCAGTACACAGCGTTATTATTCAGCTTTTACACACTTTAGCACCATGAACTGAATAATGTGCTACAACCAGAAGTAGAGGTGACGTCTTCAGAGATCAGTTATGCAGCTGCTGCAGGGCAGGAGAGCGGCTGCACTCCCCTGATCTCCACAGCCTTGTTGAAGTGAACGTCCATGGTCTTTGAGGCTTTGGTGATCTTTAAGTTTTTCATACAACCTCTGAATGAGGCTCTGATGGAGATCGCAGCCTGACGCACTCCACCTGTTACAGGAAACACGTTTAATGCACAGGTTCATCTCATTGTTCTCAGAGCTAGAAATAAACGTGTGTGTTCCATACCAGGAAAGCCTCCCACATAGATGGGATCATTGGTATCACAGGTGTTAGAGCGTGTGTTGGAACTCTCTGCTCTACTCATCCTCCCATCAACCAGCAGCTCCACCTTGTGGCGAAGCTTCTTAGCGGTGACGTTGTGCCACTGGCCGTCACAAAAACCATCGCCTTCAGGGACGTGTTCTGCTGTGATTCTCCCTGCCCCGTTATCCACATGGAAGAGCAGCTGAGGGAATAAATGGAGACATTTAATCTCTTTCTATATTTCATGTAAATACTCAGTCTAATACGTCCACTAAGTACAAAGCATCATATTTACAATGTTATTAGGATGGTAATAGAAATGTATTTATATTATTGCTGGTTTTACAAATGTTAAAAGTTTGACACATCAAAAAAAGTTATTTCCTATTATGAATTTGAAATATGAAAACAAAAATGTCAAAAGTAACAACGACCCAAAATGTAACAAGACCCAAATTGTTTAAAAAAGTTTTGTTATTCATCATTACATTATGGGGCAGGTAAATGTTTTTCCCCAATAGTTTAACAATGTTATTACATCAGGGAGTGAGTCATTGAATTATGGGTTAAAGGGCTTATTGCTTCAATATAGAGAATGGTATCGTACACAAATGCAAATAAATAATTAATATTCACTTTAATTAATATAGAGTTCTTCCTATTCCTTTTCGCACATGTAAGTTGACAAGTTTAAGTGTTGGTGCATCAATGATCTATTTCTGCTGTTGTAATTATTTTACAACAGGGCGACCGTGGTAGAGGGTCGTCCTCTGATCGAGAGGTTGGGGGTTCGATCCCAGTACCTGACTATGTGTCGAAGTGTCCTTGGGCAAGACACTGAACCCTAAGTTGCTCCCAGTGGTCGACTAGCACCTTGCATGGCAGTCCTGTCCCATCCTATTGGTGTGTGAATGTGAGAGTGATTGGGTGAATGAGCTGATATGTAAAGCGCTTTGAGACTGCTTCAGTGTGGGGATAAAGCGTTATATAAATCAAGTCCATTTACCATTTATTATTAATTTTTTGTTATCTAAACTGTTGTTTTATCATTTTACATGTTAATAAAAGACATCAATCAATATAATTAAAGCCTTTTTATCTTCCCTTCATATAAAATTATATTATTTTGGACCCAGCATCTTGTTACATTATTGTTCAGTTATTACATTTTGCATTTTATTACATTATTTTTTAATAACAATTCAGGTCTTGTTAGATATCAGGCTCTAGAGCTGCTCTAACACTCAACCCTAAAATACAAAGGATTGTCAACAATTGTGGCTGAAGCCTCACTTTTAAGTGCTTTAGTATAATAATTACAGCTGATTTATAAGCAACAGAATGAATTAAAAGAAATTAAAGAAAATTAAAGAAAAAAAAAAAAAAAAACTGGACAAGAATGATTAATTTAAACAAAAAGAGTTGAACACCTAAACTCATTCACTGGCAGACATTTTAGAGCATTTTGACTGATTTTTAAAGACCCACAGAATATTTTGTGCTATGACAATCTAAAATCTTTCAGATCTTTTCAGATTCCGAAAGAATAAACACTCTACTTTCACAAGAATTGTTTTTTTTTTTTTTTGTTTCGAGCTTGTTTCGTTTTTCACACAAAACGCCAGTCTCTGAGCAAAAAGCTGGAAAAAAGGTCTTCTGAGAAATCCTGTCAGTGACTTTGAAACTTTTTTTTTTGCTTTATTGACAGCTCAACATTGGTTTCCTACTTTAAAACTACAAAAACAACACAGACCAGGCTTTTGATGGCAAAATATAATAATATTTTGCTATCTGCTGTATGGTTTTCTTACTGTATTTTGGCATTCTTTCAAGTCCCCCCAGTCTCCACACACGCAACTTCCTCCTGGACATGCTGAGTCTCACCACTTGCCCCAGTTTGTTGATCGTTTTCTATCACAATCGCGACACTGTCAATAGTCCACTTAGGTCAACACATGCTCTGGTCGAGTGTGAGTTGCTGGGAGCTTCACAATCTTCACTCGTAACGCCATTTTCTGCCTCGTCCCTGGCCCCTCCCTCCCCAGTGTTAGTGATAATCATGGCTAATCTCTCATCCAAATGTGCGCTGCTCCCACCTACATTGCACCAGTTGGTCACTACAACATAGTACAAGGCTGATATTCATGAGAACTCAGTCACACTGTTTCCTAGCAACTCACGTTAAAAAACAATTGACGTATATATACGTCAATGGCAGTGAGTGAATTAAGCTGGAACACAAAAATGCTGGAGAACCCCTACTGATGATGAAAAAAGTTATTTATCGCCAAACCTAATAATGTCATTAATTGATTTTCAAAAGGACGACACGTTGTCTAAACCTACCTTTCCTTCAACGATCTCCAGTCCCAGTCCATCGTTGGCTTGGTTGCTCACAGCCAGTAAAACTCCATTGGTTTTACTGGTGCGAAACTCCAACGCTACAGACACGTCCAGTCCCACTCTGTAGACAGCAACTACAGGAGACAGACAGACAGACAGGATTATTTCTACACACCTGTACCTTCAAGTGACCACAAAGTTTAAATTAAACCTCACCTGCTTTTAAAAAGCCAGTGCCATCAAAGTAAGTACCGGTCTCCGTGGCAACAAAACACCTTCCCACCATGTGACTGGATGTGGGCGTGGCCATGTTCAGTTTGAAATCCTCAATGGCGGCGTTGGCTCGGCCTGAGAGAGCAGTGAGAGGATGAGAGTCGCTACACAACAACAATTACACACAAACACACACACGCACAAACACACTGTTTACCTGTAGCTCCAGGCTTCACACTCACAGGCCCTCCAACCATGTTTAGATTACGAACACAGCCGTTGATGCTGTAGAGAACCTAACGTTGGATGAAGATGGTTCAAATATGTAAGTGCTGAATCCAGCTGAGACTATTTAAAACAGGGGTGTCAATCATACGGCCTGTTAGAGCCGTCAGTAACAAAATCAACTGCAATGTCTTTATTTAACCACCAGAGGTCACACTTCACTTTAAAAGTAGAGTCAAAATATTTTTCACAACATGGGGCGACTGTTTCAATGAGAGAAACAATCAAAAGTCCTTTGTGGTCTGTCAGTTGTAAATAATTCAAGGAAATATTATTGTTGAAATTACAGTTTGATTTTTTATTAAAATTTGGATTTTTATGTGTTATGTGTAAAAGGATAGTTTAATAAAAGTCAGCATCTTAATAATATATCACATTGTAATAATATATCATAATATATATACATTTTTGCACTAAAACTACAAAAACGGATAAGGGCCAATTTTGATGAGGAAAATAATTTTGGGCAAATAAAGTTTTAAACAATATCTCTTCAAAGTCCTTACAACGCAGTGTCTATGAGCTATAAAAGAAAGAATATCTTTGTTAATAAATCCAACTTTGAAGTGTACTTCAACATATTCCTGGATACAAGTTTTGTAGACGGCCACGATCTGCTGTTTGTTGTCATATGGTGAATTGATCCTTATCAGCTTCTGCAGATTTGATTCAGACCATCAACTTCATTCTTGATTTGCCCAAAATTATTTTCACAATCAAAATCGGTTCTAATCCGTTTCCGTACAAAAAAAAACAGACAAACGTTGAGTTTGCTTATTTACAGATCATGAATTTATGTCTCCTAACATTTAAGATTACATTTCACTGAATGCAGCCCCTGAGGTGAAATAGTTTGACGTCCCTGGTTTAAAATATCACAAATTAAACTTAAACACGAGGGTGTGTCCCTGTGCCATACCGGGCCAATTCTCTTAGTGGTGTAGTTTGTAGGTAATCCACCAACATACAGCGTTCCCACCACATCCAACAGGTCGGCCTGGGAATCAACACACAATGGAAACAACTGTTGGAATACACACTTACATAGGTTTTTATTTTATAAAACTATTGTCATAAAGAGAAGCGTTGCAAATGGGTCGCACAGTAATAAAACCTGTTAAATAGAGTAAATCCAACAATAGAGTAATTGTTGGATTTTTTTTTAATGTCAGAAAATGATTGTAGAGAAACCTTCTTGGGACTGATCATCTGTTTGGTGTATTTCCCGTCCACCATCAGCAGACCTCTCTGTTTGTGACGACTCACACGAATCTGCACAAAAACAGAAATGATGATTACAAATCCTTTATTGTGTTATTTGGTTTATTCTTAAAGCTTCACTGAACTAAAGGAGCTCACTTTGTGCCAGTTGCCATCATTAATGGAGAATGGAACACAGCCGGATATGTTTCCATGGCCGAGATCATAGGCCAGACAAACCTGTCCGTCTTTAATCTGCACAGAGATCAAAGAACGTCACTGACTGAAGACCATGTGGAAAATGTTGTGAGTAGATGAAATGGTTACTTGGATAGTGACGAAGTCAGCATGATTGATCCTCGCCATGTAAAGAACCAGACCAGAATCCTCCTTTGTCCGCAGCTCAAACTCTAATATCAGCCTGATGCACGCAGGCACACACACACACACACACACACACACACACACACACACACACACACACACACACACACATACACACACACACACACACACACACAGTTTGATTCAATGAGCAACAAAAATACACAAACAGGCCACTTTCTCTAAACCAGTGGTTCTCAACCTTTTCAGTCCATGACCCCCAAAATAAAGGCTCCAGAGACCCCCGCTGTAACTGAAGGTGGTTGAACACAGACATAAACATTGAAGAACAGTCATGTGGAGACAGGGCCATCTATAAGGGGGAATAAAGGGAAGAGCTTTTTGGGGCCCATCCATAAAGTCAGCAAAATGATGAATCTGTGAGAACCACATTTATTTATTTATCTGAATAATATCCACTGTTATCCAGGAAGTTTATTACTATTTGGGCCATCGTATATAGTCATCTTAAAGATGTAAATCCTTGTTTTAATCAGAAATAAAATGGGTTAAAAGCATACCTGTCAAGTATCTCGTTTTGGCCGGGAAACTCCCGTATTTTACCCCTCTTTCCCGCCATCTTCCCGTATTATTATTTTCCCTTATATATATCGTATTTTAATGTAATAATAATTAAAAGATGCCTTACTAAACTGAACGCCGTCACTGGCCTCGCGAGACCTGCCATCTGAAGTGACCTGGCTTGGTGACAGCTCTCGCGAGATTAGTGCTGACAGCGGCAAAAAACCCGGAAACAACTCAGAGATGAATGAATGGTAAATGGTAAATGGACTTGATTTTACATAGCGCTTTATCACCACACTGAAGCAGTCTCAAAGCGCTTTACACATCAGCTCATTCACCCAATCACTCTCACATTCACACACCAGTGGGACAGGACTGCCATGCAAGGCGCTAGTCGACCACTGGGAGCAACTTAGGGTTCAGTGTCTTGCCCAAGGACACTTCGACACATAGTCAGGTACTGGGATCGAACCCCCAACCTCTCGATCAGAAGACGACCCACTACCACCTGAACCACGGTCGCCCAGAAATGAAGACGTTCCGGCGAAAAAAACTAAGAACTGGTGTAAATACGTTGTAAAATGTGACAGAGAGTTTATCTTCATAAAAAGCAGCAGGATGGGACACAGTTACACGTTCTGTTGGATTAATAACTGAGATTTTAACGTCTACCACAGCGGAAGGAACACGTAAGTCACCATGAAAAGCGTTATAGTGTTATAGAATGTAAAGTCTGCAACAAATGTGTCTAATAAGTCATTAGTGAATACCAAAGAACCACGAGTGAGCATGAGAAAATAAAAGAAAATATCTAATGAAAATAAAATATTAATCTTTAACTTAAAGATAAACAGTAAATATGCAATGCATTGACTTGCATATAAACTGTAAGTATATCAAATAAACACGTGCTTCAAATACACATTTACATTTTTATTTAGGCTGTTTTCTAATTTAGGAAATATCAGGGATACTGGAGCTTGGTTGGGCGGGTGGGACGGCTCGTAGTGGGTGCCAGAAAATTTCCCTTATTTTCAAATCCCAAACTTGACAGGTATGGTTAAAAGTGACCAAAAATGGTGGAAAAGGTGGTGAAATGGGATTTTAAAAACCACAGAAATTGTTTAAAAGTTGGAAATTAGAGTGGACAAAACAGACAGAAAAAAGTGGTAAAAAAAAGGGTTCAGTGTCAATATTGGAACAATTAGTTTAAAATGGCAAATAATGGACATGGCAAATCATGAATGTGGTTAAATTGTCAAAAAATAAGCACAAAATATGGTGAAAAGAGGTTAAAAGTAACAATAATGGGTCAACATGTGTCACATTTGGTGGGAAAAGTAATGGAAAGGGTTTATAAGTGCCAAAAATATCCTGAAAGTGGAAAAAATGTGCATAAAGGCATTTAAATGTAAGTAATGTAGCAAAAATAGATTGAAAATAGGTTAAAATATGGCAAGTTTGGTGTAGCTGCAGACAAAAGGTAAAACATAAACAAAAATGGGCTCAAATTGCTCAGAAAATATTCTTAAGTTTCTTAAAAACATCTGGCGACCCCCTCCCAGTGTCTCACAACACCACGTGGGGTCCCGACACCAAGGTTGAGAACCCATGCCCTAATGCAATCATTATTTCACTGCACCTCTCTCTGACTTTGGTGTCATCAAAGCTGAAGCTCATGTGGCTGTTCTTGGTCAGTCCGAACTGAAAAGCCTTCTCCAGCGCCGTGGGGGCCACAGCTGAGGAACAGGAATCCTGCAGATTGGACACAACCTGTCAGTTATACTGACATCTCTGAGAATCTCCTGTCAGCACCACAAACTATAACGCCACACTCACACTACTGACAATCATGTGAATAACTTCAGATCTGCAGTGGGCGGCAGGTCAGAGTTCATCATACAAAGTCATTTACAGGAGAAAGGAGGTGACAAGTTTAGAGAGTAAAAGACATTTCATTCCTTTTTTTATTGCTGGTTTAAAGCCGTATATCAAATTAAAGCAACAACTATTCATCTAAATAACTACAGAAATGCAAGATTTGTAATAGTGCAGCATCTATGAATTCATTTTTTTCCCCCTTCATTTAAATAATTCAGTTAATGATGCAAGCATTACATTTGGTACAGATCTCCAATTTAAAGAAAAAAAAAATGATTGGTGTCCACTCAAAATTTCTAAACCTTTAATTTCAGAACTAAATTAACGAGCACAGATCGTAAGCTTTTATGGAAAAACTCTGATGATTGTTAGTTGTATCAGTTCCGTGCTCTAGATTTTTTCATACATCAAATTCGTGACAATATGCAGATGCCCTAGGCAAATTTATTTAATGCACTTTTAGAATAATGGACTATAATACAATATAACACCTACAGCTATAGTGCAAATGTCTCGAGGGAACAATAACAAAAATGGTGCAAAAACAAAAATCAATGCAAAACAGTGGAATCAAAAGTTTCAGTACAAGAACATTTCTACTTTTCTGCTTGGTTTTACTATTGTGCAAACAACACAATAGAAATATATAGAATATAAATAAAGATAAATATGGGCAGAAAATTAGCAGGTATAGTTACAGATTTTTAATACTAATATTCAATTAAGAGAAAACGTACAGTGATTGTAAAGGGTGTGTTTCACTTTTATTTTACCTTTTTAAAATAATATAAAAAATAAATAAATAAAAATGGGGTTGCAATTGCAATAGTTGCCCTAGGCAGCCGCCTGTGTTACCTGTCGGGAAGGCCGGCCCTGACACTATGACATTGTTTGGTTGAGAAATATGCACTATTTTCCTTTTCTACTCTCAGCTGTATACGCTGCGACCGTTATCCTACAGGCATTTGGAGAAAATGCACTCCAGGCAAAATCATGAGCATAGTATGTTTGACCAAAAGCTATATTTTGAGTCAAATGTCAACAATTCTAAAAGTTTGTCTTTAAAATATTGTGTTTATTTTAGGCTTAAAAAAACAAGGACATTGTGGAGGTGCTTGAATGCTAAAGATACTTTGTTGTTATATTATTTACTATATTGTTTATTATTTATTTTTTCAATTAGTAATATTGATAGTAGCCCAATATAGACCCTAGTGCCTCAGAAATGTAGGCATAGATTAAAAAATGTATGTTGAAATTTTGCAGATTTTTCAAAAGCAAAAGTTAAAGGTTGGCACTTGTTCCATATTTCATGCCTGCATCACAAACTGAAGGATTTTTCCTCTTCTTATGTTTACAGCTGCTACAGATGATGGATTTTCTTTGTTCCTTTTTCAGGGCACATAAGATCTTAATTTCTGTCATTACATAAAGACAATTTCTACCAAAAACTTCAAAAGTGTATCTGGAGGAAATTACCTACCTTACCTTTAAATAATGCAGGTAACTTGGTACACTTACACACATCTTAAGAGTCAATCTTAAAGAGTCATGTGACGTCCAATAACCAATCATCACATTCCATTATGTTGAGACAAAAACTTCATTAAAACTTGAATGGCTCCACTGTTTACAGGGTTTACAGATTTCATGTTTGAATGCTTAGTTTGATATAAATTAAAGTTGGTCTAAACATTATAAATACTTACCAACTGATACATCTGACTTTCATTGGATATTTGTTTTCTGAGTTCTTCTGACTACCACAAGGTGTCGGTGCTGTTACACATCCATCTTTAATCCTCCTTGTGTCCAAGTCTACGTTCCTTTCACTCTGTTAATCGTTTGCTTCCTTAGCTAACCTGTTCAGGTCTCCACTCACTAACTTTTAATTTCAGTTCAAGCTTAAAACACTTCATCACCTTTATGATTTACATTAGTTCTTATGCCGCCATCAGTTTCAGACTCACTTTTGATTTTTCAACTTTTCCTTCTTCATACTTGTTCTTCTTAGATCTTCCATGATATTCTCTCTTTATATTCTCTCTCTTCTTTCCAGTTTCCACTCTAGCCTTCTCCTTCTTGGTTTGCATTTTACACATTGTTTCTATCCTATCCTTTCTTACGTCTGAAGTTCCTTCTCTGCAACGCTCTCCCTCTCTGCTCTGACTTCCAAATGGTTTCTATGACTCTCACCTATTAGGGAATTAAGCTGAATTGCAGTGGGGGTTGAGGTGAGGGTGGGGGTGGGGGTGGTGGGGTGGGGAGACGACCGCATGTCTTCGATTACGTGCGTCTCAATCTCCAATCCTCCCTTGTTCCCTTTCAAGTGAAGACATTCCCACAGCGTGACCTTGCTTTGTGGAGGCTGACACTCACCTCTTATCGTGCACTGTCCCCACATCCACCTCCACCTCCTTCTTTTCTCTCCCTTTTATTCTCTGCGCTCCAACAAAAGCCAGACGTCACTTGCTCACAGGCCCTTTTCCTTCCCCTCTCCTTTCATTCCTCTCCTTCATCTTTCCATTAAGACAACAAAAGACGAGTGGCGCTCCGCTCTGAGAGCCTCTCCCACTTTCTCTTCCTTTCCACCATGGCTGCACTTTTCTCCTCTCTCCACTTATCCTCTTTCATCCTCCTCTCCTCTCCTTCTTTCTCTCATCCCCTCTACGCCTTTTCATCAAGCTAACAATGGGGTCGACGCTCCTCCATTCAGGACTTTAGTTGGAGGTCACACCAAAATAGAAACTCAAGTCATTAAGTCACTTCTCAGTGTGTGTTAGTGCATGTCCATGTGTGTCTATGTGGAAGTGACTTTCCACCAGTCGTCCGACTTAAAAGTTTGCCTTGTGGCTATTGTATTACAGATTTTAGTCTCTGCTTGCTTTTCTATAGAAGCTGAGCAGGAATTTCACCTAAGAACTGCACAGAGCTTTGATCAGCTGAACCTAGAGCAGTGCTTCTCAGAGTGAGGAGTGCACATGGATTAAAGTTGGACATGAAATGGTTTTAAACATGAATTAAGACAATGATCTAAAGAAACATGTGGAATAAATTCATCCAGTCCAGGCATAATGACTGGTTTATCATAGATGTATAAAGACAGAATGGAAAAGCTCATGCTTACATGGAGGAGGGTAGAAGATGTAGTTCATACTTAGACACCACCCATGATGAAAACTGATATGGAGGGTAGACGATCAGCGTTTGTGGATGAGTTAGTGTCATCTTTAAATACTGTAAGTTCCAAGGACTTGTTTAAGGAACACAAACCATCAGGCCCTTCTTTACAACTTTGTTTAGTCTAATGTTAAAAAATTATTTGATAATTTGTCTTATTGTTCCACTACTTCACATTAACCTTAGAATTACTTCACAAACTGATTGAATGAAGTTCTGAATAATCACAGACCTTAAAGAGCATTTTTGTAAAGTTTTTCTTTTTTTCTTCATGCAATAAGTCATACGTTTGATTTATTCTGAATTCTTTGCATTTAGTATTAGTCTATGTTGTGTCTGGTTAAATAGTCTTGTTGATGAAAATGATTAATTGACAAAGGTAACTCAGACAGTGCTTGCAGTGAGAAGCAAAAACTAGACAAACTGCATTTCCGACACAAAATGCAAGTGAGGACGCATTAACTGAAAGCCTCTGAGTCAGTATAATCCTAAAAATAACCCATTGGAGTCAGAATGACCCTTCTCAGAGTCAGTATATTCCTAAAAAAACAACCCCTCACAGTCAGTATAACTCCTCAGAGTCACTATAACCCCTCAGAGTCACTATAACCCCTCGGAGTCACTATAACCCCACAGAGTCACAATAATCCCCCAGAGTCACTATAACCCCTCAGATTCAGTATAACCCCACAGAGTCAAAATAATCCCTCAGAGTCAAAATAATCCCTCAGAGTCAATATAATCCAAAAAAAAGCCCTCAGAGTCAGTATAACCCCCAAGAGTCAAAATAACCCCTCCAAATCAGTATAATCCTAAACAATTTAGTATTCCATACCCTGGTTGGTACAATCAGATTAAAAATAGAAGAAGAGTTAACCGTCAATCATATACAAATTAAAAAATATTAATAATGAAGTGCACTTAAAACAAATAAAACTAATCAGAAGTTTTAGTGGGAGCTGTGGAAGCAGCTGCTCAATGATTCAATAAAAAAAGAGTATTTCCTGATCTTCCATTTAAATTAATGCATGACTCAGGATTACCAACGTGCAACATCAGTATTATTAACGACTGATCCCATAGTTTGTCATTGAGGTCCCAAAACAAGAGCCACGAAGGAGCAACAAGACAAATGGGACCTGATCCTGGACCTGAATACCACTGTAACAGCACAGTGAGAATAATAATAAAAATAATCCCCACAGATTTTCTCTCACACAGGCTGAGTTACATTTGTCATTTTTCAGGAGGACTAAAACAAAGATTTTATCTACAGTACGAAGTCTGACTAACAGAAACATGTCCATGTGTGTCAAAGTATACCGCGTCTGAGCTGGGATCCTGTGTGGTGTTGGTGGTGGTGGGTGGAGCTACAGCAGTGGGCACAGTTGGTCTGACAGCAGGTGGAGAAGGGGGCATGGCCTCCTGCTGGTCAGTAGTCATTGGGTGAGAAGAAAGCAGATTAGAAGCAGCAAGCTGTGAAAGCATTGATTAATGATGAAGGAAATGATGACATTTCAAGTTTTAATACTTTTACCATATTTATAAACCATCTGAACATGTCAGGTTTGTTTGTTGTTTTCATACTAAAGCATGGTGGCGGCAGCATCATAAGGTACATTCAGGAAAGCTTTAAAAGGTTGGCCAACAAGAACACTAAGGCAAGTGATACAATTTACTTTTCTGTAAGATAAATTACAGAAAAGAGGACAGGCCATACAATGAAATGCTGTTGAAATGGTTGAATTTAGTTTAGTGTGATCAAAAGTGATGCTGAGATGAAGCAGGCAGAGCTGAAAGAGGAATTCACATGGGAAGAAATATACAGAACTATTTATATCAGTTGTTTTTTTATTTGCTCATGTTTGATCTTGAATTACACACAATTGAAGTTTTTATAATCATGTTTTCAAGGAGAAAATCTAAATTATTATTTTATTTTAAGTGATTAAACTTCAATACAAGATCCAGAGAAGCAGCTAAAGACGTCTTCTGACCTGTTTTCAGTGTAACACTAAAATGTCATGATAAAGCACAAGGTGTGTTTACTTTTTACTTCATTACTTTTGCTTTTTAGTCATGTATGTAATTTTTGTAAGTGTTTTTTTTCCACTTTTGCTATCATTTCAACTGGGCACCATTGTAAAAAAAAAAAAAAAAAAAAAGAAAAAGGAATTTCTCCCTGAGATTGATAAAAAGCAACTAAACCGCAAAATCTGCTGAAAGCATTTGTATTTTGGGTATGAAGTAGTGTTGTTGATTGATTCTAGTCCAATTCTTGACACTTTAGTCAAAGTTACAATTTGGTGGTTTTTTTGGTGTAAAAATGTAGGAGTGACTGCCCTCTATGGGTTGAAACTCAGCTTTTAAAACATAATTTTACTATTGGCTGAAAATAGAGCTTTGTGACGTTTTGGTGGTTTCTTATGTCACTGTTAGCCCCCGCCCCTTTTATTAAACAGTATCACCTGTGGGCTCTACAATCTATGGTGAGTAGGTTGGATTGAGAGAATTGTGAATAGAAATGTATAATGAGTATTGAGAAGCTAGTTAGCATCGCATATATTGTTCTTTGAAGACTGTGTCCTAACTGCTCCTGGAGCCCCGCCCATAATCAAGGCATTTTTTTTCAATATCCAGCCGAGACACACACGTCAGCCAAAACCTCAGGGTTTAGTTCCTCTTTAAAGTATTTCTGATTCTCTGTCTGATTTGTTCTTGTAATCAAAACAATATGATTGTGGGTTTGGATCAAGGTCTGTGTGGAGTTTGTCTGTGTGTTCATTGGAGTTCCTAAACTGACCATAGGACAGGGTGACCAGATTTTTAAAAGTCAAAACCAGGACACTAATTTAACCAAATAAACTATTTGCATATGCTTTTATTTGTAATGAAAATTAAGTCACATAAATGACATTTCTTTTTTCTTCCTTGGATGAAATGTATTATTGCAACAGCTGAACTAATTTAAAACCACACCGTGGACAGTGTGACCTACAGAGTTGACCCATATGAGTTATTTTAAATGATTCCTCAGGCTAATATACAGCGCTTGACAGTATCAATGCTCCGAGAGCTTCCCTCTTGAAATACCGACTATGCAAGTTTGGAGGAGACGGACCGTCTTTGGCCTGGAGAACATTTCACTTCACAGCAGTCACGTGACCACAGGCTAGAATATACGTGACGTCAAAACATACTGGCATTTCCAGCCATTGCTGTGGGTAGCTGAAACAAGTTAGCCTCTGTTTACAGCCAAAAAAGCACAATATGATAGTTTCGTGTTGGGTTAATAGTGCACTAATCGCTACGATACTGGAGTTAAACGTGGATTCTTTAGTAAGGAAAGTCCGCGAGTCAGATCGTAACTTCGGGATATGGATTGGCCCTCAGGGCTGTGCTTGCACCGCAGCTACAGTCTATGGGCTGGAGGAGCAGCCGCCACCGTCATACTCTTCTCCCCGCCGCCTCAGACCCGGTGCTCGGCCTGCGTCGGTGGCGCCTCCCCCCTACACCCTGGCCTTGCCGCCGTTGTCGGTCCCTTTCACCAGGGGTCGGAATGGACATGGGGTCGCCCGGCCGCTGCGCCAACCCTCGGCGGAGGGGGCCGACGACTGCTGCGAGGCCAGGGAGTAGGGGGGAGCACCTCCGACACGGCGAGGAAGGCCGAGCACCAGGATTCCAACGGCGGTGGCGGCTGCTCCTCCAGCCCATAGCCCATAGCCCAGCCCCGCTTCTCACCCCAGCCCTTAGAGCTAATCCTTATCCCAAAGTTACAGGTCAACTACTGTCTGCATACACAATCAAAAAACAACGGAGGCTGGATCGAATGTTTGCTGATTTTTGCAACAGTGCTGCGGTGCTTGTGGCCACTAGGGGCGCTTGCGTGAAAGTTACCGGTCTAGCGCTCCTAGTGGACAAAGGTTACACAGTGTTCCTTCAAAGTGGCCATCAGTCAAAAAAAAGATCACGTTTGTGAGCGAAATGCGCGGCTGCTTTCAGGGTCTTTTCTGTCAGCAACAGAAGTCCATTTCTTAATAAACAGGACAAACAGGACTGATCTGTGAAAAAAACAGGACAAATCAATGATCAACTGGGACTCTACCAGGTAAATGGGGACGTCTGGTCACCCTACCATAGGAGAAACTTTGTACGTGTGTGTATAAATTTTCCCCATCTGTGAATGTTAAACCTGGACTAAAATCTTCTGACTCACTAAAAGTATATAAAGAAGTTTGCTCAGCTTAAAGATCATTTCCCTGTATTTAAAGCTGTTAACAGGTGAGAGGAACTCAGAGAGCCTATACACTAGATCATAAAGAGATGAGCACACATAAAGCAACAGCCCATAGTGATAGTGCAGCTTTAGCTCATGCTTCATGATCCATGTCCCCTGAGAGCTGTAGTTTAGCAGCTAACAGGAATGCTGATAACCTATGGCTGCTGTATGACATGCCATTTTTAAATATATGTGAAATATATATTGCTGGCACTCAGTGAGTGAAATAATTAGGTTGCTGTTAGCATGGTGGCTAAACGCTAGCTCACGGTGTTTAGCTCGTGTGTGCTCATTAACTATAAAGCTAGGATGGAGCTATAGCTCTGCACACGACGACAGGCTGCCAGAGGTGGAGTTTAGTGACTCAAGGCTGAAGGGACGATAAAGAAGAGTTAATGGGCTGTGCTGCTGCTGCATGATGAATTACTGAGCCAACATGGCTGCATTTCATCACAGGGAAGCTGGTGTGTCACCTCAGGAAAGCAGCATCGACGCCATATAATAACAATCATACACTGGAATGAAAGAGAGCGGCTGGAAATGTGCATCTGTGTGTGTCAGGGTTGGGATGAATTACATTTTTCAATTACAATTAAGTCTTCAATTATCCATGTGCAATTACAACTCAGTTACGAATACAGGGAGCGGCATTTTTTCCATTTACAATTACTATTATTCCACTAAAAGTCAATTACAATTACATTCTTAATTACAATTATTGACCCTTTCGTAAATAAGTCCATAAAACATAAATATAAACATAGCTTTCTTTTTTTTACAATTTATTATTTTATTTTATTTTCAAATAAACACCACACAAACACTTAAACTTAACATCAAAACAGGGTAATGTGAGCGTCATTATGAGATTATCAATACATTCCATTAACAGACAAAAAAAAAAGAATAAAATAAATAAATTTAAAAAAAATCTAATAATAATAATAATAATACTAATAAGAAAATGTAAAAAAAAATAATAACAATAAAAATAGTAATTTCTGATGACTTAAATCAGCTGTAAAATACACTAAAATTATGATCTATCATCTCATTTGTTTTTCATATCTTGGTTGCCTTGTTAGGCTTCTTAATCAATAAAAATATTGGTATTAATATTTTTGCTTTGAACATCTGAGCCTTTTTTGTGCCTGTTTACCCCTTCATTTACCTTTTTTAATGGTAAAATGATCCTGTAGAGAAGTGACAGGTAAAGCTGACATGAAACACTTTTTATTGATTGTTAACTACGTATGTGTAAGACTTAGAACTGTAACATGGTTCCACAGGTTTGCATTTAATTAAAATGTAAATTATAGATTTTTATAGAATTTTAATACCAATTACAATTACACAGTCAACTATCTGAACTCAACTGAACTTACAACTCAATTTCAATTACAACAGCATATTTTTGCGATTACCTTGTAATTGTATTTAATCATAAATTATGCAATTACAATTATAATTGACCACAACCCTTGTGTGTGAACTGAAATGAAGCAGCAACAGTTACCCCACGTTTTTCATTAAGAAAGATGTCCTTAATGTGGAGACTCTGCATTCTTTACACCCTAATCACACCCTTTAATGTCACTTTAACGTCTTTTATCCAGCATTATTCAGAAAGGCGACTGATGTTCAGTGAGTGTGTTATCCCAGCCACTTACAGCAGGAGGTGGTGTGACGGCAGCTGTTGGAGGAGCAGTGGGCGGCTTCGTCTCCTCTTCCTCTGGCAGTGGAAGAGCAGGTGCAGGAGGGCCGAGGTACGGGCACTGACCGATCTCAGCGTGCTCGAAAGAAACGGGCTGAGAGAAATCTGACAGGCTGAGAGAGGAACACACAGTCAGACAGAAAAGAGAAATTCAAACCAAAATAAATCAGAATTTGATGCATTTTATTTTACAAACGTTGCATGAAAAAAAAACTCATTGTTGGATTGAAGAATGTTTTTATAATTGGCTGACTGTTAATGTGATAAATCAAGATTACAGAGGTGATCAATGCTTAGGTTTAAATCAGCATAATTAAGCCCAGGTTATTCTCTGTTAAACTCAAGGCCCGGGAACCAAATCAGGGCCGTTCAATATGGGGACCGCGAGCCAAAGTTGGCCCACAAGCGATTAGGTTTGGCCCGCAGCCAATATCTGAAATTGTTTTTTGTTTTGTTTTTTTATTCAAAATGTTATCATTGAAAATATAAAAATGGAATACAGTACAGTGATTTATAATAATAAAAAAAAAATCTAAAGCTGATGTCCAATTACATTCTTGTTACATTCGTGTGTATGCAGTGTCCCATTTTGTTGAATTTATATTGCACTAAATGTCTTTGAAGACAGTTAAGTTATTGGCATATTTAATTTCATGCCCTGCAATTTGAATGTTTATTTTAGGCCCCGCAGCCCTTCACCGTGATTAATTTTTTGCCTTTCAATGAAAAGAAATTAGGCACCCCTGCTTTAGACCATCTAATTCAGAACGCAGAACAACGTTAAAAAAGACAAAAAGAAAAATGTAAAAATTACTTTCTAAATTACCACATAATTCAGTTGTAGATACAGTATCTCAGCCCTTCTAAATACATACATTCAATGAAACTCCACAATATTTTCCCATGGTATTATCACTTGACAGTCATTTTAAATCTCAAATTGTTCAAAGAACTACATTTTCCTGAAATTATTCCACATAAATTCACCAAATGGGGACATTAATGTTGAAATTGTTCGATTCCTGCATAAAATTACTTTTTATTTGGCCTAAAATGACTTTGACACCCCTGCTCTATTCTCCGTACCCTCTGAGGCTACAACCACCCCAATATTACACAAATACAATTTGCTTTTTCATTATATTGTTGTATTCTAGTTGTATCGTCATAATGTTTGGTCATTAAATATATTGTGGAGCTCCAGATGTTTGGTTATTTGGAAGAAAGTGAGGCAATCGACCTGTGGGCTCAACAAAAGACCAAAATAACAGACAGACAAACAGACGGACAGTGAGGTCAGATTAGTTTGAAGTTGGTCTGATGGTGGTGAGGCGACGGAGCGATAGCACGGTAAAAGAAATATTGAGCGATGTGATAGGTGAACACAAACAAAAACAACATGACGAGCGGGTGGATTTTGAGTTATGAGTGTGTTTATGACCGAAGACAGCTCCATTACTGCTGTTCAGGCAGAAGACGACACTGACTTCATCATCAACACCATCACCATCATCATGACCTCCTGCAAGCGCAATAAACGCTCTTTAACCCTGCTGCATGCAGGGTTTAAATGATGCAAATGAGTCCCTTACTGCCCCACGCCAAAAGTAAATGACAGTGATCACAGGGAGAGCTATAGCAGTGATCATCAAAGAAGACATTAGTAATATAAAGTCAAACAGGAGGGTCATCACACTATAGTCAAGGCTGACGCAACAATAGAAAAGTAAATCATTATAAAACTGAACGAGATGAACTGGATTTTTTGAACAATTGCAAGTGAGGATGTAGGTGGTGAAATCTACTGTAGAACGCTGTATGAAGGAAAATATGACTGAAATGGGTTGAAAAACAGTGAGAAAGGTGGAAACATGTTGAAATAAGCTTAAGAAGTGGGAGAAGGATGGAAAAAAATGAGAAAAGCTTGAATAAGCTGAAAAATGTTGAAATTTCTGAGACATTCTAAATAAAATTGAAGAAAGCTGAAGAAAGCTAGAGTAAGGTGAACATGTTGAAATGGGTTTAAGTATCTGAAATAGTGATGCACCAAAAATTTCAGCTGAAAACCAAAAATGTACTTTTGGGCTATTTTTGGCTGTAAGTGTTCATACTTTTTTTTCACCAAAACAACCCAGCACGCTCTTGTTTGGAAATATGGTATTTCATTACATCTGAGACATTTACCTTAATTTCTGGGCTATGAAGCGCACTGTTTTATTGGCCGCATTACAATAATTTAGCAATTTTCTAGGAAAAGGGTGCCCTTCAGACAACTCAGCCAATCAGAACGGGCAGGTAGGCAGGCTGCTGTACTCAAGTTAGGTTTCACGGAAATGTCCGTGTTTCAACTGATAAGTTTCCTTTACTACATGAAGTCACCTCCTCACTGCTACACGTCTACATATCAGTCCATTTACAGCTTTTTATGATCACTTTTTACTGGAACCAGACTGATACACCTTCGTCCGCTCTTCTTACCGTGAACTACCGCGGATTGATCACAGCGAGTCAGACTTCTGAACAAATCCTACGTGGTGATTTGGCAACTTCATGCTGTTATGGTACAATTACAATCTGGCTAACTTTTACTGGAGACGGAGAGGAGATCAGAACAGCCTGGATACATCCTGTATCCAGGCTGTTCTGATCTCCGCTCCGTCTGTCTGTCCTCCTTACAGAAGCGTTTCCATCAGCCTCAGAGTGCAGAGCACCGATCAATCCTGAACAAACCTAACTTCTATTACAAACTGGCTGACTTTTACTTCATCCACGCTGCTGCAGCGGGCGCTCTCTCTCTTTCTCTGACAACATTTCTCCGTGTCGTTGCTATGATGAGGCAGTGTGCAGACAAAATGAGTGATCAAGCAAAAACAATTTAATGTTAACAATTTCATTGTTCCACCTGGTCTAATGTGACAGAGCTCAATTTTGTGGCGGCATGAAGCTTATAAATCCGGGAAAAATCCACAATTTTGTTTGTTTCAACAAACTTTACTGTAATAAAGCAGAGAAGCTACTCTTAATCAACAACTTAAATACAATATATGTTTTCATTAGAGGACATACCGGTATTTATTTTGACTCACTTTGAGAAGCCCAGTCAGTTATAGGCCTGTACAATATTAATATTTACTGTATACATTAGATTTTATTTCCATTTTTCATTTTTTTTCATATTGTGAATTTTTGGAATGTCAGTGCTGAATAAATATTTGGTATATCTTCAATTGATTTATTCTTTGAAGCATTAATATTAATTTATTCATATGCATTGTTGTAATTTTACTGGTACACAGTCAGAGCCATAAATGCATTGGTGCTAATAATTGTAATCATCATTTCTTTCAGTGTTTCACTTTCGGTACATCTTTATCTAAAACATTGTAATAAAGTTGCAATAATTTGAAAAAGTTGAAAGAAGCATTGAAATGGATGAAAGAATGTAAATGAAGTTGTATAAAGTTTAGGAAATTTAAAACACTAAAGTAGCTAAAAAAAAAAACACGAACATGTTAAAGCCAATGTATAAAAGGTGTGTAACATGGGAAGCTGTTTGAGCATTCCTTTGAAATCAGTGACATTAACTATAGTAGAGCTTTTGGAGTACATGTAGACATCCTCACTAATTATGTTGTGGGTGTAACAAAATATATTAAACACTGAGGGAGACATAGTTTGAATAGATTTTAAAAGTCCTTTTGGCCAAACTGAGAACTCTCGAAAATACCAACCGCAGCATTTTACGGCTATAACTGACGTGCACAAGATGACCAAATTAAACTGTGAATGACTTTAGTTGAAATAAAGATATTGTTTGCTTCATGGTCAAGTGTTAAAACATTGTTTTACATACACAGAGTTGACCATGAGGTTCCAAATGCATCCCTGGAAAGGTACGTTGACTCTGTTGGATGTCTGCTCCACCTCTGCAGGAATACCACCGAGGAAAACACGCTGCAAGCTGATTGGCTGATCGCTGGGCATTGTTGCTTCCTTCTTGGTCTCCTCGTCCACTTGGACAGCAAACAATCTAAAGGAAAACAAAAGAAATATACATAAAATAAAGTAGACAGGCAACAAACAGTGTCACAATTACATAAACACACTAACCTGCCAGGCAGCCTGTCGATGCGTAGTGAGTGTTCTCTACCATCGTTCAGCGTGCCTACATCCGATCGTCTGATGACACGGCGTGGGTCGTGACTGCCGGTAAACACCAACACCTCCAAAGAGCCTTTATTCAACATGACCGAGAGGAACGGCTGCAAGAGGGAATAAACCTCATTATTCTCTGTAATGTACAGAACAATGTATATATAAACTTTTAAAGAAGTTTTAACTTTAAAATTTTTGTAAAGTCAATTGTCACTGATTTGTGTCATATAATTAACTGCTCATTCCAATCAGGCACTGTACCAAAATCCCTGAAAGTAGCTGCTGTGAAACCTCTGTTAAAAAAGAGAACACTGGATGCCTCTATACTGGCTAACTATAGACCAATCAGCAACCTTCCATTCATGGCCAAGATCATTGAGAAGGTGGTCTTCAACCAACTGAGTCAATTCTTAACATTCAACGAAATATTTGATACATTTCAGTCAGGCTTTCGTTCTAATCACAGCACTGAAACTGCTCTTATCAAAGTGATCAATGACACAAGGTGGAAAAAAAGGAAAAGTATCTGTTCTCATTCGATTGGATCTAAGTGCTGCATTTGACACTGTAGATCATACAATATTGTTGCACAGATTGCAAATGTGGGTTGGACTAAAAGGAAAAGTAATACAATGGTTTAAGTCCTACTTAAGTTATTTTGTAAGCATTGGAAAAATTTGAATCTGACAGATTACCAATGTCCTGTGGGGTTCCTCAGGGCTCTGTTCTTGTTTAGCCTTTATATGCTTCCTTTAGGACAAATTTTACAGAACTGTAAGGTTGATTATCAAAGCTACGCAGGTGACACACAACTATGTCTATCACTGACTATGGTCCCATTGAGGTGTTTGTGTGACTGCTTAGAAAAAGTAAACTGCTGAATGAGTGAACACTTCCTTCAACTAAATCATGACAAGACGGAGGTGATTGTCTTTGGTAACAAGGAAAAGAGGACAGCTGTCAGCGAGTATCTTGAGTCTCGATCTTTAAAAGCTAAAGACCAAGTCAAAAACCTTGGTGTTCTGATTGACTCAGATCTTACATTCAACAGTCAGATCAAATCTATCACAAAAACAGCTTCTACCACCTAAAGAACATCTCCAGAGTGAAAGGTTTAATGACTCAGAAAGATCAGGAGAAACTGGTCCATGTTTTTATCTCCAGCAGACTGGACTATTGTAATGGTCTTCTGACAGGAATCCCCCAAAAGAGCATCAAACAGCTACAGCTGGTTCAGAACGCTGCAGCTCGGGTCTTAACCAGAACAAAGAGGTCAGAGCACATTACTCCAGTTTTAAAGTCTTTACACTGGCTCCCAGTCAGACTCAGAATAGACTTTAAAGTTCTGCTGCTGGTGTATAAATCTGTGAATGGGTTTGGTCCAGAATACATCAGTGACATGATAATCAGGTATCTCTCAGATCTATGGGCACAGGTCAGATAGTGAAGCCCAAAGTTCACAGCAAACATGGTGATGCTGCTTTTAGTTGTTATGCTGCAAAGAAGTGGAACAAACTGCCAGCAGAGCTGAAGTTAACGAGCGACTCAGTGAACATTTGTGATGGGCCATGAGAATACCAGGAACGTGTCGGCCAGGGGGCAAATAATATTTGAAAACGTTATGACCATTTGAATGTTGTCACTCTCTAATATACACAAGGGAGAACATGGTCCTCAAAGATCCTAAAGAGCAGGAGGCTGAGGGGACAGAAACAAAGGATGTGGATTTGCATTACTTTGCATTAACCCAACCCACAGCAATGCATGTCAATAGCTGTTTGAAGTTTACAAAGTTTAACCTTATTTGAAGCATGGAGTGCTTTCTTCATTATAACTTGGTCCTTTTTCTCCCTTTCTCTCATATGACTTGTTCCTGGATTTGCCATGGCACATTACATTTTAAAATCCAAGTTAAAAGCAGCTTTTTTTCTACCACGTATGACTGAGAGTGTTTTCATTATATTGTTGATTTAATGTTTGTATTGTAGATTTGTAACCCTGTCTAATATTTTCTGTTGCATCTTTTAATCATGTAGAGCACAGTGAATTGCTTTGTGCATGAAATTCTCTATATAAATACATTTGTCTTGCCTGGCATTGACAGTTTTCAACGCCATTATATTATAGTGGCAAAGTGTCAACATTTTAAAGAATAAGTGGATGTAGAGTTAAATATAGTGTTACTAAAACCAAATGGAAACTTGTGTAGGAATAAGTCCCTCTAGTTAAGAAGTTCTTGATAAAAATCTTTGTAGTCATGTTGTTGTTGATGTAATGTGTTTGTTGATGATTTTACTAATGATTTTAAATGTTTTTTTGTTCTTTTTTTTTGGGGGGGGGGGGGGTTGCCGACATTAATGTTCTTATAGATTTTATGCTGTTAAATGTTTTCTGTTGCACTTTTTGATCATGTAAAGTACATTGAGTTCCCTTGTGTATTAAATGTGCTACACAAACAGAACCATTCCAAAAAATTCAAAGCAAAAATTACAAATTACATTGTAGATATCTCACTCCCTCCAAATTCCCAAATTCAATAAAACTCCTCCAAAAAATGATAGGGCTTGCAGTAGCTATTACAATATTACCAGTAATATTAAATTGCATTTTTTTTCTTCTCTAAAATCTGAAAAATTTCTAGCAAATTATTTTACAGAATTCTGGCAAACTTATTTGCAATTTTTTTAGAAAAAGAGTAGCAAAAAATTGATTTTTTTTTTTTTTGGTCAGGCATGCTTCAGATCGTATGTGGCCCTTGAACTGAGATGAGTTTGACATCCCTGATGTAAACCATTCATTCTTGTGAACCAATCGTGCACCAAATGAAACAGTTTGTTCTAGTTTTATAGCAATAGCTAGAAAAAAAAAAGAAGAAAAAAAATAAATAAATGCGTCCATTTTTTTCCATAAGTGCTTATGTATCTAAATCTTAGAGGCATAATGGTAAATAATATGGGCACAACTTCTTGTGTGATATGAGAACAGTTAGTGTTAGGCTAGTAGCTATGTTCACATATTTAAAGAAATAGTAGTATTTGAAATATTTTAAATAGTTTCATTGTAATATTTTGTTTTTGCTTTAATCTCTGTTCATATTTCTATGAGAATATTAAGCAATTTAATCATAGATTTGCTTTCTGTCTTTGTTTGAATTTAGTGGCGTGTGAGTGAGGTAAAAATGTAGACTAAAGGAAAACTGTGACAAAAATTTAAGTAAATCATTGAGAGAAAAAGAGGAAAAGGTCAAATGAAGGACATTGGTAACAACCTAGTGATGAAGGCAAAAGAGCAAAGACCAATAGGAGCAAAGCCAGAGTGGATTAGAGTGGGAAAAGGCAACTGGAAGAGCCCAGATGAGTGGGAGAGATATGGAGTTTATGAAGAGAAATTGGGGGAAATAAGGGGAGGTAATAAAAGTGCAGAGAAAAAAAGCATAGATGAGAGGAGCAGAGAGGACGGGATAATGGAGGAAGAGATGAGAGGGCAGAGAGCAAAACAGCAAGATAGAGACGTATAGAGGGAGAGGGAGAAGGGACAGAGGTGTGTGAGGGAGCAGCGTGCAGGGTCAGGCTAATTTGAATTTTAATTCACTGTGTGCCAGAGGGCGAAGTGGGAGACAATTTACCACCTGAAAATGGAATTTCAATTTGAGGTCGGGGACAAATTGAACTGCGATGTAGCTACAACACGTTTCTCACTCTCATGCACAGATAGAATGGCACAAGCACACACACATGTACACACACACACACGCACACAAACGAGTAAGGCAGAATAATACAGAAATGTGTTTACACTGAAGCTGGTGCATGAAAAACATTGAACCCTAATAATATTACATTAAAACATTGAAATAAGTGTAGTTTAAAAAACATAACGTGCCCGCACTGGAAAACCCTTGGCCTGACATTTGAAAAATCCTCACAATATTAATGAAAAATAATTTACATTGATTTATTGTGACCTAGCTAAGCACTTCAGTGAATTTATAGTTGGAAATGTTCCATCCATTACATTTATAATACCGGTAGGGGAATAAAACATTATTAAATATGATTACTCACCACGTAAAAGTTTCTGTGACAAACACAAATCAGTCCACGACAAAAGTTTTTTTTCAAAATCCTCAGAAACGCTGTTTTTTCACCAAAAATTGGAAACTTTGCTTCATTACTTAGAATCCCCATATTAGTACCAATGTTTTGATGCATGAATTGTTGCTGGGTTATGAATTCAGATTTACACCTACATGAAATATCAGATTCCAAAAATAGAGACTTTTTAAAAAATGCCATTTTTCCGGACAGACAGACGACAAACTGATGACAATGCTCTTTGACCAAGGCCGAGGGTAAAAATAAAATCATATTTGAATAGGCCTATTACTGGTATACACTTCTATCCATAATTTACTTTTATTTTACACTAAATATGTTTATATTTTTTCCAGTCATATTTCTTATTATTGATTTTAGTGGTTCTGAAATGTCATAAATCCACAATCTCCCACCCCTTATCCCCCACATATCAACAGGAATTATACAACTAATAAACCAAACAAACAAACTAATGTATATGTGATTATACACCTACAGAGGCATATGCATATGCATAAAAAACAAACATACAACAACAATAATAAAAAAATAAGTACTGTAATTCAAAATTCATCAAATCATTTCAGTCTACCTAATTGTTATGTACTTGGACAAATAAATTGTCCCATACCTCATCAAAAGCTCCCGGATTTAAATTTAAGTTGCATAATATTATTATATTAGATAAGACGACAGCTCATTTAACCATATATTAGAGCTGATGTGCAGCACTTTTCCTTTTTAGAAAAAATGCTTTTAAAGCCATTTTAACAAATCTAATATCAAATCCAAAACTTAAAGCAGAACTAAGTAACTTTTTTCACCGTTAATAAATCCTTCTTGTAGTCCCTGTGAGGGTAGTTAAGTGTTTATGGGGTGATTGGGGGTCTTTCATCCCCTCCCTCGCTGTCTCTGGCCAGAAAACGCCAGATGCAACTTTCCTGCCTCCGACACGGTAGCAAGATGTACAGCTCGAGATGTACAACCCGATACAAACTGAACACGGTTGTCTACAAATTCACTTTCTTTAAACTTATATTATGGTGGAACCAGAAAAAAAAGGCAGAGTAGACCTTTGTCTGAGGAACAAAGCAACTCCATGCAGTGACAGCTCAGCGCAACAGGCACGCGCACACACTCGCAACCCAGCGCTCCATCAGGCAGCACACACACAAATATCCATCCATCCATTCATCCATTTTTAGAGCTGCTTTGTCAGCACACAAACACATCACACACATTTCCACACTCCCTTCCGTATTACTCCCACATCATTTATTTATTTTACTTGTCTCTCTTCCTCATACTGTTCACATGGTCACATGGGACTATATGTGTGAAAGCACCCTTAGCGTTACTGTTGTACTAGGATTTTTCAGTGATCGGTTGCTACTGTCTTGGGAGAGCAAAGGTGAACATGTAGCTATAGGGTGGGGCAAAGTGTTTATGACAGTGACATAACCAAAAGGGACCTTTAGGGGGAGCGCTAAGCACAAGTTACTTAGATTTACCTCCCACTAACACCAACCATGGATTTAAACTATATTCACAATCATGGCCTGGCAGATTCTTCAGAATCAGAATCAGAATCAGAATCATCTTTAATCGCCAAGTGTATGTTGTACACACGAGGAATTTGACTCTTTTATCCATTTGAGGTTTTTTTTAGCTGCTACATTCTGTTCTCGAGCACTCATGGTCATCATCAGTGAACTATGTGTTCAAAATCATGTATCACAGGAAAAGATGCTTTTTATGCTTCTTGACCAACAGACTGTAACCACCTCACCAACCACTGCACTCTGATGTGCAGATTAGCTTAACCAGTTTCATTTCATTTACGGCTTTTAAGCAACTGTTGCAATCGCTTTAACTCAATGTCAACCTGTTCCTGTTTTTAGTATTCCTACCTGTTCTATTAGCATTTGACTTTGTATTAAATTGTGCAGCACTTAACACATCTGTGTTTAAATTATTTTATTTATTTCTCTAAAACAGGTTTATCTAAAATGACACCTTGTTGTCTCAATGTGAGTATCTGTAGAAATAAAGGTTATAAAGAAATACATTCATTAGACAAAGAGTAAAATGCATTGAAATGAGGTTTAGTGCCCTTAAATCACTGCCACAAAGTTTTAATATTGTAATTATATTCTACTCTTCACTTCTGCTGAATTGCAGTGGAAAATGTCAAGGTTGAGTTAATGTGGAAAGAAACCAGAACAGGTTATAGTCTTAAAGCTCAAGCAGTTTCTTTCTTATTTAAGATTATTGTATTGTGTGTACAGTGAGATGATATGTGAGTTTATTGTAGTGTTTCTCACATCCTGTGCTGAGATATAAAGTTTAGCCATGAGACAAATAAATAAAACTTATTATCACTGAATGGTTCAGTTGCAGATATTTCAGTTCTTCTAAAATTCACAAATTAAATGATTTTATCTGATATATAATTGAAGCCTGCAATATTTCTATGCTCATTGTTCAAAAATTTTATCGCACATTGTTTGGTATAACAACATTTTTCCTCAGAACTGACTATTTCTCACAAATAACCATGTAGTCATCCTTTTTTTTTTTTTAATTATGTAAATTCGACAATCCTTAAGGTCAAATACTGGACATGAATCAGAATCAGAATAAACTTTATTAATCTCTGAGGGGTAATTGGAAAGACAAAGAGTGGCATATTAAAAAACAACACTAATAATAATAATAATATACACACAAAAAAATAAGCAAGAATACACAAAGAAAACGTGCAAAAAAATATAAGGTGCAAAAATATTAAAATAATAATAATAATAATAATGGATACAAATAAATAAAAGTATACTTGTATATACATATGTAGACAGATTTTTTTTGTTGGCACACTTACCACAAACTAAAAGTACAATTGCTTAATAAAATACTATACTTTCCTGTAATTTATTAAAAAATGATTATTTTACGCTTAAGAGGCCATTTTATCACATTTCTGACAATAGGAGACAATAATTAGCTACATTTTACAAAGGAAACTGTATTTACTTATTTACGTATATACAGTATATATATATATATATACATTCTAAATTCCACCCATTGATTTAAATTTGTAGATTAAGACTTAGGGACCCACTGTTCCACAAATGAAAAAGCATAAAGAGGGGATACACATGAATTGACAAAAAGGGGGTACACTGGACAAAAATACTGGGAACCACTGCTGTAAGAAGTCGATCACATACATCATCCAAAGTGAAGAGTGATTTAGCGCAAAATAATCATCTGATTGCACTTTTTTACACATAGAAATGTGTATTTTACTGGCATGGCCACTGCACCTAAGATCAAAGTGGGGCGTAAATGGCCCCTGAGTTTGACACCCCTGGTCTAAATGCAATCAGCCTATCCATAGATGGTTATTAATATTATTGAAAACAATGGATTCACTGTTTGGCTTCATATTGAGTCATTTAATAACCCTTTAGGGCAGTAGGCAGCACAGTGTGGTACTTACTTTATTCAAAGCACAATGTGTTCTGGCTCATTAAAGGTTAGAAAAAGCTTTTTATAGAACGCTGCAGTTTACATGTGACACTGAATGTGTTTGAGTCTCTAAGTGTCCATCACTGTCAACAACATGGAAGACATTCACCAACCTCTGCTTTTCACGCCTCATCCTCAAACCTGTGCCGTTTTTCCCTCTGTTATCATCTTTTCATTGTGTCAATTACCTGGATTATCTCTCATTCATGTTCAGCACTTTTCCTCCCATCCTTCCTTTCACCTCTAAATCCCTCCATCCTTTGTCTCTTAACCCCCTCCCTCATGCCCTCCATCTCTGTCACTCTCTAAAACAGCCATTAGTCAGGGCCAAGTTGAGTTGATGGTGTTTTTACCCTCGCTTAACCTTTCTTTACACACGCGCGCACACACACACAGCCATTTCACCATAGTTAGTAAAAATAGATTTATGCGCCCAGCAGCCAGTCATGATGGATAATCTATAAGTAACACACACACACTCACACACACACGTTTGACATGAAACACATGACGTGTTCCTAAGAGATAAAACAAAGGATTTAATTATTCTCAAAAGACTTTGGTGTCAGATCACTGTGTGTGCGCGTTTGCATATGTGCCGTGTGTGTTTTAGCTGTAACACAATTCAATCAGCACGCTTGCCAACGGAATCAAATTTCATTAATATGCACTCATGGAAACTTAATTCACTTAGATAAAGGGTCCCTGTGTGATTGTGTTTGTGAGCGAGCTGAGTCAGCTAAAAGCTGGGCTCCCTGCTGTCCATCCTGCAGCTACTGCAGCCATTTAAGGCGGAGTGTCTTTGAGCTCAGGTATCAACGCAAGTGTGCATTTTAGATGGAAATCCAATTAGCGCAGATGCCTACAAATCTCATCAATATGCACTTATGCAACGTATGGAAAGGAAAGAGTGCAGCATTTACAGGAAGTTTACAAACCCACCTCTCCTGACTGCCGACGCCTCCTCTTAGAATTAAAGTTGTTAGAATTCTGCGCCTGAATCAAAACAAATATAGTAAAAATGGATTTTAATGTCACTTTGTACTAACAGAGAATTCTTCTGAGCAAAGTTGTAAGACAAGAGAATATTTAACACAATTTAAACAATTACAACGACTACCTGCCATTTCAATGAGCAGAAATGCAAGACAGATGAGTAAGAAATCATTAACTTTCAGCAATTAATCATTTTATTTTAATTACAGTTCAATTTCTGTCAACCATATTTACAAAGCAGTAGTTGCATTTCTCTTTATGTAATCATTTTGATCAAGTTTTGTTGCCTGATCAACTCTACATTTTTGAACTATTATCTATGTGAATATTTATTTTGTTTCTACTGTCTGCTCTTGTGTTATTATGTTGCTGCAAAAGTGAATATCCCCATTGGGGATCAATAAAGGAGTACTCTATTCCATTCTATTCTATTCTATTTCATTGTCATTGATGAACAGTTTTTCAGGTTTTTCAACCTTGGGGTCGTCCGGAAATTGAATTGGGTAGACTGAAATGTCTAGTAATTGATTAAAAAAAAATATATATATATACTGATTACATCATTCTTTTTCAAATTGAAACACCACACACACAATCTTATACAACGTTGCTCTCTCAACAATTATTTCCCAAAAAAATCAATTATTAAACATTTGAGCTGGTGCATCTTGTCACTTTGTGCACTAATCCGTGACATGATGAAAAACTAACAAGTAATCTCTGGGGTCACCAGAAATGTAGGATATCGAAATATTTGGTATAATGAGTTGATATTAACATTCAAATCATTCACAATTCATATTTGCATGCTTACAATACTTTTCCACACATTCATTTTCCTAATTTTGCAGCTACATCCAATCAAGTCCAACTGTTCATGTTTTATGGTCCGTAAACTCTTTAAGTGAATCATTTTATTTCTTAAGAAGCGGCTATTAAAAATAAGTCAAAGCTCATTAAAAACCAAGCAGACGTTTGTAATCTACAGCGTTGTACTTACCAGGACTGGAGCTCCGCCCACAGCCAGCAGGATGGTTCCAGTGTCTGATAAGGTGCTGAACGACAGGCTGATCTCTGTGCCCACCGCCAGTGAGAGGCCGCCCAGCTCCATGTATCCTGGCTTAGTGAAGCTCACCGTGTACAGATTCTGTGGTAGAGGAGACCGAGCAAGAGGCATGAGAAAACAACATGGCAGAGAAAATGACCACCATTAAAATCCAGGACTAAACCTCCAAAAAAGGAATGCAGGAGTGAATGTCTTGGTTGTTGTTTTTCTCTCTTTTTTCACCTGATCCCACTTTTTTTTAATTGTACAATATGGTGTAGGGCTGAGTTTAGCCATTTTCCTTTGCCCAATAATAATTCACAAAATCTTGAAATCAATCATTTAAGTCTTTTTGGTCACGTATAATGCAGTGTTTTGTGCTCAATTCCAATTCTTTAGGTATTTTTTTTTTTAGAGTTAAAGTTAGTTTCTACTATTTACAGCATTATTTCTCTGAAAATCGTTTCCATATTCAAAATTTGTGCTGTGAAATATTCTTGACCAAATCAAAAATCAAATGGATCAAACTGAATCATAAGCTGAATCGTTCCCCTATGAATCAAATCAAATCAATTTTGGAAATCTGAATGTATGCCCAGCTCCAGGGTGGACCGGGCATCTGGCATACTAAGACATCGTTCCGGTGGGCCGTCGATCAGAAGTGGGCTGGTCCGGTCCACTACATGTTTTTTTTTTTTTTTTTAATTTTGACAAGCAACATAACAGGTGACCAAAAATGGTCCAAAAGTGGCAATGGGTAGTTTAAATGGGCAAATGTTGCAACCAATAGTGTAAAAGGGCAAAAATGTGGAACAAAAAGGGGCAAAATGTAAGGAAAAAAGGAAATAAGTGGTATTTATTGGGCAAAAGGTAGCTTATTTGGATGAAAAGTGGCAAAAAAAAAAATAAAGAAAAAACAAAAAATGAATAAAAGTGTCAAAAAGAACTTAAAAAATAGAGAAAAAAAAAAAGATATTTATTGGCAAATGGTAGCTAAAGGCTGAAAAAAGTTTTGAAAAAGGGTAAAAAAGGGTAAAAATGGGACAAAGGAAGTTGCAAAATGGCCAAAGGAAAAGGGGTTAAAGTTCTCTGGTAGAATAATAATTTGAATTAAGACAAAGAGCCACACGTTGAGCATCACTGACTTAATAACGGCTTCTACAATGGTGTCACTGATAATGTAATGGGCTGGTCTGGGCAGAAAATGAATTTTGGACTGATTTTTGGTCCCAGTCCACCTCTGGTCAGCTCTAATATTGTGTTGAAAAGGGTTGTTTAGTATTGTTATTGAATAAATATGTAATTATCTAATGCAAATGTAAACAATAATAAACCAAACCCATATAATAATATGCAGTTAACAGTTTGTAAGTAGTAAATACATGAACAGATAAATAAATGCGTCGATGGATGAATAAACAACCGACTGCTATCTGTGATTGTCTTTGTGTTCTTGCCTATGATGAAGATATATTTATATTATCAGACAAATTCAAATACAAAGTCAAACTTCAGAGATTTGTTTGCTTTGCAACACACAGTTTCATCTCTTGCTCATTCTATATTCTGAGCAAAGCTACATTTTTTATTACAACGTTTCTCAAGTGCGAAAACAGTGGAATATGTTTATTTTTTTTCAAGGTTTGAAGATGACACAGGGAACTTAACACAGATCCATTCATGTTTGTGTAACATTTACAAACACTACAAACAAACATAATGGGCTCTAATCCAAGTCTAGGTTCCATTCAGAGTATGTGTGGAACGGTCTGGACCTTTATTTTACATGTAAAAATAACTTCCCAGAGGGTAAATTAAATGTGAAAGCTGCACATTTTACAGGATGTAAGGATACTAGGGACATTCACCATAATGATATTTTAGTAACTGCATGCGTGCTATCTGTAACTACATTACAGTGAAGTAGGTGGACATCTTACCTCTACGTAACAGCCTTTAGTGACTCCAGTGTAATCTGAGCTACTGAGGAGACTGTAGGGCGTCCTGGAGACCTCGATCTCCCGCAAACAGCCTGCGTACCTCTTCAGAGTCACCTCAGGCCTGGAACAAAGGCACTCATTCAAAAGAGGAATTTTTCATTGTTGACAATCTGCAAACTTTCTGTGCTTTAGGATTTCTTAGCAGTGTAGCAACATGAAAAAAAAAACGTGGTATTTCTGCAGTGGAGAAACTATTGCATCATTTAACTGAAGCACGGTGACGCAGAGGCGTCAACATGAGGTTTATGAACCAAATGTTTGTTGAAATCAGGATATTTATGGCATTATTTTCAGACAAATTAAGTATTGAATATTAGCATTCATAATTAACAATAATAATACATACATTTTAGAAAGCGCATTTTTGGGAACTCAAAGTTGCTTTACAGAATTAGGTCATTATTCTTTCACTCCACACTTAGTGGTGGTAAGCTACTATTGTAGCCACAGCTGCCCTGGGGCAGACTGACAGAAGCGAGGCTGGCATAGTGTGCAACCAGCCCCTCCGACCACCACCAACACTCACTCACACACTACATTCATACTAGGCAATGTGGGTGAAGTGTCTTGCCCAAGGACACAATGTTATTATTGATATTTTCTTTGTGAATTTCATTAAAAACGTATCTGAACAAAGATTCAGATCATTAAAGAGTAACTAAACCATTAATCTACTTTTTCTGTTGAATACATACGGATATTAAGTAGTGCTCTTTATTAATGCTAGTCCCACTCTTCACATTTTAGTAAAAGTATTTTAATTTTGCGTATTTAGTTGTAAATTGTCAGTTACTGGCCTCTAAGGGTTGAACGTCGGCTATTACAACTGAATTTTGCTATTGGCCGAATCTGATTCTTTGGATTACCCTGCGTCATCAGCTTTCACTGTGGGCCCCGCCCCTCCTATAAAAGCAGAGAGGAGGGTTTCCTCCAATTAAAGCCCTCAGTGAGCATTGATTGACAGTTTTAATGAGGAAGTCTAATGCTACGTGTGTGAAACAGCCCACTTCAGCTGTGATGTTTGCGACTCCTCCATAAAGAGCAGGTTCTGGTCTAATCAGAGGGTTCATCCAGCTATGTGTGTATGTAGAGACACGGAGTGTGTGAATCCCAGTCTGTCTCTGTGTGTGCACGAATGTGCACGTACTTCTCGCCGCTGTGTGTGAGGCCGCTCATGGCAGGAGTAGAGATGGGACTGTTTGTGAGTAATATAGCGTCTGTGGGGGCTGAATGGGTGTGTCTTACTGCTTCAAGGCATTTTTTGAATTTCCCCCTAGTGGCAGGTCAGCAGAAAGCAGGGGTTTAATTACTCTTTAAGCAGGGTGCTGCGTCACCCGCTTCAATTTCTCTACTATTGCTACCAGACTGATTACACTCCACAACACTATATGCACAACTGTAACATCAGATTGCACTTTCAATTTAAAATAGTCGACTCATCCCCACCCCATCCATTGTCCTACCCTGACTCTCTCTCCCCTGTTACTTTTCCCCTCACTAAGGTGTAACACTGCCCTCTCTTTTTATATCCTCCCTTTAATAAAGCGTTTCTTACCCTTCCTAAGGGAGCGCTGGCGATGTTCACAATTATGCAATAAAATAAATGTATTTATTTAATTGCAATAATAAAACATGCATTGCTGTTGTGAAAAGATTGCACTACATGTAGCGTTGACCTTCAACAGCATGTGTAAACAAGGTGAAAAGGGAAAAAAGGAGGTGATTTCCAGCCGCCATGTGGTGAAGCAGGAGCTCACAGCATCAAGACAAACAGATATGACACAATATGAGCAGAAGTGCACAGGCAGCCTCATACACAGCTCAACATGTCATCTGTGTATGTATTGTTATTTACCTGGCAGCCATGCTGTCAGAAGAAAAAACCTGACCATTAACACAATCACCAAAACACTCAAAAGTCATCAATATGATCCATGGGAAAAGAAGTTCAACGCTTTCAGAATAAAACTTTTTTTTTCTTCTTAAATTCAAATAATTGCACAATTACGTTAATCAACTCAGCAGTTTTTGATCCTCGCTGCTCTAAACAGTTAAAAGCTGTGAGTTGTGTTGTGGATCAAGGCTCTTCAAGAACGTTGTTATACACCCACTGTTTGTATCATATCAGCAGATTGATTGTCTGTACCTGTAGTTTCCAATGGTTGGCAGCCCTCCAAAGTAGATTTTCTGATTTTCCTTGAGGTTCAGACCAGTGGCTGATCCCTGAGAGGTGACCACAGCCCTTTCCTCTGCACCGCTGTCAATGTCCACCACCGTCACTGTGGCTAAATGTCACATCACAAAGACTTTAACTGCACTGAAAAGATCAGGCTTCAAGTGATCAATGAGTCATTGTTTATCGCCTACTTAGTTTCTTGTTTCTGGCCATGGTGAGGGATTTCCAGTGTCCATCATTATGGCGGCTCGCTGATACGGCGCTGCTTGTTCCTGATCCAAGGTCAAAGTTGACCTTCACCTTCCCCTCAGAAAGCTCCAGAGACATGAAGTCTTTCTGCAGAAAGAGGACAAAAACACTTAAAAGGCACATCATTTATATCAATAAATTTAAAAAAGCCAATGAACGAACAATGAAAATTGAGTTTACTAATACAAATAAATGCTTTATTAAGTCAACATCATTGCACTCCTAATATCTCCTTCTGCTAATTTTTTTTAGGATGAATATTTTTTCCTGCTTTAAGGATGAAACAAGTGGATTTAAATGACATGATTGAGATGGTGGGTTTACAGCAGACATGAGCAACTGGCAAAATAACACTACATTTACAAAATGACCAAGAAATACACAAACAACAACAAAAATGTAGAAAATGAGAATTAAAAATGACAAAATAGAAAAAAAAATAACAAAAACACACAAAATTAATAAAAAATACAGAAAATGACTCCAAGGCCAAAATAGTTAACAACAAAAACACACAAAACAACAACAGTAGTCAAACCCTTTGTTCTTTCCTGTATTAATGCAGATTGGTCATTATTCTAAAAGCTAACATGTGACCTTCGGTTCACACAATTACATTTGTGTCCCCCTGCTGTGATAAATGTTGTCTATCTCTGGGTTACAGGATGTGTTAAAACTATCACTCATGTAATTTCTAGGGTTACTAAACCCTCATTTATTGTGATTTTGTCATGTTTACTGTTAAGGTTACCAACGCTAGGAAACGTATGTATTATCTTTGCTTGTGTTTGTTCTTTTTGAGTGACTGAACAGTGATTTTGTTTTGCACAGATCCAAATATATGTACCAGATCCTCAGTGGCCAGGTACATGAGCAGAGCCTCAGAGGAGAAGGTGCGGAACTTGAAGGTGATGGTGGAGATGTTTGGATTCCACCTGGTGGGTCGGCCCACTGCAGCGTAGCCTTCTCCATCCAGCTGAACCGTCCCCTCTCCGTCAGAACGCTGGGGACTATTGAAAAAAACACAGAAAAAACATTGATGCCCTTCCAAAAGCTCAACAACATCACAAAGCAAAGCAAGGGCAGCAAGAACATTGTCACTTTAGTGTTGTGCTTTGCTCATGAATAAGTTTGCATCGAAGGTTTTTCCCTGAAAAAAGACTCCATTAAAAATGAGATTTATTTACTTGTTCAAACAAGAACAATTAAACATTAAAATCTGTCCACCAGTGTTAATTATGACAACACATTTAAATTTAGCTTTAGTCATAGTCTTCTGACTAAAATACAACTTAGTTTTAGTCAAAATTTGGTCATCATCACTATTTTAGTAAAAGTGAAGTTTTAGTCAACTAAATGACATCAAGATGTTAATCAAGATATAGTAAAAGAGTTTCATCCATTTTTAAATCAGCCTAATATAATACAATATTAATGATTGTAAATACACAGACAGATTTGATGTGATCAATGCGTAAGACCACATGAGTTCTGATTGGATTTCGTCCCATGTGACAAAACAATTTTTCAGTTCTTATTAGTTTGATGAAAATATGAATTATATATTTTGATAGTTTTTGTTCACATCTATTGTTTTTTTGTCAAAGGTGTTAGAAATGTCATATACTAATGTGCTCCTCATACTAAGCTTGACGTCAAAGTTAGTATGTAGTGAGTTCACATTAGATAGTATGAAAAGATACGTGAGAAATGTGTATACTATATGTACACTATATTGGGACAAGTATGCACGGTGGGCACATTAGTCTGAAAAACCGCCTCATAATGCATTGCGAGCAATCACAGCGATCATTTCAAAACAAAAGCATATCTTCTCGTCTTCCGTAGGTTTTTAATTTTTGTAAATAGGGCTCTTGTTTTGAAGTTAACCGGAGGTTTTGTCAGTAGTAAATGGCGGACAATATGGAATCCCCGAAATGTCAGAATGAAATGTGTATACGCGAGTTTTATGGATCAAACGAGCACATGTTGATATTCTAATTGGTCACTTTCTCACTTAAAATGTTTTCAGAACTTTCAGAGATACAGAACAGAGATATTTAGCCTCAGTGAGCTTCAGGTTTTTGTCGTTGGAGGTTCGAAATACATCTTGGGAAACTTGTAAGTATACTTGAGTGGGAACGGTCATCATACTAATCATAGTAGACCATATACACTCAGTGAGTTTGCAGTGTGTATTACATTATTCAGCCATTTCAAACACAGCCATAGTCTCGTTATTGATGAAAACTGCTTTCCGCTTTATCAAATAAACACAAAAATACTGCAAGTATGAGCATCAGTTGTTGATGTACCTGACATTACATCCCTTACAGTCTCCCTGTCGCTCCCTGTAATTCCACAATCCGATTGGTTTACCATCCAGGAAGGTCTCGCCCATGCAGCCTGTGAATGTGGACGTCCTCACTGCATCTGCTTTCTGAAAGATTCACAGAGAATCAGGTAAAGACACAGACAGGCTGTGAGTATTAATGCAGGGACAGTTAAACACCTTGACAGTGCCGATTATTCCTCCTACAAACAAGTAGGCGTTCTGGTCGACGTCTAAGATGGTAAAGGATGTAGGCGAGTTGGCGCTAGCCGGGGTTGGCGTCATCCCAGCCATAGAACCCTCCAATGGATACACAGATATGGTTCCGTTCAAACCGTTACTGCAGTCAAACACAAAGATGAGTCAGAGCACATGAGGTTATTCTATTTCTCTTTCCTGAAGACATTTACTGTGACTGTGGATGCTGGAAGGACTGGGAATCGGTGTTTTATGAAGTGTCAGTGCTACAGATGAATGATCCAAACACACAGTTTGTAGTGTTCAACCTCTGAGCGACAGTGAAATTACCCAGACACCCGTTGGTTTTAAAGCAGACAATATTCCAGTACTGTGCAGGGCAACATTTCTAAGAGTGATAGTCTGTGTTCCCGCTGGAAAACACCTTTGGGAAATCTCTCAGATGAAAATGCGTGGAGCAGGAGGGACGTCGGTGGGTTTGTGTCTCGTCTCTGCAGCAGACGCAGAGAGACAAATTGTCTTCTAGATTACACTGCATTTATATAACACTGTGCTGCAGGCTGTCACTGTGTGGCACAACATAACATAACATAACATAACATAGTGCTGCTGCTATCGTTTATTATAGAATATCAATTCAGAAGTTAATAATAGCAATAATATAATATTAGTATAAAATGTAGCTGATGAAAAATCAATGGTCAGCGATGATAATTATTAAGCTTGACTTTATATGCATACGAACAAAGCCTTATCCATGTTTTTAGAAATGTTTATAAAGCTTATGGACGCACAGCAAATAAAGCAATACCACTTGTAACCATGGAGACAGTGTGACTATATATTTTAAGACAGGGTGATGAGGAAGTTTACCATTCTCCCATTAGTTCTGTTTATTTTGTTGACTAATGATTTGTCATTGTTGACAATAGTTTTACATTTTACCCTGACTAAAACAAGACAACGACCAAATGCAAACAACTGTCCTTTTTTTGGGGGACGAGCCACAGCAAAGGGGACTGGATGGTAATTAAGATAATCAGAAGAAATCTCTGTGCGGCTATGTAAGCTATACGGTACCATTACTATGGGTGGGCGATATGGACCAAAATATAAATCTTTAGAGAAAAATGATACTGGGTCAAAGTCACTGATACAAAATGGAACACAAGCCCTTGTGCCCTCGGTACACAATACTAATGTGTTCTCTGATGTTAAAATCCAAATCTGTCCAAATAACTGATGGCTAAAGCAAGGTACACACAATTCTATAAATCTAGAAAGCAGGAAAGTCTCATTGAGAATAAGAATCTCTTTTTCAACAGATTTCTGGAAGCAATTAGGTCTAAGCAATTTGCTCAAGGTCCCACAGTGGATTCAAACGGGCAACCCTCCAATTACAAGCCCACTTCCGTAACCACTAGGCAGGGTTGGGGTCATTAACATTTTTCAATGACAATTACGTCTTCAATTATTCATGTTCAATTTACAACTCAATTATGATTGAGGCGACCAGCATTTTTTACAATTACAATTATTATTACCCCCTGAAAGTCAAATACAATTACGTTCTCAATTACTAAAGTTGAATAAAAATTAATCACACTTACTGAGCCTTCAATAAAGAAGCCCAACAAACCTAAGGTAATAGCTTTCTGTTAGCATCTCTTATGAAAACAGGCCAGTTTTGACCCATGTCTTAAATCAGCTGTAAAATACACTAAAAAATATGACCTATGATCTAATTTGTTTTTCATATCTTGGTTACCTTGTTAGGATTTCTAATCAATGAAAATATTGGTATTAATATTTTTGGTGTGAGCATCTGAGCCTGTCAGAATACCACAGGCTTTCATTTTTTTATGTGGTAAAATTATCCTGAAAAGAAGTGACAGACAGTGGGAAAAGTTTATATGAATCACATTTCAATAACTGTTAACTACGTATGTGTAAGACATAGAACTGTAACATGGTTCCACAGGTTTTCTTTTAATTGAATTGTAATGAACAGTTTTTTTGTAGAATTTCCATGACAATTCCATAGAAATTTCCATAGAATTACAATTACAAAGTCAATTATATTAACTCAATGATATTTCAATTATGATTACAACAGCAACGGATTTTCTCAATTAAAATTACAATAATAATTACGCCATAATTGTAATTAACTATCAATTACGTGATGACAATTCTAATTGACCCCCACCCTGCCACTAGGCCACCTAGTTGTTGCCTATTGTAACCTTGTTGGTTAGAGATGGTGAGAAGCAGAGGGGGATTAGGTGCCGACAGCTGCTGTTGAGCCTCAAACAAAGTGAGTTTGTGATGTTACAGATAAGATATACATGAAGCAATTTCACCCATGATTCAGTGCTTCCACTACTCTGTGCCCAAAAAAGACAACTGAACATCTCCCCACACAGAGAATGTCAAGACAAATCCATCTGATCAACATCGTCTGTTTGTCGTCTTGTTGCCTTTGTGATTGTGGGTGTTTGTGCTCAGGGAGGCCATGTAGAGCGCCTTTTGTGTGACAGACAGATAGGGGAGAAGTAGCCAAAGCAGCAACTCTTAAAACTATTATTTTAACACAAAATAAGCTTTGAAATAAAGCTATATATTGATATAAACAATATTGTTTCGACATTGCACAAAATAGAACTCTGGATATATCTTAAATCTAGATGAATCACCCAGACCCTACTTCCATGCAAGCATACAAAACAAGAAAAGATTTAAAAAGTGTTCAAAAAGCAACTTTCATGTACGCATATTAGTTATTAACAGTTTAAAACCAGCCTGATCTCATCACTGGTCCATGTGTTTGCAGCATCCATACCGAGACGCCTCTATCCTGTGCCAGTTCCCATCGTTGATGGCTAGATGAGGATATTCCACTCTGCCCACACCCGAGCCCACATCCCAGAGGAAATTCACCTTCCCCTTACGCATCTCCAGAGCTAAGAAATCCACCTGGAACACACATGGAAAACAAATCCTGGAATAAATGGAGAAAGACAAAAAAGCTGATTGCTTTTGGTAAAACTATGTCAGCATAATGAAGAGAGCATCCTGGTGGTGTATTTGTACACTGTGGCAGAACAACTGTTTGGTTCTTGTCAGTTATTTATTTATTGGGGACTGAAATTGATCACCCTTTTGAGAAACTTCAACAAATGTGAAACTGTCACTGGGAATCAAACCACAGGTCAATCCATCCCCTGATTCACCCATTTATAATGCACTTCTTCAACTTTTAGCACAGTGTTGGCCACACATTTGTGATTGTCTGAAATAAAAGCCACATTATCAGAATTTATAATAATAATACGTTTTATTTTTATGTCACAGTTAAGAATTCAAAACAATAAAAGGTGGAAAAAATTTTTTTGTGAATTTTTCTTGTTCTTTTGTCCAGTTTTGTTCTCATTTTGTGCATTTTTGTTGACAATTTGTGTATTTTTGTTGTCCTATAGTGTGGTTTTGGAGTCATATGTATTTTTGGTAACACTTTATATTAGGGAACACCTATTAACCATTAATTAGTTGCTTATTTGCATGCAAATTAGCAACATATTGACTCTTAGTCATTATTAACACACTCATTGCCATTGACGAGATATCTCGTCATTTCAAATCCAAACACTCAGTGCCACTGACGAGATAACTCGTCATTTGTGTTTTTTTCACGGGGATTACTAGAAAACACCCTGGCGGAGGTCCCTCATCAATATCTAAGCTGTGGAGTGTTGTCGTGACCAACTGTGCCCAGAAGATGGCAGCAGTGCACCTTTAGATGTGAGATTAGCCACTGATGCTACCCAGCAAAGCAGGAAGAAGCAGGAAAAAGGGAGATTATGGTGCTACAGAGTGATATTGTGACGTATCCAGCAGCTCACAGCTCCACATACTGACACAGAACATGTGTGGACCTGAGTGGATTATTGATAATGTTGTAATCGTGAGATAAAACCATCAACTAACAGGGCCAAACAGGTCATTCCTGCGTTTAGGGAGGAGGGGGGAGGAGGGGTGGTGTGGAGGTGGGTACAAAATACCCCCAGCCTGTGAGCCAGATAGCAAAATAATAGGTGACATGTAGGCGGTAGCAGCGCACCTTTGGATGAGAGATCATCCATGCTCAGCGGAGCTAAGAGGAAGAAGAGGAAAGGCGTTTATGAGACATGGCGCTACGTAAAGAGCTGACGTTCCCAGCAGCTGATACTCGACCAGACTATGTGTGGAACTCATGGATAGTGTGGTGATGGTTTATTTTTATTTATTTATTTATTCAGTTTATTTCCGACATGGTTACATTCACTTTTTTTTTTTTTACATTTTTTTTTTTTTTTTTTGTACATGCCGAAAAAGGAGACGAGAGAAGCAGTTTGCTTATCTGGGTCCTATCCCCTGTTTTACCATTGCAAATTTACATGGGTTTACATGTCTCTCTGGTCAAACATTCTTGAGTTGTTCTGAACAGTCCTTTTTTGTGTATTCTCATCTGTAGTCAGTGTTGTCTTGTTTTTATTCCTCTTCCTCTCTATCGTTGTTCGTGTTGGCCTTGTTTCCTGCCAGACGTTGTTAGCATTCCTCCAGTTCAAGAATAGTTCCTCTTTCGAAGGTGTTTGGAAGGTTTTTCCCTTTTCATCCATAATGTCACCACTCGGGAATGTCTCTTTTGGACACACAAGTTTGCAGCTTGTTTTGTCTCTACATCAAGGTTAATCCAGCTGTTGTTAGTTCTCTTGGCAGTGTTGTATTTTCCACTGTTAGATTTAACTTGTATAAACACATTTTTATATCTTAGTTCATAAGCAAGGTAGTAATTTCATTGTATTATATCTTAGTTCATAAGCAAGGTAGTAATTTCATTGTATTATATCTTAGTTCATAAGCAAGGTAGTAATTTCATTGTACAGGAAAACGTTTGAACCACTTTGAATTTAAATTTAATGTAATCCTCAATCACCCCACCACCTAGCAATTGAAATGAATAAATGACAGACCTTTTTTACTCTTGGTTTCCACATTTAATTCAGTCTCCGTAAAATAATCACAGTCTGAGTTTTGTTTCCAGTGTTTATATAGATCTGGGTCCATATCCATGATTACCATCAGTAATGTTGTTGTTTAGGTGGATCCTTCGTATTTTCCCGTCTTCCATCGTTTTGATGAGGATTGGTTTTCCGTTCTCTTCTCCCAGTGGTGTGATATAAATCCTGCAGTTTCTTGTCCACGTCCTCACAATTTTTCCTCCTTTTTTTATTTGGCGTGCCTTCCATGCAATGCTTGCATTTTGTTTCGTCAGGTTTTCATTGATGTACACCTTCGTTCCCTTCAGTTTATTTCCTTGCTTCAGTAGTTCTCCTTTGAATTTCATATTCATGAAGGTTATTTTTTACAGCTCTGTTATCATTTTTCTTTGGCAGGAGATGGCAGGAGTTGATGTTGTCAGGGTTCAGGACAATGTCCTTCAACTCCAGGTAGTCAATGACCTGTTGTTCAATCGATTTTGTTTCTTCGTCACTCGCGTAACTCCTGGGTTTTATCTTTAGGCCTGTGATGATGACATCTTTCTCTCTTTCCTTTTGTTCCAGCTGTTCAACCCTGGCGTTCAACAATTTTATCTCTTCAGCATTTCTTTCATTCTTTTCTTTCAGTACCTTTGCTTCGCTTTGTAGGTTTTCCAGTGAGTTTTCCAGCGTCTTTTCCAACGACTTTATCTCGGCAGATAGGTTTCGTAGACCCTCGCGTATCATCTCCTTGACCTCTTCCAAACCCGAATTGGGTTCTGAAGGGCCTCCCTGCGGTTTTTTCACCATTTTCCTTGAGTCTTGGGCCCAATTTTTCAGGCTGTTCAGCTGTAGCCAGCTGTAGCCAAGGTCGTGTTATCGGAGCGAATGAAAACACGTCTGCTCTCTCCAAAGACCAGAGACAACTATGTGAGATAAAACAATAAAAAAACGGGGAACGCAGTGACACTGGTGTTGTAAAATGAAGTACAATCTCAATATGATAGGGTTAGAGTTAACGTTAACCCTAACCCTGTTTGGACTGTGAGACTAAGTACTTAAAAAGGCATTAATAAGTACTTTAAAATCACCAAATTAAGAGCCAATATGTTAATAATGCTAATAAGCAACTAATTAATGGTTAATAGGTGTTTCCTAATATAAAGTGTTACCGTATTTGGGTTTTCATCTGAAGTAATTTTATCCACTCCAGTTGTGTAAACACAGCCTCAGACAGTGACAGTGCACAGTTTAACTAAATGCTGCCATTAGCTAGAAATTGGACAGTCTGTGTGTGTTTTGTCCTAAAGACTACAAAAAAAAGTTTGACCCCAAGTTGGGTTTGGACTCTTCATTCAGACCAAGGTCAGTAGTACACAGGTCATTTATTGTTTAAGGCAGGAGTAGCCTACAGCTGGGCAGAGCAAGAACTGACTAGCTGTTCATACTTATTCATCTGCTGTTCACTAAGTCTAACATTAGGTCTGATGCTGGAAAAAGCCTAAGCCTCCTAAAAAAAGCCTGATCCTGCATATAAAATCAAAATGTAAAGCATATCAAGTCCAGTATAAACCCAGGTACAATAACAAAATAGTCTAAGAAATGCAAGCTAAGACAAGCCTGCATCATCGATGCAAAAGAGTGAATAAATAAAGAATTTCACTTTAGAACTGAGCAGAGAACTTGTATCTGTTCTAATCTGAGGGGACAAAGGCTGAGAGACTAAAGTGGATTCCAACAGGAACATGTTGTATTATGATTAATGATCTTATTAGTCATGTACGAGGCCAAATATTAAGTAAAATTTGAGGCTTTGCTTTCATATGAAAGCAGCCTCTGACGCACACAAACCCCCCGTATTATTCATATAGTATTAAGTACAATTAAAGATGATTAAAGAGTCACGTTTGAAAGCCCAAACTACACACATACACAAACACATGTGCACACTTATCTCTCCAGGCTCTCCGGGGTAATGACGATTATTCATTAGTACAGATCACAGGGCTGCATCGTTATTATTCCACTAGCATTACACACTATTAGTGTTCTGAGTGCTCACACGTGCACGCACGCACGCACACACACACACACACACACACACACACACACAGAAGTGGTCACTATTAAAGAGTATTAACGGGAGAGTGAACAGAAACATGCACGTTCCAGACTTTCCAGTTGGATGGAGCAAAGTGAAGATTTCTCTGGGGAAATCACGCAAACGCAGATAGCAACAAAAACTTCTTGTTAATCGCTGCCACTCGTTAAGATGCACACACGTGGTCACCGTGACTTTTTATCAATTGCATTAATACAGGAGGAGTATGTTGGGTTTATACGAGTGCAGTATTTTTATTTACATCCGACAGAACGCTCGAGGACAGCAGCTCCTACGATCCTGCATGTTTTAAATGTCTCCAGCACAGCTTAATCTAAACATGGTGTCATCATGCAGCTCTACAGGAAGTCTAATAACGAGCTACTCATTGGCCCCTTACCAATACTCGCACTTGCACCCTCGCGCCCCTCATTTGTGCGTTCCCGATGAAGGATGCCAGTGTCTTTCTCCCCGCCCCCTTTATTTACACTTTGCCGAAGCATGCCTCCAAGTAGACTTCGGCGAAGGATATTACCCATAATTCACTGATACCACATGGGTTATGTTTATCCGTCTGCGAGTCCTCTGTGCCAAAAAAATGTGCTTTTAAGTGTAATTATTGAATTAATTTATGTGTAAATACAATTAAGGTTTGCTATGTTACTTGGAAAGAAGCATAAATATCTGATGAAGCATTACAGTGATTTATACACCTGTATTAATGGACATTAGATGCTAACAATTCCATAACTTTTTTTGTGCAAATCATTCATATAACATCCAATTTAAACTTACACAATAAACTTAGGATGTATAAAAACTAAACTATGAAAACATCAAACTTACCAGATACCACTCAGTTATCCACTCTATATTTAATATTAAAATTATACAGCTACCTCAAGTAAATGACTAATAACCAATATACAGTTTTTTTAATGTATGTGGATCAACTCATATTAATGACTTTTTTCCCCTCAGGGCCTGACAAAATGACCTTCAATTTTATTTGGTGTACTTTTTGTAAATGATGAGTACATGGACTGTATCTTATGATGTTTAAGCTGCAGTTTTTGGCTGAAATTGTACATTTTTTTTTTTTTGCTCCAAAGTTTCCTGTTGTGTACAATTTTCTTTTGAATATTGAAATTTTCCTCATTCCTCTGCTTGATGGACTGTTTATAAATCTAAAATGAAATATGAAACTGTATCTTTATTTATAGCATTAAAAATACAGCACTTGGGCTTTAAAACCTTAAATCTGACTTGCTGCTACCTGTAGAAACTCTATTAAATTATTTGTACAATGAGATAAACTGTGAACCACTTCTTTATCGATAATTGTTCATTATGATCACCATTTAATCCAATAAAAAAAACTGAAAAATTTATATTTTACTCTTGAAATTGATCTGAGAGTTGTCACAATATTAAAATTTCACACTCGAACTGTACAACAAATAAATTAAAATCATAAAACTAAATGTAATCATGTTCAGAGAGATGTGCTTGTAAAGTAGTGTAAAGCAAAAACCTGGGAGAATGTCACAGATATGGCACAGCTGTGCAAGTTGATGAAAAAACCGCATTGTCCCAATTCTGCAATTTTTGCACTCTTGTAACCTGCGCACTTGAACTCGCTAGCTTACCAACATTGTGAACTGCACCATTTATTTTGTATAAATATTTATTTGTAGATTAGAAGTATGAAACATTCATAATAGATAAGATCCCAGTCTGATTAATAAATATTCTGCTTTGATGCTAAAATGAATCAAAGCTCATTCATGCTCTTGTTCTGCTATTTGAACATAATCCAATAACACAGTGTTTCTTAACTTCTTTTTTGCTGATGTGGAATATTTACTTTGAAGTTATGGCCTGTTAGATTAGATCTCAATAGCTAACAACGACCCAAAATGTAACAAGACCCCAATTGTTAAAAAATAAATAAAAAATGTTACAACAGGTCAATAATGTAACAAGATCTGAGTCCAAAACTATCCCCCAATAGTGTAAAAATGGTATTGCATTATAAAGTGAGTCAATGATTTATGAATTGAAGGGCTTATTGCTTCAATGTGTATCATACATAAATGTGTGTGTGTGTGTGTGTGTGTATACACAGAAAAAAAAATTACATTTTGGGCTCAGCTCATCTTGTTACATTATATATATATATATATATATATATACAGGCTGTACAATTTTACATTTAAATCTAAGAGTTATAACCCCTCCCCCATTTCAGCAAATAATTTTATTTTCTATTTTTGGTAGAACTTGAGGAGATACTGCCCAAGGTATTTTTATTCATATAAAATGATGTCTTAATCTACTAGCTTTGTTTCCTAAAATAAAACTATTGAAGGTCTTGGGATCCCTCCACGTGCTTTTAAAAGTAATCGTATCCCAATCTAAAAACAGTGGACAGGATGATGGTCAACGTCAATCAAAGCAAATCAAAATGCATAAATCCCAGAGTATAATGTAACAGCCAGCAGGTATGAAGAAAAGAAAGGTGAGTGGAAAACTCACATATTTGACTGATCCCAGGTAGAAAAGCAGGTTGTCGGGCATGGTGGTTTTAACATGAAGGATGATGGTGTTAAATCTTCCTTTTCTGATCTCAGGGCGGTAACTACGGAGACAGTCTCCTCCTGATGACACTGACACTTTGATCTGAAAGTGAATCAAAAAACATTAAACACAAACATGTTTATTAAATAATAAAATAAAATAATATATTCACGCACACTGACATGTACATTAACATTTTGAATGTAAATCACTATTTTATAAATATTGACTTTTGGGAAAAAAATTGCATTTTAATGAAACTAGTATTTAGTCACATATACAACATACAAAACAATATACTGTAACTACAGCTTTAATTTAGATCCTACACCTTTGATATTGGTGTAAAATAAGCCGATGTAAACAATATCACATCTTATGGCTAATGGGCTATTAATATTGGTCTCTAGTGACAACCTCTATTACCTAAAGCAGTGGTCCTCAAACATTGGGAAGCGGTCCAGCACTGGTCTGTGGACCACAGGTAGTATTGCCCCAAAGAATGAATAACATTTTAATGTGCTAATGATTTTTTATTTTGAAAAATGTCCACATGATGGTATGTCCTTACCAAGATCCTCTGTACCAACCCATGTGCTCTATGTCATTGTCTTTATTTTAACCTGTGTGTCTGTGTGTGGTGGACGGGGTTTGTAAAGGTGGGTGTTTTTAACCTTGCAAAAGCACTTTGAGCTGCATTTTATGTATGAAAAGTGCTTTTTAGAAATAAAGATTGATTGATGACAGCCCTTGATTAGAATGCACACATAGCAGTTTAACACACGTGTAGTAAATGATGTATATTGTCTTTTTCAATGCTCTAGACCACATTTCTGGCGAGTCCAAAGACATTTTTTTTAGAATTACTTTTTGATCAATGTTTGTTATACTGTATTGCGTTAATGACGTGACACCTAAACATTCTGTCCATTCTGTTGTTAAAAAAAAGTTAAAATGCATAAAAAGATACCAAATATGTAGTAATTACATATATAAATATGTGATCGCTTAGATTTTCAAAAAAATGTGAAAGTTACTTATTAAATTACTTCTGTAATTTATTCTGTTAATCAAAGTGTCTTACATGGTATGACTATCTGACCATGACTGTTGTTGTGAAAAAATCTTTAAAATTGCTCTCAATCTATTAAAATGTATTTTATGCCATATTTTAGTTATATTATAGTCCTGTATAACATTTTAAAGTATTTTAATATTCATGCAAACCTTGCCCTATGATGCCCATTTTATGAAATATATATCAATCCAAAGTGTATTTCTAATCAGTAATTTTTTCAATCAATTACTTGATGTTTCAGTGACCCCATTTAAACCCCACATGGGATCCTGACCACAAGGTTAAAAAACACTGTCCTACAGTAACGCTGCATGTTATTTCTTATGAAACGTTGTGTGCACTTGTCCTGCTCACAGAGTTGGCTTGTTTCCTGGCTTGGTTGATCAGCTCCTTGATTTGTGAAATGTTGCGCCTCAGATTGTCCTGGAGCTTCTTGATTGGTTGTAGCTTCTCCAACAGCCTGTCAGCTTCATCCTCTAAATCCTTCACTTTGGCACCTGCAGCGTGGACTGAAGGCAAGCACAGATCAAGAACAAGAGGGACACAGCGCAGCACGGCACATTGTTATCACAGCATTATTCAGTCCATCACAGCCATGGTGAAGAAGAAGAAGAAGAAGAAGAAGAAGAAGAAGAAGAAGAAGAAGAGTTGGCAGAGGAGATGGAAAATAACAGCACTGAGGAAATCGCTGATGCAGGCGAAACGTGGTGGGAGAATGAGAGGGATTTTGGAGCCGGTTGAGCCAAACAATTAGTGTAGCTTAGTTCTGAAAGAAAACCTACACATTCACTGTTAAATTATGTAAGCTTGAGTTGGGAAATAGTTAAAGAATGAACAGAAAATGAGCAAAAGAAGCTTTTTGTGTCGAGCCATCATGCTCTGAGGCACGACGCAGCAACAGTTTGCTGTAAAGCTGTTAAAGATGATCGTAAAGTTATTGTGTGGTGCGCCAATAAAGCCGACAGCATCCCATGCTGACTTACTGAATAATGACTCAGCAAAAATAGGGTTTTTGAAAACACATACATTACAATACAGCCAAGAAAAGCAAAGAAGTGATTAAACTAAGATATTGGTGCACCACATAGAATATGTTTTGTGTGTTTAAATGAAGGGAAATATACATACTGATGGCTGTGGGGGTTGAAAAGGAAGAGACAGAAAGAAAAAAATTACATTTTTAGTTGAATTCACCAATCTGCATTAATCTAAGATATCAAAGTGATATCTGAGGGGTTAAAATACAAGCAAAGTGTTGATTATTTCTTTGAAATGACAAGGTTTTGTTATTGTTTCATCAAAATTAAACAGAGATGTCAATCAAAACATTTTTTTTAAAGTAATTAGCAAAGAAAATGAGTGCTTTTTCTTTAAAAATATGAAACAAGCCAGAGTTCTAATGGTTTAACACCATGTTTATGAGTCTAGTTTAATTGTGGATATAACTGCCCAATGACAGAGATCTTTACTGTTTTTCTCTGGGTCCTGGATCAGCTGATTGGCTGCGTTGACATTGTCCTCCAGCTCGCTGTAGTTTTGCTGTAACCCGCCGAGTTGTAGATTCAACTCTCCAAGACGCTCCAAAACATCCATAGCTGTAGCGTTAGCATCAGCTGCTACTGCTTTAGTAGCTGCAAGCCGGATGGCAGTGTCTGTTAGAAAACAGGATGAAAGTATGAATTATTGAAAACAGAAAATACATTAGCATCCAGGAACTTGAACATCACCTTTTACTCAAACATGTCATATTTCACACTCTAAAGGCTTTGAAGAAAAATATCCCCATTAATAACAGTATAGGTCCAAATGTATAGACACCAGCCTTGGCGCCACTTTTAATTTAGGCCCACCCAGGTGCTGTTCATTCAATAACCAGCCCACAGAAAGGTTTCAGTGAAAGGTTTTCAGCCAATCAGCGGCTTGCATCCCACATGTGGACTGTTAAGCTCTGCCCACAGACTGTATCGTCACCAGGAAGTCTCTGTCCTCATGATGCATTCAATGCAACTCAGAACTGTGGATTTATCTACTGCGGGTTGCTACCTGAAATCGGACCTCCTACACGGTAAAGTCCAACTTCCTCTAAAAATAATGTGTCTGACATAATGATGACATCGTGCAGAGCCACATGTTGGTGATAAAACAATGATTAAAAGCATTTTAATGCCAAAAACTTTAGGAAATAGCACAATATTCACTATGGTCACAAATTACTTATGCTGTTGTGTAACACAGTAATGCAGGATTTATTTACGTTGCTGTTTTTATGATTTTAAAATGCATTTAAAATGATGCTTTGTTTTTTTTTAACGTGAGCTTTATGTTTTTAAAGCCTTACATGAATCACTTTTAATGCCTTGTTGCTGAAATATGCAACACGATGTTGCCTTGCTTTGTTGCGCCAATATAAAAATGAGAATGACAAATATTATTCAATATTCTAAATGCTGACATGAATTCTAATAATGTGGCCCTGCATCGAGTGCATTAGTTGTTTTAATTTGCTTGAATTTATTATGTTAAACCTGCTGAAACAATCATCATAGAAAAATTAATATTATTTAGTTAATCTGTCAAACTGGATGTGAAAAGAAGGGATATGTTTTGATTCTAATACAAATGATTTTTGGATCATTTGAGGATATCTAGGCACAAATGTCAAAATAAAAGCAAAAAGGTATTGAATATTATGTCAAAGTTGCGTCAGTCTACATATAAGCTTTATTGACATCATAGCAAATGAAAAAAGCAGCTTAACATCACCCTTGACTTATTGTGTTTGATAGTCTTACCCTCGTGGTATCTGACCCATAACTATATAACATAAGATTTCATTCTTTTCACTCACTGAGATCAACCTCTGACATAAACCTCTGCTCTCATCTATTTTTCACTTACTTTGACCAGTTTTCCTGATCAAAATACAACTGTGCAGGAATTACGTTGTGGTTGAGCAGCTTGACTCTCACTGCACTTCTGCAGCTGAAATTGCTGATTCTGTGTCTTTCAAAGCAATGACAAGAGTCAAGTTGAGTTAACCGAGCAGCCGACCTCCATCCACATACTGATATTGATTCACTCTCCCTTTATCTGCCTTTATTTCTCTCCAAGGCGAGCACATCTGACCCGCCTGACTCACACACACACACGCGCTGGCATCATGGTGCAGTCATACCGTTGGGGATGGCGTTGAGTGTGGCCATGTTTCCATTGACAGCTATCGTCAGGTCTTTGGTTTTGTCTCTGGCTGCTTTGACTCGGCCCTTCAGCCCAGCCACGATGTGTGCATTCTCTACACAAATACACACACAAAGAAAAATGCACCACAAATTAAATGGGGTGGGAAGTAAAAAATATTACAGATTCTGTTTCATCCCCAACTCAGTATTAACATTAATGTACAGATTGGTATTGAACAAACCTTGGACATCGTTTTGAAGTTTCCGTGCCTTGTCCAGCAGCACATTGCTCTTCTGAAGGGCGTCTCGAGCCGCAACCTTTACAGGAACCTCGGGCCCTAAAGTCTGCAGAGAAAACTATAATTTAAAGGTGCAATATGTGAAATTTGAAAGCAATTCCTGCCACCACTAGGTGGCATATTACTGAGTAAAACTGACACTTAAGCCATTATCCGGTCCTGACCGCATGAACAGGTGACAATATTCTCTGCTATATCCCACAAATGTTTTCGGCGGGTCCATGTGGGCCAATGTATATCAGTAGCTTTACATGTGTGATGCATTCATGAGTGAAGATGTTTAAGCAGTTGTTTGTTAGTTGTAAACCTCACATATAGCGCACTGTTTATCTGTTTGATGGATGTTTGTTACCATAGATGGCCTAGTTCAAGGACTGCGCTGCTGTAAATAAGCTTATACTCACCCAATCTGTGGAAAATAAGTACTACAGGTTGACCGGGCCGGCAATATTTATTAATGTATATACAACTATGTAGTCTTCAGATCTCTGAACTTCAGACAAAGTTCTTCTGGCAATTCCAGAAATAAGACTGAAAACAGGCAGGGCACAAAGCCTAATAATCATTTTATATACAGTAAAGCTCTCCTTCGATATTACTTTATTAATCTGCCAAACTAGCTTTGATTGCATGTAATGCAGAGGTGAAAGTAATGAATTACAAGTATTCACATTACTGTATCTGAGTTGCATTTATAGGTACTTGCACTTTTTTGAGTATGTTTCTAAATCAAAGAAGTTAAGTAATTTGTTACATTTCTACACCCAACTATTTAATTTTGCGACTTTTACTTGTACTTGAGTATTTTACGTATGACTTACTTGTACTTGAGTACAATTTCAATCAAGTAACAGTTCTTTCACCTCTAATGTAAAGTACTTTGCAGCTTTTTGTATAAGTGCAATACATATATTATTACTGTGAGAATATGTAAACATCTATTGAGATTGTTTCATCATCTTATCTTATTTGTGCTGGGTTATTATTAATAATAAAAAAAATTACCAGGGAACCTATTCATTGAAACTATAACAACCATTTGCACACTTTTCAAAAGTTATAAACTAAAAATTCTGTCCAGTTTTTGGAATTTTTTCATTAATTGAAAGTAGAAAAATGCGATTGAGTTTGAATTGTGGTAATAAATAATACGTTTCAAAAGTAAAGTATGTAACAACCATAAAGTTGATATTCATATTCAGCTTCGAGGGGCATGACTGATGTCTCAACATACTTCATAAGCCAATGGGGTTGTTACCATGGTAACATGACACTGTCTCAGTCATTTTAGTTGTTAGTAATAAAGGTGGCTGATCCACTGCTATATTTGAATAGCGTAAATCCTTGTAAAAAAAAAAAAAAAAAAACACCTCCTGTATAGAAGCAAACATGGTTTGATTATAAGTTTGTTGACCTCAGTGTGTTTGGAAAGCTCATGGAAAGATTTGCTCTACTCTGCATTGGTCTACAAGATCCCCTCATATCATCATCATCATCATATGGAAAGACTTCATTGTTCTTTGTTCTGAAATCACAGGGAACCGCGCCAACAGCCTGAACTAATCTGGGCTCATCCAGGATGTGGTCATAACGACAACCAATTTTATTTTAAATAGAAATGAAACACATAAATAAAAATGAATGAACTGACTCAGGAATCATCATCACAGAAGAACAGAAGAAGAAGAAAATGAAGTGACAGAAAACAGCTAAAGGAAAACCTATTACAGGCAAACATAAATAAACAAACCAAATTAAAAAAAAAAAAAAAAACAGTGACTGAGGGCAAAAACAGGCACGGGAAAGAAGAGAAATAAATTAAAAGGAAGGAGAAGAAGCAGAAAGACAATTTCAGGTGTGTGTAGTCATGATTATGAAAGCAGCTTGAGGGACAGCGACGCTCTTTGATCTCTCAGCCGTGACTAATGGAGAGCACAGACTAACATTACTGTTACTGTATGCAAGACGTAGACTCACATTATTTATGCTAGGACTCAGTAAACATTCTGAGTGAGCGGCAAAGTGCTTTTTCTGGGGATTTTACCGTCAGTGTATAAACAGTGAGTTACACAGTTTCAGGCTGCAGCTGGAATTATTTGCAGTCTAAATTTGAGCATAATACAATAAGAGAAAACATAGAAAAGCAGGATTAAAAAGTACCTTTTGTACATGAAAACAATAGGTCTTCTTACCATTGCTAGAGCTTCACTTGCAATCTGTTTGGCTGCCTTGGCCTCCTTCTCTGCTTCGTCCATATTTGCTTTAATATTACTGTAAGCATTGAAGGCAGCTGTCGCATTGAAGGACAGGTTTTTGGCTTCGGCCAAAATACTGTGGGAAAAAAAGTATTTCCAGTTAAAGATTGGTTCACACACGTGTGTCGACTTGTAGTTTTCTTGATCGTAGGTGAGAAAACCAAACGTCTCATTCTTCATTTGAACTTTGAAGATGCTTCTCAGTGACCTCACTGTCTGTTTATATATGCATTTATATAACTTCTATATTAGCTATTAGCTGTCCACTAATAAAGGACTCTAATGATCACACTACAAACCATGTCATTCATCCTCCAGTAGAGGAATTCAACAAATTTCACATTGCACATAAACGTGATATTCACCACAATACATTACATTTGAATTATAATTGTAAATACCAACAAATTGATCTTTGACACTTGGTTTGAAGCATTTAAAGTGGGTATAATTAAATACCCATTATTTCAAAACATGATTTATCACAGACTCTACCAATGATTCCTTTAAACAACTCACATATTTATCACTTTAATCACTTTTTTAAAGGTCCTAAATCATGCTTATATCATGCTATTTTTCATCCATCTCAATTTGTTCTAAGAACCCCAACAACATAGAATTTGATCTTTATTTTCCCAAACTCGCCTGTTTTCTAGAGTTTTAGCCTCTGAAAAGTGACTTTCTGAGTAATTCTAAAAATGGGCTGTTTTGGAGCTTATGCATATTCATGAGTCTGTAGACGCAGACTTCACGCCTCGCAGCCTTGCTCTAGTGAGGGAGATCAGTGATCACCAAAGCGATTTTCTTTTTGCTATCCACACACTGTTATTGTTTTCAGCCAAAAAACTGCACATTACAGTAAAACACAAGGCTATTTAAGCGGCTATTGTGATTGTAAGTCCGTCTCAGCGCTTCAGGCTGTTTGTTTATCACAGCAGCAGCAGCAGAGTAATTCAGCTGCTTCACTCACCTGAGCTGTGCTAAGTCACTTCATTCTCCTCCTCAACTCTAATAACTACAAAAATGGTGCATTTAAGGTGATGATCATTTGTTTTGTCCAACCGCTGCATTGCACTGGGTCACAAACACGTCAGATCAAGTCAAAGGCGACCCGAGGCAATATAACGGATACTAAAAATGGAACGGCTCAGCACATTGAAAAATTGTGTGGGCGTCACTTGTACTGTACCCACGGCTGCAGTTGGATATATTTGTATTTGGTACTTATACCGGCAGCAGTCACTTCCTGGAGGGGGCGGTTCAGACTTCAGTGATGTCAATAAAGTCTGAGTGCTCATTTTGCAGAAGAGGGCAGAGCAGCAGCTCAGAGAGCAGAATTAGTGAGGATTTCTCAGAGATGCAGGAAGAAAGCCCAATAATACTATAGGGGTGTTTTTGATAAGGAATGAACATTGTAACAAGGTTAAAGGCTCAAAAAAGTTGATTTAGCATGATATAAGCCCTTTAAATTCATTTTTCATTATATTTTCTCTTCCTATGAAAGGAGACCAGAGTTCTTCCTCTGCTGATTATTTTTTTCCAATCAACTCCCTAACTGTAATTTAGTCTTTACAATTTGTACAAATCAATTATTTTTTTAAATAAATTTTAAGTTTTTGCAGCAAATGTTAATGTAAAAAACTAAAGTTATTTAGTTTTTATCAATTTAGTACTATCTACTGTAAATGAAACATAATTATTGACATTAACTGTTATTATTAACATGTATTACTGCCACCAGGGGAGATCCACTAGGTTTAACTCAACATTCAGTGGTTACTTCTGTTATGTCCAACCATTTTTACAGTATTTTAGTCTCAATCTTATATTTACATCCTACGACGCTCACCTCTGTACAAACACGATGCGTGACATGGATGGATGTATTTATTTACCCATCGAGAATAGCTGCCGACTCATTCAGCTGCTGGGCGTGTTCCTCTGCATTGAGCACGTGTAAGGCCAGCCTGCCGTCCCTCAAACCATCAGTGAGGTGATCAACTCTGTCACGCATTTGTTCATGAAGAGGACTGAGATCTCGCCGCATCTCCTCCAAATCCTTCACAGAAAAAAGAGAAAATGTTATTCAATGTGGTGAGGGACACTGAATTATTACTGTATACAATACATATTATTCCCACAACACATTAATAAAAAAACTTTACACATGCTTAAAAATTCAATTTGAACACACTTTATATGTCTGTCTGTCTTTATGGGTTTTAAACAAGCAGGGCTGCACACTAAGTGATCCTCCAATGTTTTTAGAAGTTTGGCCTAAAATCTTTGAAATGCACTTATCAGAAAATCTACTGTATGCCCAACAGAACTTATTACTATCCACCAAGGTCAGGGTCAATTATAATTGGTAATTGCCTAATTGATAACAAATTACAATTAAGATGTAATTACCTCCACCAAGAGCAAAGCGCAGAAGCGGGGCAAGGTTATGTTTTAGCCTCAGTGTGTGTGTGTGTGTGTATGTGCATGTTAGCAAGATAACTTGAAAAGTTATAAATGGATTTGGATTACATTTTCAGGAAAATTGATATATATACATATATCCCATTCTTTTTCCCATCCACACTGTGGAACTTGTGATGATGTCATAAGTTTTCTCAGAGTGTACCATGTTACCGTGACAGGAGCGTGTTGGCTGAGCTTGGGCTGCATGACGGAGGTCTGCGCTCTCCGAGTGCTATTCAAGTTATAATTATAAAAATAATTTAAAAAATCTGTTGCTGTTGTAAACTTGATTAAATTGTAATTGAGTTTAGATAATTGACTTTGTAATTTTAAGCGCCATAAAAATTATTTAAAAGTTGAAATATAGGGGTATACTGACACATAAAAGGCTCAGACACCCACACCAAAAATATAAAAACCAATGTTTTCATTGATTAGGAAACATAACAAGGTAACCACGAGATAGGAAAAAAATTTGAAGATAGATATTTGTTCTGAGTGTATTTTACAGCTGATTTAGGACCCGTAATCATAAGAGATGCTAACAGAAAGCTAACACAAGAGGAAGGTTAACATTTACTAGGTTGTTTATTTCAGGCTCAGTAACTGTGATTCATTGTAATTGAATTTTAGTAATTGAGAACATAATTATAATTGACTTTGAGGATAAAAAAATTGCAAGCATAGTACCTCTAGCTCTCCGTTGATGTTGTCAGAGAGTTGGTTTGCTTCATCCAGCAGTCGTTCTCCATCTGTGAGCACCTTCTGTGATTCCTGTTTCAGTCCGCTGACGGCAGCTCGTCTCTTCTGCCAACAAACAAACCAGGAGCATTGATGTCTTGTTATTCTATCATTTTCTATTATAATGATAACGTTCCTTTACCAGAAATAAAATGTCATGAAATCAAAGGCAGTACCCCCTATGAGATATAAAAGCTGTGTGGACATCTTTTGATGCTAATCTGCTAATTTGATTACAACTCATCTTTTAAAAAGTTTAAAAACAAAACTGGAGCTAAAGTTTGCTGTAACTTTGCTTTTAAAAAAACAAATAACACAGCAATCAATCAGTGATGACAACTTTATCGCTCTTTACAACATGATTGAGAAAAAAGGGAAGCTATGCATGGAGAGAACTATGGAAAAAATAACAATGTTTGGCAAAAATCACTTCAGCCCTTGGGCCATGTCAGCCTCTGCTTGTGCTCAACTTTCCCAGTCAGTGGTATTGATCACTATTGGAGGACATTTAGAAAATGTGAACTCGTAGTTTCCATTGCGTAAAGTACCGAAGCAATATATCTCCTAATGTGGCACAGCAACACCTTCCTTCTCCATATATTTAAGTTTTGCAAATACTTATTTGAGGGTTATCATCATTTATGATGAAAAAAATCACTTCACTTTTGCGACAGTAATATACATCCCATTTCAGCCTCATTCAGAGGGAAAAAGTTAAAAAAGTTGTGTTTCCTCCCTCCCTTGTTATTCCACCTGACTACTGGACGCCCTAACTGTACTACTTTTTCTGCTGCCGATCGTGTTGGGAGTCACTGCTTGGAGCCACGGCCATTGTTCATACACATCAGCTGTTAGCACTCTGTGCTAATGCTACACTAGCCTATGCAGCGAGACCCAACATCGCTTGTGAACTGAGGAGGAAACAATGAGGATGTTTACGGATTCATGGCTCACAGCGCTGACAATGGATGCGGTTGTGTAATTGGACAGTTTCCAACTTTGACGTGGTGACGGACGACGAAGAGCGGAAAAGAGAAAGTCTGGCTGTGTCTGTGTGCAGAAAGGAAGAGCTGCTGCTGATGCTGCTTCTACGGCTGCTCTGGTTCTGCAGCAACGCGCACACACTTTTCTGATTCAAAATCACAATAGCTGCTTTAATAGCCATGTGTTTTACTGTAAAGTGCAGGTTTTTGGCTGAAAACAATAACAAGAGTGTGTACATAGCAAAAGACAGTCGCTAGTAATTGCTGTTGTGTGTGGAGTCAGAGTCTATAGACACGCCTATTCATGAATATGCATAAGTAGGCTGCAAATCAGCCCGTTTTGAGAATTGCTCTGAAAGTGGCTTTTCAGAGGGCTAAAACTCCAGAAAAGTTTGGGGAAAAAACCTCAAATAGAACAAATGGAGATGGGTGAAAAAAAGCATAATCGACCTTTAAACTTTGCATCAAAACTAAACCTAAATAAGTGTATTTCTTTATCACGCAGGGCATTACACGCATAATCTAAGGGTGAATCAGTTAATAAAACTCTTGAACCTGTTGCTTCATTTATATTCAACAACACGTGTGTTTGCAGCACCTCCAGGGCTTTGAGGTCCGCCTGGTTTTGTCCAGCCATGGCTCCGGCCTGCCGCGTCTTTCCCTGGGCAGTGTGGAGCAGATCCTGGGCCTCCTGAAGCTTCTGCTCATGGTCGGACAGCTTCTCCATTATCTTTGGAAGTGCAGAAAGAATCACAGAGTCAAAGCAATTACATTTGAGGAAGCCAGAGAAAAAAACAGTCGAAATCAATCCTTATTACCTCTGCTTTCAGGTCTCCCGTGGCTTGATGGGGGTCGCCAAACATTCTTTTGACTTTTTGATAAAGCTCGTCAGCCAGGCTGGAGCAGAAAGATTCTTTACTTTACACAGAGCGTAATGCAAGTCAAATGTAAAAAAAAAACAAGCAGCTCCAGCACAGAAAAACAGAGCTAACAAATAATGACTACACACTGTAGACACACATTGAGTAAAAATAGCATATTATCTTCTGTTGACCCTTTGGGCTATGTCAGATTAATTTGCTGCTATGTAAAACATTAACACGCCTAATTATATGAGTAGGTGGGTGAGTGAACGGATGTGTGTTAATATCTACTGTAGAAGATAATCCAGAGGGAGCATGACTCCACAAGATAAAGAAATCCCAGGCACTCCAGCTTATCCCAGAGTCTGGCTGATAAAGGCATCTCCCAGCCTGGATCTTCCAGTATATGAGAGTGTGTATGGAATGTGATGAAACAAACATCTCACCAGCTCTGATGCAATGACTGTTTCATCAGTAATGCAGTGTGTCTCAAATTGTGGGGTGCTCCCCCTACTGTCATGACATCACATGGCTTTATTCATGATTACTGTTCTACAATAAGTCCTTGAGCATGTTATTACTTTCGAAAATGGTTTTCGAAAGTAAATTAAGGGTTGTGTGTCCTCAATTTTTGACAAATCCACTAATTTGTCCACAATTTTTTCCTATTTGGTATTTTGGGCACAGTTGAGACCATTCAATTTTGGTGAAGGTAGGTTCAAGATCAAGGTCACAAAAAATGTATCAAAAATTCCAAAATTCCCAATCTTTAGCATGGGGCAAAATTTCTAAAACTCACATCTCTGTCAGATCGTCATCAATTCGGTCAAGATTTTTCAAGATGATGTAAGGCTATGACATGTAACATCTGATCAAACAGGTGTTAACGGTCACAGCTTTACTCGCAGATGGCTGTAGTTATAGTTGGATGAGGAAAAAACAGATCTTTTCTGAGTTACTTTTTTGGAATGATTGAATAAATTATGAAATATTTTATCCTTTTGTGGTTCGGTCCATATGTACTTGACTTCATCTGCAGTTCTTCTTGTTTACTCCACAGCATTGATTTTCTGACAGCTTCCCATATTGTGTTTCTCATGCTGAGTTCACATTTGTTTGCTGTGATTCAACAATATGTTTATTCACCTCTCCACTAAGAACTCAAACCTTTTATTTTGTTACTTAGCTTTAATACATGATAGCTTGCAAACGTGACACCCTAATTCAAACAGCGTCCTCTTTGACCAGATACCTACAACAGGTGAAAAAACTGAGCATGCAATTTATTCGTGAGTGAAGAAATTCTAAAACTCATTTTAGTTCAAGTGTAAAATGAAGACTAAATACAAATCTGCTGTCAAACTTATCCAATGCAAAAGTAGACTTTATTGTTCTTTATTTGAGGGCCGTGCAAACATCACTGTTCTCAGAGACACTGGCAGCACCAACAGCCTTCATTTCCTTTTCTTCTGCAGCTTTAATTTATTTCTTCAATAAAAAACCTCTCTAAAGAGCCTTCACATAGCTCATCTCCATTGATTTTTCCACTCCTATTCAACAAACTCAAATAGATTCAATGCATACGACGAGCAAGATAACAGTGAAATAATTGAATCAAAAGTATTCCTGCTTGTGCCATGGTTGACTGAGTTCTCCAGCGGCTGAACTTTTTATATATCAAAAGTTTCAAGGCATTAAAAAACAGACAAGACTGCACGTAAATTTATATTATACCCAGTGGTAAACCTTGCTATGGTTTTACCTTGAGATACATTAATCAGTAGTGAGCAGGAACTGAAGAGGACACGTTTTCTAATAGGAATAAGCACACATAGTCATAACATATACCGTTTGTGTGTGCGTATATATATATATATACAAAAGCATGAATGTTTTTCTGCATGGTTTCTCCTCACAAAATGCTAACATGCAATATTTACCGCATTTTAACGATGCCACACCTCACTCAAAATCTTAGAGAATGCACCATTGCTATGCTTGCAGCTGGTTTGATGGCATAGAACACTGTCAAATGTTCACAAGTTCTGTGTGTTTGTTTGAGCAGTATGCCTTTTTCTATATGCAATCACGACAGTAGAGTGTATGATTTCTGTATCTCTAAAACTACAAACTGCCGTTGTTCCTAGTGGATCAATGGATGAAAATGATTTTAAATTTTTTTTTCTCTGCATCTGAAGTTTAAAAATCCTGCTCTTTGTCAGACAAAGTAATAATAATCCAAACGCAAATGATTAATGTGACATTTTAAAATCAAATCTCCACCTCCATGATTAAGTTTTGGTCCTCCTTTGTTGAAACTGAGCCCCATAGTGTGTCATGTTTTTATAATATAGCAATTTAGCTAATAAGGACGATAGGTCTGCCTGTTTGTGTCTGCCTATAATAGCCTGGTGGGATGTCCACGGCGTGCCTTCGCCGAACACCAATTATTGGTTGGAGATGGGCACCAGACCAGCAGAATAGTATCTAAGACCAAGACTTGCCTGGGACCAGAATGCACCGAGACCAAGGCAAGACCAAGACTTTTGGGAGTCGAGACCAAGACCATAAAAATCTACAGTATTTTGTGACAGAGTTGAACAGTTAGACCATTCTCCATCTAATTTCAGTTTTCTTTTAAATACATTTGACAGACAAAAAATAGGTGTCTGCAACTCTTTCAGCACAACATGCAAAAACATGCAAAAACCTCGGAATTGACAAACTGAACTAAATTATTCCATATAATGAATAGTGTGCATAAAAAAGCCACTGATGAGTGCAAACTTATTTTAAATGTCTGAAACTAAGATGTTTATTTGTCAGGTGAATGAGGCCTAAAGTAAGAGTTATATAAGAGGTATTTCTGACTAGAAATAAGATGGACTGATGTGTGAGTTTTCTGACACAGAAGGAACAGGAAAAAATTCACAAGAAGGCAGAAAGATCAAACTACAACATTAATCAGAACACTTCCAAGTATTTCTCCTTTTTATCACAATAATGAAGTTAAATAACAGTAGATCAGTGCTGGTTTCAACTAGTCTTGATGGAAAATCCTAAGTCTGGCTAGTCTGAGACCGAGATAAGACCTTCAAAACATGGTCTGAACCAAAACCGGTCTCCAGTACGACACCACTAAAGCAAACCCCTGTGACCCTGTACAGAAATCAGTCAGTCAGAAGATGAATACATCAGAACTAAGCTAAGGATTGGTTGAGATTTCTGTGTTTTAGCACAAACTCATTTCTTTTTAAATCTCTGTTTAGCTGAGCCCATCCCTTTGTTTCAGAGTGAAATGCAAAGAACTACCTGGATACTTATGTGGCGTAAACTCACAAATTCCCAGAGATTATCAGCGTTAATCATCACCACTACATAACAGAGCAGCTCCAATATAAAAATATGACTTATGTTTTCCTCTCTGTCACTACAGTTGAGATCTCCCCAGGCTTAAGTCAAGTAATCAACCACAGTCTGACAGAAGTCGATCAGCGACTCCCTATATTTGTTTCACCCTCCCTCTGCGGCTTTCCCTGTCGTTGCATGTTCTTTGTCTCGTTGTGTTTCTTTCCCGACGGTGATCCTTTTAATTATCTCATTGACCTTGTCAACATTTACAGCTGTCAGAGAGACAAAGGAAGTAAATGGGGGTTGGAGGGATGAAAATAACCGTGTACTGATTCCATCAAATGCCATGACAGACAGAAACAGAGGCAGTGAGCAATCAGTCATCTTTGGTTTGTAAGTTGTTAGGCTGGTGTCGTGCGTCAAGTGTCAATAACCAAAGGAAACAAAAGAAAGAACCCATTAAAGCACAGTTAGGGAGGAGTCCATAATTCAAAGTGATGAAATACAACAATTAAAATGACTTTACAGTAATAGTTGATTAACTTATTCTGTCACTTGTGCTTTGATGAGGAAAAAATCCACACAAACTAGAAGATTTGGACAAATGTAAACACCAAATGTCCCTGAACATGATGGCTGTAAACAAACTGGGCTATGGAACATGTGGATGTCCCATTCAAAATGTACATTTTCACTGAGTCAAGTGGCAATTTTTCAAAATAAAATATTCTGAACACTCATAATAAAATACTAAATAATACTAGTAAAATATATAATTATTTAATTTGTTTTTGCTTTCTTTGTGGACGGGGACCATAAGGTTGATGACCCAGTAGTTGTCCGTGGCCAATTTATTGGGGACAACTGGTGTAATCCATAAAATCTTTAATGTACCTTTTCAGACCTTTTTTGAGCTGAAAGCATTTCCTGCTAAAACCAATGGATACATTTTCTGTTTGTATTCAGTCAAAGTAGGTTTCTTTAAAAGTCATTTTGAGGTACTTTTTACTCTTTCCTTTTTGTGTTTTACATGTTTTCTGTCCTTTAATTAACAGCTGATCTCCTAGGGAGAATTATGTGGATTCACAAAGGTAAATATAAATACAAGTTATTAAATCAAATTGCTTTAAAATGTGAATATTTTTGATTAATCTGCTTAACGGTAATTAAAACCAAAGCCAGTTGAGAACCATAACAATAGAAACTCCTCTGGAGCTGAAATCAGCCATGCAGGTAAACTAATATGGGATTTGTTGTAAATAACATTTCCAGGATCCTGGAAAAGAGCCAACACATACTTCACTTGTAGCCAACCGTTTTTCTGAGCATATGTTCACTCTGTTCATTAAAATATCAGCATCCTTTCCCTGTGTGTACTCTAATACCAAAGTTTGTGTGAAAAAGTCTGATGTGTGTGTGTGTGTGTGTGTGTGTTGCTACATACTCCTTTTCTTCCTCTGCAATGCTTTTCTTTGGTTCCAGCTGACGTTTCCTCATCTCAGCCAGCATGGCCTGGATCTCCCTTGTCATCTCGCTCAGGCTTTTGTCTGGAGCTCCATCTTTCCGCGAGAGAGTCTGGTTCAGCTCGGCAGCCTTCGATTGGAGCTCTGCACAGAGGGAGTTCTGTGAGGATACTTGCTCAAGTGCAGTTACCAGAGCAAACAAAGAGAAACTTCTACTAATGCTTCGATATTGTCTTTGGGGAAAAAGTCAAACTTTTTAAATGCACTCAAATAGTTTATGATACCAAATGCTACAGAGCTCTAAACATGTTGACTTAACTTTACAAGCTGTAGAAGAAACATCAACATCCCTCGCCAAAAAAAAAAAAAAAACGGAACAAGGGCAATAACTGCGCTTCTCATTTTCGAACTCCATCAAGGTATTGATACCCTGAAGCCACACACCGAATTTGGTTATCCTATCGTAAACAGTGTCTGAGAAAAACTGTCCCCTTTAACTCGGACGGTACTCAAACCTATATCCCCTTTCCACACTTTGTGGCGGCAGATAAAAAATACCACTACACAAAAAGTCTGCTAGCTTCAAGCTAATGTCTATGAGAAAACCCATGTATATGCTCATGCTAACATTTACCGTGATCGGCAGTGATTTATATAACACACAGTTTATGCTTAACTTTCACAAACACAGTCTTAGGAGTGTTATCAAACAGTACATTTAAACACACTCACAAGCATATGTTTTTTCAAGCCAAAAATTCAAGAACTTCGCTAGTAGAAACCAGTAGGCCATGGGCTTTCATGATGGCGACTTCCGACCACTACGTCAACAGTGTAGGTCAAAACACACAAACTCACCCAGAGTAAAGAAAAATGGAACAAGGGCAATAACTCCAGAAAAAATCATTGCGCACTTCTCATTTTGGAACTCCATCAAGGTATTGATAACCTTGTCTGCAAGATGGATTCTCCTGGTGTTCACAAATGCCAGAATCCATCTTGTGCTGCATAAGTGAACCAAACCGGTTTGAACCAATCATGAGGCAGTGTTGTGGTTTAAGGCGGGATATCTGGGTGTGACGAAGGCAGAAGCGTTGAAGCAAAACTGGCGTATGCGCAGTTGTGGGTAGAGGAACTAGCTGGGCCACCGCTATTAGCATAGCTCCAAATCAAAACAGAAAGATGTCGACGTAGGAGGATAAACGTGTGGAAGCTGCTATAAACTCAGTTTTAGAAGAATCCAACATTTCCTTAGAGAAAGAGCAACAGCGAAAGGTGCTTTGTGCATTTTTGGACCGTAAAGACGGCAAAGCGGAGCCTTGTTGTTGTTGTAGCCATAGCAGCGTCTCTGCTGTATGATTGGCTAAAACAAATTATGGTGGACAGGTGCTTCGCCCAATCAGCTTCAAGCATTCTGTTCATGTCCTTCCCTAGTTCCGAAAGGATTCGCCAGGTTAAGGTATTGATGCCACACACCAAATTTTGTTATCCTGTCTTAAACAGTTTCTGAGAAAAGCGGCCCCCTGTAACTCGACGGATGGAAGCACAAATGGATGGATGGAGCCCAAACCTTTATCCCTCTTACACTTTGCGTTGGGGGATAAAAATCAATGGAAGCAACACAAACTGTGCTGTAAGCAGAAGTACTAACCTCTACACCAACATTGTAAATAATTTAACAATATGAGAGAACGTGTTGAAATCAACACCTTTTCTGACGCGGCTAGTCAACAGAAAAAATTATAACAAGAGCAGTCAGAGTGCAAACCTCCAAATCTCCTCTTTGCCAGATATTGGCAGTTATCTGGATCAGTGATCCTGATCATGGTACAATGATCATTCACACTTTATAGGCTTGGAAGAAATGTTTATCCCCATTAATATCAATACAATATAGGTTCAAATGTATCGGCACCCCCAATTTTTCTTGTAGATTGGCAATTAAATGTGAAATCTGGATCTGATCCGGATGAAACTCTGGGGAGAAATTGAGGAACCAGCCCAACTTAAATGCGTCAAATTTCATAAAGATCATTCAATTACGAACCAATATATGAAATCTAGAATTTTGGCCAATGATGGGAGCAATTTTTTTGTTTTTTGGAATTGATCCTGAATCAGTATATTGATCTGGGTACTCTCCAAAACATAATGGAAACTTTCATGGTGAAAGGTCAATCTTTGGTTAAAAAGTTGGTCAAAATCAATTTGGTACCTTTGATATAATTCTTCTGGCAAAACAAATAAACGCTGGTGAAAATATTATCTCTTTGGTGGAGCTAATAATTTGGAAACTAGCTGCTAGGAAGCCAACAGGTTCTATTGATGACTGTCTTCTGTTCAAGGTGTAGAGTTATTTTTAAAAAATATTTAATTGAAGATCCTGGACTTTTACCAAGGTAACAAGTAACGTGTCGTCACAAGTTGTGGGAGTAACTTTGGGAGCAAAATATGCGTCACCCAAAGAGCTTTACATCAACAATTATCCATTCAGACTGCAGCACAACAGGTCATATACAGCAGTCATAACCACTAGATATTATTAATTGTCCCACACTGGGACGCAATGGAATCTGAATTAAGGCAATGCTACCATTCAGCACACACCAGCTATACTCTGAACATTCCCAAAGTCAATTCATACATTCACATTCACAAAAGGTTTCTCGCAATTTTTTTCTTGCCCAAGGACAAAATGTCAATAATTGGGATGAAGCAGAATTTCTTGGTTGATATTAAACCTGCTCTACCTTCCAAGCTCCTGCATTATATATTAAAACAGTGGAAGGATTCAAAGAAAGCCATTCCATTGGTTGCCATAACAGAGTATTTTAAGATCTATGTACATCCAGTAAACAGACTTTAGAACCAGGAATGATAGTGAAGCCGTCTCAGTACTCGCTCAGTCTTTGCAAAGCTTATTATCTCAAACAGCAAGTCCAAAATCACATAACTGGGTTTTTTGTCTCCTCTACACACAGGCTCACGCTGAGACTAAAACACAGACTCACAAACACTCCTTTTGAGTCCAATTCAAAGCCAGTGTGTTGTGCAGACTCCATATTTGTCCTTTCATCAAATTAAAGGCGATGCAATCTCAATCCAATCAGTGATGAAACTGCACCAAACCTCCAGGGGTTACTTGAATAATACTTAAAATGCTGCAACTTAATGAGAAGTTTGTGTCAGTCAGGGGCGTAAAGAGTGTGTGTGTGTGAGTGTTTAGATTGCGTTGTGTGTCAGCAGTGATTTTGCTTTGCATTTTGCTCTCATTTCAGATGTAAACACAAAATGATTAAAGCAAGTTAAAACTTAGATAATGCGCGCGCGTGTGTGTGTGTGTGTGTGTGTGTGTTACTTTGGCAACGTGGTATTTTCTCTCATTTAAAATGTAAACATGATCAGATCTGAGACCGAAGAAATGCCATCATGCTAATGAACAGCTGTGCTGGATGTGTGTATCTGTGCGCATGTTGTATTGCTCAGTGTGTGTGCGTGCGTGAGCCTGTAAGAGTGTGTCACAGCTATATAATTACATAGTGGGATTTAAAAGCCAATTAAACACTTAAAACGTGGATGGAATCAAATTACAGTATCTAGCAAACACGGCCATGCATACAGGGCAGCGTGTGACCATATATACACCATTTTCTTGCTTTATAATTTAAGTGTGTGAGAGTGCGTGTGCACAAATGCCCTAATGTGGAACCTGAAGGGTGTTGGTGTATTTGATGTGCTAATATATATTTTGTGTATTAGTGCGATAGCCACTAATTAAGTCTGTAATAGCTACTCTCGATCATCCTGTGAGCCCAGCACTCTCTCTGAAACACACACACACACACACACACACACACACACACACACACACACACACACACACACACACACACACACACACACACACACACACACACACACACACACACACACACACACACACACACACACACACACACACACACAGTGTAAACTTAGAGTTGCTTTACTTTTTCAAATAACTTTCTTTTCTATCTGAAACTCTTTGAATACACAACTTTACAAACTAACCTGTTTACTGTAAAAATTCAGAAAAAACCAAACAATCCTGCATAACAAAGAGCTCGAAATTATTGTTAGCATTATTAAATCTCAAAAAGTTATTTTAGAGGTGGAAAACTGCACTCTGCTCTAATACATTGTATCTGATATAATGCTGATAAATGCCTGATGAGTAGGAGTAAATCGTCTGGTTTTATGTAAAAAAAAAAAAAAAACGTAGCTTTGGATTTAAAGTTGTAGTGATTTATTCTCCAGGTGTACAATTAGATGTGCAAATCATAACGCACGCACTAGCACAAAAGCTAAAGCTTTAAAGCTTCTAACAAATACAGTTAATACCTACAGTATGTGCTACATACAGATGCAGCGGATGAAGCTTAAGTGTAGTGAATTTTAATTGCGAGCTTTATCAAAAGTTTATATATAATAGAGGTTTAGTCAAGGTTTCTTTTTTAAAAAATCTTGTAGCGCAGACAGGAGGACGACACCCAGCTCGTCCTATCAGCCCATCACCCTCCTCACCCACCGCAAAGAAAAAAGAATCTGAATTTTTACTCTATTTGCTTGACTTGCATATATCGTTTTAATGATGGGTTATGATATACAGTACTAACCCCTTTTTAGTAGCTGTATCACATCACCTTCCATAACTTGAGTTAGTGTAGTTGTCACGGTCTTAGTCTCTCACATGGGCAGCAGGGGTTCAAATACCTCTAGTAATAAATATAATCTAATTAAAATTAACTTCAGGTACCCTTTAAAGAACAGCACAGCTTCACTACAAGCACACTGCTCTTTTTTTTTGGAGCAGAATTTATTTCTCTCTGCTGAGTCAGCATAGGTTTTGGTTTTTAATCAAGTTTTCGTCACAGGTGGATCTAATTCTAATGTGTAAAACTGTTTCTAAATGTAACTCCTTACCTTTCCATTATTATAAAAGTGAATATATTTAGAACAAATATGTTGCAAGTTAAACTGCTGACAACAGGGGTGTCAAACATACGGCCTGCGGGCCGGAAACGGCACGGCAGGTAAATATGCCACTTGCCAGCTATGAAAAATAATAAAATTAATGAATGAATTAAACTGTCTTTATTTGACCAGTTTCTGTGAGAGTGGGGTGTGTCTCAGTGTTTGTATGACTAGTGATTGAGCGACCGTGGCTCAGGTGGTAGTGGGTCGTCTTCTGATCGAGAGGTTGGAGGTTCGATCCCAGTACCTGACTATGTGTCGAAGTGTCCTTGGGCAAGACACTGAACCCTAAGTTGCTCCCAGTGGTCGACTAGCACCTTGCATGGCAGTTCTGTCCCACTGGTGTGTGAATGTGAGAGTGATTGGGTGAATGAGCTGATATGTAAAGCGCTTTGAGACTGCTTCAGTGTGGTGATAAAGCGCTATATAAAATCAAGTCCATTTACCAAATCAAGTCCATTTTAACATTAACTAGTCAATCAGCCTCCTATTGTTTCTAGCTAATGCTAATTCAACTTCCTCAAATGTCAGTGCACATAAGCATACTGACATTTGGGGAAGTTAAATTTGAGGCAGATGGACTTCTCTGTCTGCTGCACAAACATTAAATAATGTAGAAAATAAAAGGTTTTTAAACAACAACTTTTATAACTAATATTATTTTTTCTCCCTCATTTAATGTGGGTGCTCCATCAGGTCCTGTAACTTAGCTCTGATCAGTGCATGCAAAATAGACGGATTTGGACAGAAACTGTCCTATTGATCTACTATTGATCTGAGTTAATACAGCTACACAGTCTGTCAATCAGTCTGCATTCTTTGAAGATGAACTACTGACCATCATCCAGCGCAGGTCTGATGATGTGTCACGCACACTCTCATATGTCACCATCAGTAATCATGTGTAAATTACACATCTGATCTGCTGATTCTTGCCTGACATCAATATGACTCGAGACTTCGACGGTCATAACATGGACTGAAAGGAGCTCAGTGAGTTCAAGGCGATATCGATCTATGGTCATATCCAACTCTGCGCACAGCGACCCTCTTTTTCTCTCTGTCTACATTTACGGCAGCGATGATGTCTGTGTGTGTGTTTGCACCTCCTTCTCAGTCGCGGTATTTTCTGTTAATAGAACTATCTCCGCAAACCCCTGCATTCATTTATTTGCAATTCCTCCTCCCATATTTTTACCCCCCCGGGAGATCCGCCTACTATGCATATTCATCAGAGGGAAATGCGCTAAATGGAATGAGGGCACATTTGGATGCACAGAGGTGGCGCACGCCTGATTCCCTGGGCTTTGTACTCCTTATTAGCGCGTGGAGTGATGTTTGCACACGTTTTAACGCCACTAAACTTTTTGTGAATTCTCCCCTCAATAACAACTATTCTTGTGCAATGTCCCTGTTTCCAGTGATTCTATTGGTTCTATCAGAGTCACATGGTTAAAAAGTGCAAACTCACAAAACCCCCTGAGTTAAAAGCTTCATTATCTAGGTGTGTAACTCTTTTCTGTCAGTGTTAGCGAGGGTACAACATACTGGATGTGGCTTCATTGTTCAGGCAGATCGTTGCAGCAGCAGCTGGCACTGGGTGCTAGCAGCTGGCTGCTAGCCCGTCTGCCTTTGAGCTACAGCATGGCTTTTTTTTTCCATTAGTGAGCTAACAAGGCGATAGCAGGATGTCTGCGAGGTGCCAATTTAAAGATGCTTTAATATCAATATTTGCTGAACATGGTTAATAGCACAAAAGAGGGTATCGTTGAAGTGTGCGTTTGTTGAATAATGATTGTATATGGTTATCAACAATGTGACTGTAGAACTTGGGTATGATGCATCATAATTCAAATGAATTATCTTATTTTTCATGTAACTCAATGTATCTTCTTAATTAATTTGGGTTTTTCTCTCTGACATTTTCATATTCTCATATTAATGCTCTATACCTTTAATTTCCTGCTGGAATATGATATTACATTTAATGAAATGTAAGTAATGCAATGAACTCTAATGCCAGAGGAAACTAATGAAACAGCAGACAGATAAATCCCTAAATCCCAGGAGGCACGATGTGGAGGAGATGTGGTGTTGGTCTCCATTACCTTTGGCTCCCAGCAGCGTATCTCTGATGAACTGCTCTAGCTCCTCGGCTCCTTTATGAATCCTGTCTGCATCATCCTCAACCTGCTCTCCATCTGCAGAGACCTTAGTGACCTGGATACACACACACAGAAACAATAAAATACTAAACATGTAGGACATAAGTAATCATAGTATTGGCTTCTATCTAACAATGGAGGGCTGAGGATGAGAGCTTTGAAAGACAAAAGGATAGAAAAACCGAGAAAGTGAGCAGACTGAGATGAGTAAATGATGGATGACCTCCTGACACGAACAACAACACAGATGAAAACACGCCCTCACACACACGGGACCAAAAATATAATAAATGGATGTTTTCTTGACAGACATACGAAAACACACTTTCTACACATAAGGTCAACGTAACACACACACAGTATTTCTCTCTCTGTCTGTAAGTGTGATATTGATATCTGACATCGCAGTAGATTCTCAGGTGTGATCAGGAAGTTTGCTTGTATTGGAGTGTGTGTCTGTGTGCGTGAGTGTGTGTGTGTGGTACATAGTATTACTGTACAAAAGTCAAAACTTAAAAGGGTGAAGCTTGACAGCATTAATGAGTGGGTTATTTACTTGCCACTTGGCAGGCGTGCACCATCCAACTCCAAATGTGTTTGTCCATGTTGCCCTCTAACTGTCGACTCTCACACTCACACATGCAGCAGGAAAGTAATGTTTTACATTTGAAACACTTAACACACAACTCAATGTTTCAAAAAAAAATCCACTGAGTGACACAGACGCACTGACCAACCGAGGTTACAAACCTATACAATAAAGTGCCTTGATAATGGGCAGAGCTCCTGGAGAAGTTAAAACACACCCAGTCTATACTATAAAAGCTCCAAAGAAGAATCTATGCTATGTTAAAGCTGTGGTATGTAGAATGCTCTCTGCTCCTTTTTGAAACCAAAACCCAACCACCTTTACTGACTTTTTTCTCCTAAGAGACTAGTGACAAATGTATGGACTTTATCTTGTGTTAGTGGAGATCTTTCTGGTGTTTCAGAGACTCTGACATGAATATACGTATCATTCTGTAGTTACTGTCCAAAGCAGCGGCTGCTGTCGTCGGCTCGTCCCCTCCAGAGAGCACACACAGTCGGCTGTAATTTTGGCTGCCTGCCGCTCTGAGCAGACTGACAACCACCACTCCGCATCCAGAATGCTAAAAAAAATTCACCTTGAATAAGCTTCTCATACGAGATTTATCCCGTCTGTTCTCACTCTCTCCAGTGTGTGTGTGGGTCGGACCGTGCACAGTCACAGGGATCAATGAGGACACAAAGTGGTCCGTTCCTCCTCAGTAATTGTGCCTCTTAAACTGTTGCTTCTCCCCCTCGGTCTGCCTTTTTCCACTTGATTTGCTGTGTACCTGTTGTGTCTAATGCTGTTATGGATACTTCTGCTTAGACGTCCGTCATTACAGTTTTACTACCGATGGATACCAATCAGAACACTTTGGATTACAATATGCTCAAAAATTATGGATTTTTGACCAAATGATGCCAAAAAAAATTACATATTGCAGCTTTAACTATATACACAATACTCATATACATATACCTCTATATTCACAATTCTTTCATTCTAACCTACTCACCACAGATTGCAGAGTCCACAGTTGATAGTTTATAGGAGTGGCGGGGCTAACAGTGCTGTAAGAAGTCAACAAAAAGTCACCATTCTCAGCCAATAGCAAAATTCAATTGTAATAGCCAGGTTTCAACCCATAGAGGGCAGTCACTGACAATTTTATCATAAAATGTGTTAAAATTAAATATTTTACTAAAATGTCAAATGTTGGACAAAGATCAAACAACAACACTACTTTATGAAGCTGTAAGAACTGTAAGGATGATTATCAAAGTTATGCAGACGACAACTATATCTATCACTGAACCCAGATGACTATGGTGTTGTGTGACTGCTATGAAAAGATAAACTGCTGGATGAGTGAAAACTTCCTTTAAATAAATCATGACAAGATGGAGGTGATTGTCTTTGGCAACAGGTAAAAAGTGTTGTCAGTGAGTATCTTGAGTCTCGATCTTTAAAAGCTAAAGACCAAGTCAAAAACCTTGGTGTTCTGATTGACTCAGATCTGACATTCAACAGTCAGATCAAATCTATCACAAAAACAGCTTCTACCACCTCAAGAACATCTCCAGAGTGAAAGATTTAATGACTCAGAAAGAGCATCAAACAGCTACAGCTGGTTCAGAACGCTGCAGCTCGGGTCTTAACCAGAACAAAGAGGTTAGAACACATTAGTCCAGTTTTAAAGTCTTTACACTGGCTCCCAGTCAGCCTCAGAATAGACTTTAAAGTTCTGCTGCTGGTGTATAAATCTGTGAATGGGTTTGGTCCAGAATACATCAGTGAGATGTTAGTCAGGTATCTCTCAGATCTATGGGCACAGGTCAGATAGTGAAGCCCAAAGTTCACAGCAAACAAGGTGATGCTGCTTTTAGTTGTTATGCTGCAAAGAAGTGGAACAAACTGCCAGCAGAGCTGAAGTCAACGAGCGACTCAGTGAACATTTGTGATGGGCCATGAGAATACCAGGAACGTGTCGGCCAGGGGGCAAATAATATTTGAAAACGTTATGACCATTTGAATGTTGTCACTCTCTAATATACACAAGGGAGAACATGGTCCTCAAAGATCCTGAAGAGCAGGAGGCTGAGGGGACAGAAACAAAGGATGTGGATTTGCATTAACCCAACCCACAGCAATGCATGTCAATAGCTGTTTGAAGTTTACAAAGTTTAACCTTATTTGAAGCATGGAGTGCTTTCTTCATTATAACTTGTCCTTTTTCTCCCTTTCTCTCATATGACTTGTTCCTGGATTTGCCATGGCACATTACATTTTAAAATCCAAGTTAAAAGCAGCTTTTTTTCTACCACGTATGACTGAGAGGGTTTTCATTATATTGTTGATTTAATGTTTGTATTGTAGATTTGTAACCCTGTCTAATATTTTCTGTTGCATCTTTTAATCAAGTAGAGCACAGTGAATTGCTTTGTGCATGAAATTCTCTATATGAATACATTTGTCTTGCTTGGCATTGACAGTTTTCAACGCCATTATATTATAGTGGCAAAGTGTCAACATTTTAAAGAATAAGTGGATGTAGAGTTAAATATACAGTGTTATTAAAACCCAATGAAAACGGAAGAATGCATTGTGTAGGAATATGTCCCTCTAGTTAAGATGTTCTTGATAAAAACTAAAGCCTCTATTCTCCCATGCATAAGTCAGAAAAGCAGCACAGCAGAGCTGTTTTAGGCTGCGCGCTATTCTCCCCCTGTAAGTCAGTCACTGCAGCCCTCCATCCCCACTACGCACTCTGGGTGGAGCGGCCCTGAAATGTGGGCGTTCCCATTCAAATCTGGACTCATGCGCATTCTCCCGTCTGCTTAAGTTGTTTTCCTCTTACGTGCTTCTGAACCTGGAATAAGTGTAGCGCCCCGATAAGGTGAAACATTATGTTGCACCAGAAGTATGGACTTAGTTACATTTGAAACCACACGCACTCATAACGGTACAGAAGAGACTCCCAGAAAGAATCTAACCAAACTGATACTGTCACACTGTCACGGGGTGGGGTGGAGTCACACAAGCACGCCAAAGGATTGACCATCAGCATTTCTAATATGTTCACATTTACCAGTTGTAGACGCAATAAAATGTTACATTTAATAATATTCAATCTGTGCTACTGCCGTCCACTCCTTGTCCTGGAAGGGGGTGCGTCGTGGAGCTGATGTGTATGTGCCGCGGTGCGCGTGTCGGCTGCTGCAGCTCGGTAAATGAAACTCTGACAGACGTCAGGCGTTAATATGAGGGGAAAAAGAGATTTTAACTGTGGCTCAGACAGAAAAATGTGTCCAATCTTCACCCTGCAATTATCTGATCAAATCAACTTGTTACATTGTTTATCAATGAAGGCTTTTCAAATTAAAAGTGTGCTTCATCATTTTCACGGATTTTAATGACATTTACAAGTGTTGGGAAAACTCCATGTTCCGTGATTTCTAGACAACCCAAAAATAATGACATCATGGCCCAGTCCGCCTCCTTTGCTTCAGACCGCCTTCATTCACAGACAACGCACTTCTGATTGATTTACGTACAGTTGGCGTGTCAGGAACCTGGACCAGAGAATACGTGCAGGAGAGAGGCGCGTAACTGCAGGTGCGTAAAAAAGTGCTTAAGTCCAGACTGGAGAATAGGATCCTAAATGAACAGCATCCCTTTCAGTCTATCCAGTGTGTCCAGGCTTACTAGTGCTGTATATCATTGATTGCAGGCAGGAAAAAAGCATGAAAGAAAAACACCGATGGGAAGGAAGGCAGACAGTGACGGAGAGTCGGGTCAAAGAAAAAACATTCCTTTGGGGTTCATACCCTGCTGTGTAGCTGGTCCATCTCAACGACCAGTGATCCCAGATTAGAGTCAGCCAGTTGTAGTAATCTCTCAGGAGCTTTCTGAGGCGACAGCATGTGCTACAGGAGAAAAAAATAGAGAGATGAAGGAATTATGGAGAGAAATGTCTGACACATTTTGGCCCAGGGCGAGGCTTTTGAAACGCCTGGTGTAGAGCTGCAGAAAAGAATTTAATAAAAAATACAGATGGAATAAAAAGGTAAACATGAGTATTTATAGTTTTGTAATGGCAGGAATATATGAATAAACTTGGAGCTTGAAAGCAAACTCACAGTCGGTATTTTGATAATCAAATGAAACGAGCATTGATTTTGGAAGTGAATTCTGTGTGGTTTCTCCTTCCCTCAAAGGGATTTGGTTTACACCATGAATAAAAGAATGTCTTCTATGTCTTATGAACCAAGACGCAAAAGCAGAAAAATTCACTGACTGGAATACAAACATGTTTTAATGAAGACGTTTTTTTTTTTTTTTTTTACATATACAGTTAGTCTTGATATTTAAAGTATTTTCGTTTTGAAAATGTTTCGTCATCTTCAAGGATTTCTAAATAAAAAGTTTATAACTTAACAACTGTGGTGCTTATTTTGAGGATCTTTGGTCTCAAACTGGAGCCAAAAACTTGTTTTTATCATTGGAGAAAAAATTAGCAAACAACAAATATCATGTTGTAATAAAGCAGTTTAACCTCGGAGGAGATCACATCTAAATTGACCATTCACTAAGGTTATTTGATCTAATGTAAACTAGTATAATAGATAATAACACTGTATTGTAAATGTTATCAATAACAAACGTTTCAGGAACTGTAAGGTTTAACAAGCATTAATATAAAAACATCTCTATACGTTAAACCTCGTCTATAAACACAAATGTGCATCTATTCAACAAATATCAATGTAGCCACTACTATCTTTAATTATAGTTGGTTGACACGATAACTGTTTAATGTATCTGTGTTTTTATTTACAATTAACATGTATGAAGACAATTCAAAATAGAAAATCATTTTTCAATCTGATATGAATAAAGTTATGGGTCAAAGGATTTAAATGCATGATATTTAATATAATGGGCATCATCGGGTAAAGTTTGCATGAATATTATGATGAAAATAAATATAGAAATACTTTGAAATCTCATACAGGACTATAATATCATTAAAATTAGGCAGAAAATAAATGTTGATAGATTTAGAGTAATTTTAAAGATTATTTTCAAAACAGCAGTCATGGCCAGACAATGGCACCACATGATATTTTGACACTTTGAATTACAGAATAAATTACAGTAATAATTTAGTAAGAAACAATAAAAATAAATCAAAATGAGCACATATATACTAAGTTGATACATACAGTATTTAGGATCTTTTTATGCATTTTAACCTTTTTTAACAAAAAGAAATGCAGTTGGACATAATATTTAGGTGTCACGTCATTGACCCATATACTAAAGGAAAATGTGATGCTGTTAACCATTTAATTCCAATTTAATTACCTGTTTTAAGAATGTTCAAATACATGAAAGTGACATAAAAAGTTGCTCCCCCCTCCCAAAAAAACCCCCAAAACAAAACAAAAATACAAGTAAATTAAAGCTATAAGTTCAAGCAAATCAACTGCAAACAATGCTAGGAACTGTTTGAATGTTTGTTTTTTTTACCTTGAGTTCATCCGTCATGTTCTCGAAGCGATACAACACCTTATAGGGAGGTGGTAGGGGCGTGGTCAGAGTGACATCAGTGATGATGCGATACAAACGGTCCATGTCACTGATTAGCAGACCAGAGCATTCGTCATCACAGGCTGGAGACGTGAATAAAAACAGTCAGATATGAGCTGTGTGCATGTGTGTGCGCGTGCATGTGTGTGTGTGTTTTTAATGAACACACCTGACCATGCATTATCTTAATTTAATCCAGCAGAAAGGGTCAAAGCATTTCTTATGAGAGCGAGCACGCACGCACGCACGCACGCACGCACGCACGCACGCACGCACGCACGCACGCACGCACGCACGCACGCACGCACGCACGCACGCACGCACGCACACACACACACACACACACACACACACACACACACACACACACACACACACACACACACACACACACACACACACACACACACACACACACACACACACACACACACACACACACACGTGCACACGCCCACGTGCACACACCGGGGAATTCACTAACCAAGCGCACACACTTTCTGTTCACTGTGTGTCTGTGTGATTCTGTTTTTTCCTCCGCAGCCCAAGGCTGATTTATAGCACCAATTAAAAATTCTGACATGGGAAATCAAAGAGGAATTAAATAAAATACGAGGCGTTTCTGCTCTATCAATGTCTGACAAAACTCACAAACACACAAACCGAGCCGTGTGTTCACGCAAACACACAAACCCCGATCAACAGTTTCAAGAGAGTGCGAGTAAATAGCTGCTGATGAAAGGCGCTTCTCGCTGACTTGGGCTCCATGTGAAAACGTCTCGTACTACACAGGAACTAGTTGTGATGGCTTATAAAAGCCTCACCTTCATTACAGTCGGCTCTGGCTGTTTGCCCGTCTCCACCAACATTTGGCAAGAACTGAACGGGTTTCTCAACGTCTAAGGGTTTTTTTCAAAATGTTTGCTTGGCGAGGGTCTATGCGCGCTTATGGACGGGGCTTTGTTGGGATGATTCAGGCTTAGATTCAACAAACTTTGGAAATCTATTCATGAGGTTATTTTGATACCTACACAACAAGTTATTTGTCAAAAGAAAGCCATGGTTTCTTTTTGCCTACTTTGTTGTTGGTTTGGCCGAGATAATGGAATTTTCCTACCTCTGAATCGATTAGAATTAAATTAGCTCTATATTTTTAACATTAGAATAGAATACACTTTTATTGATTCAAAGAGGGGAAATTCACCTTTGCAGCAACACAATATAAGAGCAGACGTAAGAACAAAAATAAATACTAACATAGGATAATAGGGCAAAATGTGGGACATATAAAAATTATAATAAAAAAAAAACAGCAGCAGTGAAACAAAACTGTCATGGTTGAGAAAAAAACACTGGAAACACTTTCAAAATAAGGTCAAATTCTTGATTACAATAATAAAAATGTTGGTAAGGGACAAAGCTGAAGATGTGAGCAACAAATATGTCACATGTTGTTTAAACATTGGTCTCATTTTTCATAATAAAGATTATAAAACCATGTTTTGAAAATAATCATAGAAAGTAGACATAAATGCTCCTAAACACTTAAAGTAATTGTAGCTTAATCTGTTTATATAGTTTGTTTTTGGAGCACGGTAGGAAAGCTGAGAAAGTGCAGCTTTAGGAACCAATCAACTCTTTTCCAATGTACAGAGTGAACGTCTGATACACCCTGCTGAACCCCCCCAAAGCAATGAGCTGTGACGTTAGCTCACTATTTCAGATCTTATGAGGAAACTAAGACTCTAGGACACCCATTAAAGAATGCACATATCACTAAACTATGATTGTAATCAGCAAAATCCTCTACTTGTTTACACTATTATATATGTAGGTATTTATTTTTGTTTCTTACTGTCTGCTATTTAGTATTGTTTTGCTGCAACAATTGAATTTCCCTTCTTGGGATCAATAAAGGTATATTTTACTCCAGCGGGGCGCATACAACCTCATTTAATCGCAAAAGGGCGGGAGTAGAAAGAGTACAGATTTATTTACTTTTTTCTTGGGGGTGGAGGGGCGGGGGGTGTGTTTTGGTTTTGGGTAAATTAGTAATTTCAATATTTTTGCAATTAAGTTTGGATTTTTATGCTCAAAAAATGTCTAAAACGTCGCATATTAGTAACTTCAGGAGTCCTAAAACATTTTTTGAAATTTTTTTATGTAATGTAAGATATTTCTCCCTCTTTTTTTTTTTTTTTTTTTAATAAAAGACAGAGTTCTGACAAACAGTTTGTGATTAAAACTAAATTTAAGAATACTAACAAAATCCTCCCGACGGCCAAAGCGGAGGCTCTGGCGAGCAGTGTTCAGTTTAACACCTTTGTTCTACAACTCCTCTGTAAACTCAAACTTTAGAAATGATTGATTTATTGAGCGTCACTAATATACATTCTGGTTTTATCAAAAGACAAAATAACACTAAATAAAAACCGATGTAAATCTAGCCCATGCTTCGCTCATTCAAACCAGTGGACGGACGCTGTTGGACTGCTTGTGACCAGTAACGACCAGAGCGCCATCGCAGCTGAGCATGCAATCAGTGTTGAACAAGTGAGCTTCTTCCTGATGACTGCACTCTGTGTGGACCAGCAGAACCTGTGATTATAGAGGCCAGCGTTGTGATGTCCACGTGCATTGCAGCACTCGCACGGCCAATTTATGAACACACGCTTTGTGTCTGAACACATAAAGACCTGAGCAAGCAATTTCCTCACAGGTTTGACAGCAGCAATTTCACCCCATCCTCTGTCTTTTCTAGCTTGTTAGCCACACACACACACGCAAACGCACACTTACCTTTGGAAATGCTAATGGAACTGAATTGGCTTTGCCATTACACTGATATTACGTTTAAATTAGCTCCAAATGACATTGAAATTATTCTCTAAATGGCTTTAATCTGACTTCTGCCATGTCTTGTCTCCTATGGCAACATGAGGAGAAAAGGGTTGTGACTCGTCATTTGCATTTAACAAAAAATAAGAGAAAAAAAAAAAAAAGAAAAATATCACATCAGGAGACGACGTCAGTCAGGGTGTGTGTGAATACTTCAGGCATTGTGGATCTATTCTAATAACTACTGTGGATGTAGGGTAACCTTTGCCTATTTACATGATTATACTTAGGAACACTGATTGTTCAGTGCTCCAATGCTAAAATTAGGCTGGTTCCCTCCACTGATGTTTTTAAGGCAAAGCAAAAAAAAAGCTATTTGTACACTGTTACGTATAAGTCCTGAAAATTCATGTTTTTATGTATGTCTTTAACATTTTTTAAAATAATTATTTTATATGTTTAATGGATGTCCTATTTGATGTACAGCACTGTGATTGATGTACAGCACTTGATTGAAATCGCTCTATAAATAAATGTATTCTTATTTTCATCTGAATCATCTGTTTGTAACTGTAGTGTATTAGTAGAAAAGGCTTTAAAACTAGTCCATGTCTTCAGTTAACAGAATTATTATATTGTTATAATTTACAATAACTATACAAACAATTTGAAATTACTTCAAAATTGACCCATTTCATGATTTTTCTGAGAGCCTCAGCAGTTTTTTGGTTTAGAAATTGTTGTGCTGTACCTCATGTGAGATTTATGGAGACCTTACGTATCCGCTGCTGCAGTCTGATCCTCAACATTACAACATATTTGTACATTAACAATCCCTGAATGGGCGCAGCAGCAGCAGAGGTGAATGAGACAATAATAAGATGGTAGAGAACGGCCCCCTGGCATTCCAGATACCTGCATTAAGTGTCTCTGTGTGAAAGGAACTCAAAAGTAAGAGATATATAAATATAAATTGTTCACACAAGTGCCTCCCAGAACCAAAATGTATGTTTTAGGTTTACTGTATACCCAGAAAACTTTAAAGTCAATTCAAAACAATTGACTAAAATTAACTTTGGACTTCTGCAGGCCGGGAGGATGATCACTTTATCATGGAGAAAAATGGATATACGTATGGGTGAGAAAGATGGCATCCTGTATTGTGGTGGAGAAACTCACATCGTCCGAGGTGAAGCAGAGAAATTTGAATGTGTATGAAAACAATTATTGAATTTTCTTGAACAACAAGGTGTTTTAAGATGTGTAATTGTTGTGCTGTTTCATTGTTTTTTTTGTTTTTTTGTTTATATATTTGTCTTTGTTTATAAACGTACTCTTCGTATAAAAAAAATGTGCTCAATAACAATATTGTTTAAAAAAGAAAAAAAAAATGGTGAAGAATCACAATGAATTGCATCATTCAGCAATCACAAAATAAAAAAATATCATCACAAAAACATGTTATCAATACAGCTCTATGTGTGTTGGGCAGTGTGTGTGTGTGTGTGTGTGTGTGTGTGTGTGTGCGCGTGTGTGTGTGCGTGTGTGTGTGTGTGTTAGTCTTACAGGTGATTCCAGATGGTCCACACACATGCCTTTCCATGCACTGGTCACACAACAACCCTGTCACGCCGCCCCGGCAACGACACTGGCCGGTGACAGGGTCACAGGGTCCGGGCAACGCCCCCCACGGGGGGCACTTACACTCCTCACAGCCGCCGCCGGGCATCCGCGGGTTACCGTGGTAACCTGTGGCACACCTGCGTGAGAGGAAGACAGTTTAATAGAAGCAGAAAAACGAATTATATCACTCTTCCAAACATGCTTTACATTTTTGACCTCTAAATTTAATTTTTTTTATTGGAAAACTCTTCACATTAAACTTGGTCTAATGTATTCATTATTCTGGGGTTTATTACTAATGAGGTTTTATTCGTAATAAGACGAGGCAATAATCATATGGCTCTGAAACTGAAAAGTATGGAATTGAATATTAAACTCGAGTTGTTTTTGTTTGTTTGTTTGCTTGTTTTTTTTTTAGCAAAGTCTGTATTGGCCAAGGTTAATAGTGATGTTACTTTTTGATCCTATGATGTTGCAACTACTTCTTTTAAAATTCTAAATGTAATTTGTGGGACTTTCTGCGAGATTTTTGTGGGTTTTCAAGAAAAGAGTTGAACGTGCAGTAAAAGGAGATTTGTTGAATTGAAATTGAATTCAATTGAAACTTCTATTAAAGTTCACATTCAATTCACAAATGTATTCTTAACAAATTCAGTGAATAGTTGATGTGTCTAAAACTACTTTAGGTGCAACTGTGTGATGTTTAGTGATGTTTTTTTTCTACATAAAATACACTGATTTTAGTTATTAAAATAGTTTCATGGAATGACTCATCACATTCTACAATCTCAATGCTTTAACAACAACTATCAGTTGTCACTATGAATGCACTGTGTGTGTGTCTGACCTCTCACAGTATTTGCCCTCGTATCCCTCAGGACAGGACGTACATCGGTAGTCATCGTATCCCTCCGCTGCACAGGTAGGGCTGAAACTGGTTTGAGGATATTTTTTTTTTTTAAAAAACAAATAATCAAAAAACAAACACAACAGAAGTGAAAAAAAGAAGAAATGAGGAATACTTACTTATTGTCTGGATGCAGAAGAGGGCAGGCACAGGGTTTACAATCATCAAGAAATCCTTGAACCACACCGTAGAATCCTGGAGCGCAGCGCTGACAGTGATCGCCCTCAGTGTTGTCCTGACAGTTCTACCACACACACATACATACACACGCAAAAGTAATGTTGGACTTCATTGGCTTTCAATCCCTCTTTAACTCCAACATGTAGAAGCTGCAATATAAATCATCTACCGAAGAGCCACTAACGTTCAGTTTAGTTTGATTGGATAACTTCAACTGAGTTGTAAAAAGGACAATTTGAACATTAGATATGTTATGATTTGGGATCTGTGTGACATTTGGATTTATTTACATGCATTTGTTGGTTGGTATAGATTACAGTATATTCTATTTCAGTATGACCTTCTGTTGTTTCTGCAGCTCTTTGGATCTGTTTTATGCTTTATTATTTAAAGTTTCCAGGTTCAAGTCTCAGTGGAACTCTTAGTGCAGAGTGTTGAAATGGCATACTAACGTACTAGTACTACTCATACTAAGTTTGAAAATTATGTAGTGCGTTCAATTTAGATTGTATGAAAAGATTACGTATGCAACAAATACCCAGATGTATACCCGGGCCGCATTTTCCCACTCAGCTGTCGGGCCGGGGTCGGGCTACATTTCTCTATATGGTTGTGGTATCATTTCTAAAGTGATTTCTGCTAGTAGTGGGACAGGATATTGACGTCGTTGTGTTGCATTTTGTTGTTCAGCGTTCACATTCACTGAATATTATTTGCTGATTTTGCTCATTCCTCACTTGCTGCTGGGGTGCAGGAAACAATATGATTGTGTGCTTCAGTCAGGTCTGCGCTCCACGCACGTGCTGCCCGGTCTGGTCTGCAATGCTGTAACAGACTGGGTTCTATGTTCTGGTTATGTTCCACTTGTGTGTATTCAGTGGTTAACTGATGCTGAGATTTCCCATGGCCGAGAAGGCATCATGGTTACGTGCAGCTTTCTCTGCCAATGTGTGTCTTTGTTTACATGTGTTCTGAGTGTTGATTGGCTGGGAGGCTGGGGAAAGGGCGGGCGTAAGCGGGGAAAAGAGCAAACAATTAGACGGTTGTTTGTGTGTTTGATTGTTTATTTTTGGCGTGTTACTACAACCTCCATTAAAGGGGACAAATCATGGTTTTAAATCCTTCCTTTTTACATATAAATCATACAGTTGTGGTCGATATAAAGTGGAACTGCAATGCTTGGGTCTGAATTCCTCATTATTATAGCTCCACAGGCCCCTTTTCTACCCCTTTTCTGATGTGCCTCTGAGAGCAACTCGTTTTGGTACGGTCTCTTTAAATGCAAATGAGACACTTCATACCCCGTCCCCTCTTCAGGTGACACTCAGTTCAACTCCATCCTGCTCGGCCATTTTTGTAGTTTGATAGAAGAGATACGGCTATGTAGCAGCGCATAAACTTTTTATTCAGAGGTTATTTACAAAATGTCAACAACAGAAGACTTGTCCATCCAGCCTGACATGTTCGAGCCAGAGTCGGACCCGGCGGAGCGAGATGAACCCTAACAAGTGAGCTAACACAAGCACCGAGCTAATGCTAGCGCCAAGCTAACATCACGAAATGCATTTTAATACAGTCTTTTTCAAAGACAAAAACGGCAAAATGAAATGACTAATGAAAACTTTAGACTTAAATTAAATCACGTAGGCCATATCATCAAGGATCTAAAACGAGCACACAGCACTAACGTATGAAGTCTGAAGACGGTGCAACTGCTAATGCTAACAAAACAATGACAGGGACGTCTTATCATCACACTTTTTAGCGTTATTTACAGCTTACCGAAGTGCTCTGTTCGTCGTCTCCAATATAGAAGGAATTGAACCTTTTGGCAAATCCTTCTTTATACTGGCGGAGGTTGCAGAAGCAGTCATCCTTGAAGTGCTGCGCGCACACAAAAATGACCTTACCCACAGATGTGGGTACATTTCCGTGAAAAATAAAACTCAACCAGGCACTTCGAAAAGGTTCTGATGCTGGGAGACGGTGTAATGAAGCGTGTGGGTTACTACATCCAACAACCGAACATTTTGACTTATCCTCTCGTAACTTCGGCATCCTTGAGCTTGGACTACAAAATAAAAGCGACAAATAAAAATGGCGGATTGCTCGAAGTGTTGGACCTGGAGTTGATGTACTAATTTGGCAGTTCCGCTGCAAATACTGTGATGTAATAGTTCAAAAAACGTAATAGAGAATAGAAAAATCAAAACAGATTGAAAAATATGAGCAAAACAGAATATAAAGATATCTACGGAGCACCTGAAGAGACTAATTTGATTTTTTTCTGTACTTCTAAGCACTCTAAATATACAACAAAATGCATTTAAGGGCTAAAAAAGTGGATTTAGCATGACATGTCCCCTTTAAAGCCTGTAAAACTGTGATAACGGCTCGAGTCACGTCATTACAATACCTTTCGGGCAGAGCTGCGGTGCCTGTTCACGCACCCCCTCCCTTTTCCCCTTCGCGAGGCACCTCACTACCAATCTACCGGCAGCAATACGTTCAATAAAATAATCATTTACGTCGGGTTTGTTTCAGGCTCAGGCCTACAATTTAAGCTAATGGGTCGGGCTTTATGACCGTGGGCCTGGATTGGTTCGGGCTGGATTTTTTGGGCCCGACATCTAACCTCTACTCCACAGTTCTCCTATTCCTGTCCCTCCATGTTATATGTGATTGTGTCTTCATGTTTCTTGGTTGAGATGTAACTGAAACTGAATTCCCCTTTGGGATTAATAAAGTATAATCAATCAATCAATCATATACAGTTTGTAGTGTATAGTACGTTAGTTGCCATTTCAAACACAGTCTGACTGTTTGCTGAGTCACTGTTATGTCCAACAGTTTTTCACTCTTGCTCCTTTTTTGGTGCCTTTTTTTGTTACGTTGAGGAGTCTACTTTTCTGCCTTCTCTCAGAAAGCAGAAACATTTCATTATGTACACACAATAAAACAAAACAAATCATAGAAACACACAAACCCACCAGTGAGGACATCCAACTAAAAAAAGAAACATCTTTAAGCTCCGTGTTCCCCTCGGGTGGTTGCCTTACGTGTTGAAAATGGGAACTTTAATCAGTAGAAGAGGAAGTTACCTCTAAACGAGTCAAGTCGTTTCCAGTGTTCCTCGTTACAGCTAATTACCACAGAAACAAACTCGTTCAGCGTTTTCAATATAGCCCCACTCGGCTAGAAAATGCTAATGACGCTGTTATTGAAAGGGAGATAGAAATGGGCGAGGAACAAATGGCTCTGAGGCAGAAAGGGCCAGAAATGAAACCAAACATCTAGGAAGTAAAAAGAGAGCGAGGGATGAGAGGAAATGGAGAAATTAGGAAGGGCGGGAATGAGAAATGAGTACAAAGGGAGGGGGTGGATTTTTCAATTTAGGGAAAGAAAACAAGAGATGAAAGTAAACGACTTGTAGGAAAATGAAAGAAGACAAAACCATTATAATAAACATTGAGAAACAAAAGGTGGAAGAATGAAAGAAGGGGAAATGACAAGTAAGAGAAGGAGAATGGATAAAGAATAAAAAATAGCACAATAGAAAAGAAAGTGAGAAAGAAAGGGTTGGCATCAGCAGTGGGTTATAGTTTCAGGATGGACTACATACAAACAAAGCCTATCCATAATCCATAGTGCCATGAGATTAGTCCAAAGGGAAAAAAAAGCAAAAACATTTCAAAGAAAGGAAAGAAGAAGCAAAATGTGGAGAGAAGCTTCAAGGGGAAAATGCACTAGTCATCAAGGGTGTTAAATATATTTCTAATAAACAAAAGACATGCACAATCATTCAAAAATACCTTAAAAAGTTATTTTCTGACCACTTTCATTCTTGTGATGTTGATTCTAGGGCAGCGTCTCTTTGATTTTCCTATATACATTTTAGGAGCTTTTCTCACATTTTATTTAATATCCTTTTCATTTATTGGACCGGACAACACAAGGATGTGTGTTGGAGCTACTTCTAATATGTCTGGAGCGGATATGTTGACTTGTTTTATCACCAGAGCAGCCACAGGCATTGTTTACACAGGGATCACTCACTTCCTTCGCTCCATGATCGGACATCCCAATGTAGGAGACGAAAGGAGGATAATATATTAGAAAGTTACGCCAGAAAAGTGTATAATGGATACCAGAAGACAAGGTACATCACTCCCAGCCTGTGATGGAGGTCACATGGCACTAATGGAGCCTTTGTAATGAACAGTCACTACTTGTCGCTGCTTCTCAAGGACTTAAGAAGAATGTTATATGAGGATCTTTTCGATAGAGCATGCAATTAAAAGTTTACTACTTAAATACAATCTGATGGGACTTTTAAATTTTTAAAAACAGCCTGTATGTACCAACACAAAGACAATAGATCAGTCAAATGGAGCAGCTGCAGTAAAGAATATAAAACCTCCAGATCACAAACTAATTTTTACAAACCACATTCTAAATGGATATAGGAGAGAAACAGAAAGATGAAATTATTATGTTATATATTATTAAACCCTGAGTAATGAGCCTCTTTTCTTCTTCTGATCTGTTTTCCAACACATGCTCCGACTCACTAAAATAAGGAAAAAAGAGAAAAAGCAAAGTCGGAGGGGTAGGACTAAATACGTTTTATTAACTTCATTCAGCATCCTTTCAAACTAAGTGTGATTATCAATATTGTTTGAGTTATCTTTACATTTTACCAGAGAACTTTCTATATGTTATGTATTTGAGTTTTTTTCTTTTAACCTGTTCAATTAGATACATTCATCAAAGATAACCAAACCACAGCCCTTTATTTATAGACACACATATTTATACAAATAAACACACACATGCAAATACGTGCATGAATCCAATATGTGACTGAACATTTTATGTAGTTTTTTTATGAGCGTTTTGAATAAAAAATAGTTTAGGTTGGATTTTTTTACCATTTTGTTAAAATATAAAAATGAAAAAAGCAAAGTGGGGGACCTGAAAAAGTTATCTTCACCTCAACGTTTTGAGAACCACTAGATGAACCCAACATACAGGTCTTTGGATGGTAAGAGAAGACTGGAGTAACCAGAGAAAACCCACACAAGCACAGGGAGAACTCCACACAGAATGGACCCAAAATGTCCTCGCTGTGAGACAGATGTGATCCATATATACATACACTACATGAATGAATACAAAACAAGGTCAATTATAGGCGTGTGTCATTGTTTGAGATATTTAAAATCCAGAACTGTGTATTGGTAATTATTATTCATTTGACTTTTCATGTTCATATAGTGTAGAAAACATATTATAAATCAGGTGACCTGCAAAAAAGTAACTGTTTGATGCTCGAATGTTTGATAAAATCTCTGACACAAATGAAAAAAGCAGGAATGATCACAGTGAGTCAGATCTAGAGGAGAGGAAAACACACACTGTGAGTCAGTCCGGTGTGGTTAATTATTGTTGGGCTAATTACAGTCGCTGACATCTATCTGCACACACCCCTCTGTAGTGTCTATCAGGCATATGGCTGCACTAAAGTCTCCAGTGACTCAGACACACACACAGCTCATTTACCTGGCATATGGATGTCTCTGGGTCACAGGTGGACGAGTGCCCGCTGCACTGACACTGCACACAGCTGCCCATGCCGGCCGCGGTGGGCACGCTGGACGCCGGAGCAGACGCCAAGGAGCCGGGGCGGAGACGGTAGAAACCTGCCGCACACTCCTGCACAGAGACAGAGGACAGAGGACAGCAGGACTTAGTGAAGATTAAAGACCAGTCGGAAGATTCAAGTGACTCAACATGCTTCCAAGTCACATGCAGTGTTGGGAGTTACTTACATACAATACATATGACTTTTTTCAGCAATATGAAACATTACTGGAAAATAAAAATCTGCAATGTATTACTCGTTACAATCCCAGTAAATGGAGACTTTAATAATTCCATTGACATTCCAATGAAATCGTAAATACTACCTCTTTCTGTGGAGTAGAAGAAGAAACTCTGCATTGTGATATAATATCCATTTAGCTATGCTCAAGTCCCAAGATATTCTATTATTTAGACATAAGGCTTTTGTTATACAAACTTTTATTTGGTTTATAGCCTTTTTGGGCAACTGGCGGCCCTCGGTCTAATTTTATGCAGCCCGCAAAGCAAACGTACAAAATGACAGATTAAAACGCAAAACAAAAGCAAAAATGCATAAAAAAATACATAAACTTTGCAGAATAATACAGTAAAAGACAGACAATACTCCAAAAAACACAGAAAACTACTACAAAAATGAACAAACTGACAACTGTAATACATAAAATGACTCCAAAAAACATAAAACGACAACAAAAATACACATGACTCAAAAAATATACAAAATGACAGAAAGTGACAACAAAAGTACGTAAAAAGGGAAGATAAACACAAACAATTACTCTGCAAAACCACAGTACTAACAAACAAGCAAAATCAAAACATACTGTAAATACACAATATGATTCCAAAAAAAACAATAATTTTACAGGAAAAATACACAAAAGGACAACAGGAATGCACAAAATGAAATCATAACAAGCAATACAACAACAAACATACACAGAATGACAGAAAAACACACAATTACTATAAAAAAAACTATTTGTTCTTTCCTGTGTTAATGCTCAGAATGGTCATTATTCTAAATATTGACATGAATGTTGATAATGTGGCCCTTCGTTCCAACAAACACATTTTTGTGGCCCCCGCTGTGATAGAAGTTGCCCAGCTCTGCTCGAAGGCATATTTTATATCATTTCAATTACATTATTAATTATTTCCAGTTATATTTTATATTTCCAGTCTTTTGTTTTATGATTGAATGTTGTATTCCGAGAGGATGTTTTTGTTTGCCTATGTTAAGGAATTTTTTTTGCAAATATTGCACATTTTAAAGCATTGAATATATGTTTATATTGTTAAATAAGAAAATGTAAAGATGCTAATGACTGATTCAAAGGCCAATAAAATGTTATTAGACAAGGGAAGAGTTTTGTGGTGTCACATTTGGAAGCATTAATCTGTAATGTATCAATGCAATGCAAGATTAGTATTTTAAAACGGCTTCACATAACATAAATGTACAATTAGCTGAAAGTGACTTAAAGTAGTGTGACTAAGTTGCATTATGGAGATGGTAATATTGGACAAATATGTTACGTTTTGATCACTGTAACTAGTCATAAAATACAATTTTAGAACGACTTGCCACACTAGTCAGGTGACATCATTCTTGCTATTGAAACACAAAAAAAACACAATATTCATGCATGGACATTGGTACACACACTTAAAACGCACACGCACGCGCACACACACCCCCACACCCTCACTTTAGCTCTCTTGGCTCTTGTTGACCATCTCTTTCACACTTTACACAATTAGGAGTTATTCCCTCAGTAACTTTTGAACGCACACATCCACAAGAATGCGCACACACACACACACACACACACACACTGCATTTGTACACACGTGCATGCGAGGAGGTAACTCTCTCCTCCTCGCTCCTGTTCAGTAATAATTAATGGAGTCCATTTAAGCAGCCATCTGTTCCCTCTGCTAGCGCTAAACGCCCGTTTAAAAATACTTTATTAAGAACCACAGCTACAAATAGAACGGCCATCTGTCTGCCAAGCCCACCACGACCTCAGCATTTCAAGTTTAGCCACCACTTTTTAAAAACAGTGTCTGTAGGATCTAAATCATGCAAATGGATTCATTCACCCATCCCCCCCCCCCCCCCCCCCACACCCTAGACAGTATTGATGTGTGTCATTCTGCACATCCATAACAGGTAGCCAATTAATGCAGAGGTGAGAAACAGAGTTAAAAGTTTGTGAGCATTCCTTCAGGATTCACACAATAACACCAAATTGACTTCCAGGCCCCACTGTGTGAGAGAATGACACAGAACTGATGATTATACATATCGTAAGCTGCCTTTACAAAATCCTCATTAAACAGACGATTGAGTCCCTGCCGTAAGATTACTGTGGTTGAGGAGAGGAAGGTGGACACCGCTGAAAGTCAATTGCTTTGACAAAAATCACAAATGAGTGGAGAAGACTCTCAGTGATGTTTAATCCTGGCTAAGCAAAGCAGAAAGCTATGAAAGGAAGTATTGCGGAGGCTTAAAACTGAACTAGATGTAAATTGGAGAGCTGCGAGACATTATTGAAAGCCTGCGCTGTGACCTCCAACTTTGTCATTTTGTTACACAGTAGACAGAAAGCATGGATTTGTATGAGTAAGTTCAGTAGTCAAAATGTAAAATCCTAATTGGATTTTAAAAGATTCTCAATATTGTGTATGTCGTTTTCTTCTGGCCTTTAAAACCTGCCCCTTGTCCGAAAAGAAATCACACATGAACGTTCATATTGTTCTCGAACATACATCTGTGCAGGATGTTCTGATGACACAAGCTACAGCATCGATATTAGTGTCATTTCAACACTGCAATTTGGTCTGTGATTATTTAATAGGCACAAAGTTTTTTGTTTAATCGGATGAACAACTTTTGAGATATGTCCAATTTAGTGAAGGGGGTGTGTGACAATTTTTGTGCAGTTTTTGCACGCCTTATTTTTCTTCCATTTTCAGCTTCCAATATCTCAGGAACGACACCACATACAAAACAGAAATTTGGTAACGTAATAGATCTTCACCTACTCTCAGAATATGCAAAAACATCTGCTATACTTCTTCTCTGGTGGACATGTCATCACTACTACATTGGAAAAAAAAGTTTGTCAAGGTTTCGGGCTCCAACATGTGCCTCAGCTCCCTGTAATTTTATCAGCTTTCAGCTACACTGAACAAAAATATAAACACAACACTTTTGTTTTTACTCCCATTTTTCATGAGCTGAACACAAAACATTTTCTATATACACAAAATACCTATTTTTGACCACAGTCTGTCACAAAAGTATTTTTTCAGATATTAAGAGACTGTCATCCAAGAACCAATGCATATATCTAAATAATCAGACCTATTGCTATACAAATTTTCATTTTTTTATGTGGTGAAAATGGAAGAAAAAAAAGGATGCACAAAAATAGCATGGAAATCGACACAAACCTTACTAAATTGTCCATATCGCAAAAAGAATCCATATGATCAAACAAAAAATGTACAGTGTGCCTACTGAATAATCACAGAAGAATTGGTAAAAATCGAACCAAAATGCATGGGATGTTCTGAAAATTTGTTGAAATGACCCATTTATAAAACAAAAAGAGAAAACGATTTTAATCCACTATTCTTTGCAAAAAAGTCTGTATTGAATAGCCTTATTCCCTTTGAAAGCAGATGCACAAAGTCTCACCTCACAGGAAAGCCCAGAGTATCCAATTGGACAGTCACACTTTTCAACCTGATGTGCTTCATCACTCTCTCTGCTCGGTCTGCCTTCCTCTGCCACTGTGAGACTGATTTCTGAAATACTGGGAGAGGAAAATTAATGTCAAATTGGTTAAACAACACATTTTTGATGGTTCTGCTGGTTTTTCCAAGGAAATCTAAAGTAGGTCCTACGTAGTGTAATGTGCACATATTAAAATGGGTGTGTGTTTTACCGGCTGTGCCTCATCATGCTCCCATGTGATGCCTTAATCAAGATGTAGTCTACAAAGAACAGAATATCCATGAAGTCCTGGCGGGTCATGGACCGGCCGTCTGCAAACTTCCACTCGTGCTGAACACACGCGCACGCACACACACACGTTAGTAAGGTAGAGTTTCAGGTGAAATTTTCCAAAAACATGATTGGATCGTAGTCGTACCTCTGTCATGTCGATCTCATGGCGGGTCAGCTGACCAATCTGAAGTCCCTGTACATGGCGTGTCATCAGCATGTTGTGGTTCGGACCACCTTTGATAATCACCTGCGGCTCATAGGACGACGGACCAGTTTCATCTCTGGCCTCGTAGTACACGGCGTATTTTAACTGTCCACCGTAAGCAGTGATCTGCAGGAAGAAAATACTGACTTATGAACCTCTCTGTGATCACTGGAGATCAGACAAACAACAATGTGACTGAATGTGTCTAAATCACATTAGAACACATGTTAATACAATTTATTTTATAATGAACTTTATGATATTCTGCTGTAGATGGACCTCAGCTGTGGATTTGGATTGTTCTTTTAGATGTTTGCACGTGGACACAAAAGTGAAGCACAGACATTTCTAAAATGTTGTTATGAAAACATCTCCTCTTGACATGAAATGGATTTTCATTTTATGTCAAGAGGAGCCATTTGTGTCATTTCACAAATGGCCTACGCACTTCGGTCTCAGAAAATTCTGATTTTTTTTACCAATTGTTCTGTGATTATAATTATTGGCACACTGCTATTTTTTAGTTTGATCAGATGAATACTTTTTGAGATATGGCCCATTTAGTGAGGAAGATGTGTGTCGATTTTCACTCGTCCTTATTTTTCTTTCGGTTTCGTGCTCCAACATGTTTGGGCCTTAAGTAAACAACTTTGCATGATCTTCACCTCAATGTAATCCTAACAGCTCTGAGCTATGTATATAGACTGTTCAAATCACTAATGATTAATTACATAATGCATTGGTTATTGGGTGACAGACTCGTGAAATCCGAAAATATACTTTTTTTTTAAACTTTTTTCATTGGTAGGGGAAGCTGTTTTACGATACCAAATTAAATTTTAATGTAGTTCCTGAGATATTAGAAGCTGAAACGGGATGAAAATCGACACATACCCCACTCACTAAATTGTCCATATCTCTAAAACTATTCATCCGATCAAACTAAAAATGTACAGTGTGCCACTTGAATTATTAAGGAACACTTGGTAAAAAGTTCTGAATTTTTTGAGACCTAAGTGCGTGGGAAGTCCTGAAAATTTGTTTTTACATGGAATGACCAATTTCACAGCCATTTGTCGAGCCTTATGTAAAGTGTTTACTTGTTGCTCTCCAGTGGAAAAAACACTGTTTGAAAAACTTTAAAAGCCTAAATAATTTTGGGGATATGAAGAAAGATGTTAAAACTTTGTTATGAGTTAGTCCAGTGTGACGGGTATCTACACACAACAGATGTTGTAAATCGTTCAGGTGTCTCTAAAACCATACATTCTCTTTTCCTACCATGGAGCCTCTGAACTGCTCTGGGAGTTTCCAGTAATACGGTTCACTGAGGGTGGAGCTGACCAGCTCAGAGTGAGCGAGGATCTCTGGATGCTGGAAGCTCACTCCTCGTCTCGTCTCCTCAGTGTTGGATTTGTCCACCAGAGGCAGCACCGTCTGCTCCGGTTTCAGCGTTAGCTGGAATTCACAATATTAGACACAATGTGGTGCAGTGAGAAATTTTGCCAATTAATTTCAAAATTAAAAAATACATTTTAAAGAGGTATTCTTCACAGAAGACCTTCATTTACAGATTATTTCCTTATTTGCCAAAGGGACACAACTAAAAATACCTCTTTCTTTAAATGGATTTTCCTTACCTGATAAGAGTAAACCAGTGGGTTCATTTGTTGTCCACTTTTTAACCCTGTCTGCCCAGTCTAATACTAAATACACAGGTCTTTGCATTGATCTATTGATTGATTGACTATACTTTATTAATCCCCAGGGGAAAATTCAGTTTAAGTTACATCCCGACCAAGAAACATGAAAAGACAATCACATATAACACGGGGGGACAGGAACGGGAGAACTGTGCAGCTGCCAGCAGCAGGGCGGGGCTACATTTCTTAGATGAAAAAATGTTACAATGGGTAAGAAAAAGAAGTAAAAAAGGACAAAACCAAACTAGGCCCTTGTAGAGAGGGACAGAGTTTGGGATCATGAAAAAACAGCAAACATTGCGACAAAAAGCAACAAACACAACATTCAATTCAATACAACAGCACGTTAGCACAGGGGATGGGTCTTTAGGATGGGTAGTTTGCAGGTCAGCCACAGGGTGGCACTGCCCTTATGGCCGCACCTCCTGCTGCTATCTGCAGGAAAGGAGGAGGGGTTGGGGCCAGAGGAGACGATGAAAAAACGGGTTGTGTGTGAAAGTGTGGGGAGTGACCATGTGATCGTATGCCTGTTTACTGAGACTCTGCTGCAGTCTCTCACAGTTGGTCTCAATGCTGATGACGTGGGGCGGCGTTGCCGTAGAGATGACCTCAAGAGTTTGTTAGCCAAGACAAAGATCCCAGGTATTCACGGGAAAGTGAGGGAAAAGTCAGAGCGTCGAATCAACATACCATCCATGGAAGTGTGGAGAAAAAAACAGACCTTTAGAACAGGCTGTTCATCTCAGGGGGCCGAATGATGATAAGAGAAGTTGTTTTCAGACGGGCTGGTCACAACATTGACCACCAGCCCTAGTGTTCCTGGTCTTTCATATCCAATAGTGTGGCCATTTCCCTTGAGATGAAAAATAGCTAAAGACATATCTTCAAGTATGTCACTGATGTGAGGGGTGAAAGCAGTGGTTCTCAACCTTTTTAGCTCGTGACCCCATTTTAATATCCCAAATTTCTGGCAACCCCAGAGACATTTCTTAAGTGTTTGATCATGTATGTTATACTGTTTCATGCGTAGCCAGGATTACGTGACATTTTATTTCAACTACAATTATATTTAAGAAAGTGAAAGCATATAATACAGTTGTTTTACTTGGAAAATGAATAATAATAATGAAAAAAAAAATACAATTTTAATCAGTATTTTTTTTTTTTACATTTTTTATCAATTACTAGACATTTCATGCGACCCATTTAAATTCCGACTTGTAAATACTGTCTATGGTCTATGGCATTTTTTCTGTAATCGTCTCTTTCTTTGTGTTGTATGTGGCAAAAGACTATATTTAAAAATAAATTTCAAAAAAAAGGTTGAAAAACACTGGGTTAGAGTGAGGAGGCAGGCACAAAGAGGGAAACAGTAGGGAATATCTCAAAAATGTATTTAATTAATAAAACTAACAATCCAACAGGGTATAAATAACATGGTCCAGAATCCAAATAATGAAAACTCAAAGCAACAAACAGGAGTCATTTTGTATCTTTTTTTAGTGTAGCTTTTTGCATTTCTGTTGTCTTTTGTGTATTTTTTGTTTAAATATTTAGTTTTGTGTATTTTGAGTCATTTTCATATTTTTGTTGTTTGGTGTGTGTGTTTTTTTTTTTTTTTTGGGGGGGGGGGGGGGGGCCAGAAGTGAAATAAAATTAAAATAAACATTTTGAAATGACCAAATTACTCCAAAATAACAGATACACACACTCGGGGTATTTGGAACCCGTCGACCGAGTTTCAGGTCCAACTCACATCGCGTCGGGGAGATATTCGCTCCACACACACACATCCATCCACACAGACCTCCCTTGAGTTATAGTATAGATAGATATAGATAGTATAGATACCCCTCACGACTAGAACCCAAAACCACAACATCTTAAGGAGAAACTTACTGAGAGCGTCACAGAATGAACAGAACACAAACACCAAAAGTGAAGACAATTACCACAAAAGATCTCTCGGTCTTAACAAGAACGTGCACAGAACAGGGTTATTGTTTAGACAGAAAATAAATAAAGTTATTATTGATTATCTAGAACATTATTCAAAACGTGATGATTTTAAGGGCTAAGTTCATTTTAGTCACGGGTAATACCAGGAACAAATTAGAGAAAAAATGGTATCAAGTCAACCACTGTCCACAACTTGTCCCAAAAAAAACAAATGTTAACCTTTTACATCTTTTTTTTTTGAGTAAATTATGTTTGATTGATTGATTGATGAGGCCTACACTGTGACTTAATCTGATAAAAGTATTATCTCCAGGGCCGGCCTTTCCACCAGGCAACCCAGGCGGCCGCCGAGGACACCATCTGATGGGGCATCAAACTGTTTCCCCTTCCCCAAAAAATGAAATAATAATAAAAAATAATTTAAAAAGGTATAATAAACATTAAACATCCTTTACATCAATATACATGTGTACTCTTAATTAAATATTAATATTGAAAATTAAACCTGGTGATCTGCCCATATTTATGCATATTTATATACATTTTATTTGAATTATTGTTCTATTTTATATAATTATGTGGTGTTGTTTGCACATTGTGTTCTTTGCTTTTGGATTTTGCATCGTTGTTGTTCCCTCAGGACATTTGCACTATACCTGTTGGTGTTATATTGTTGTATTGTAGTGTATTATTCTCATTTTAAAAACAAGTTGTATTTTTTTATGGTTTGTTATGTCGCAGAAATACATTGATTGGTCTTGATACTTAAAATAATGTGTACATAGACTTTTTTTTTTTTTTTACTTTATTTGTATTCATTTATTTGTGGGCGGGGGCAGCTAAGTCTACTGTTTCCTAGGCTACTGGAATCTCCAGCAGCTTTAAAGTTAATCTTACTTCAAAAAGTGTTTTACAGATTGTATCTTAAAAAAGTTGCATCATCTTGCTTTTTTATTTATTGTTCATAAACAACATTTTAGATTTTAGATTTCAAATGGAATTTCTCTACTCTTTGCAAACGTTAGTCATTCACTACTTTTTAAAACAAAAAGAGATTTATCACATATTTTACGTTGAAAAAATGATTTCAACTCTTCATCTACATTTACTTACTGTACATAAACTCTGGGTGTGAAAATGTTTGTATGCACCCATCTGCACTTCATGTAATCCATGTAGTGTGTGTGTGTGTGTGTGTGTGTGTGTGTGTGTGTGTGTGTGTGTGTGTGTGTGTGTGTGTGTGTGTGTGTGTGTAGGGGTGAGACTGTGTCCCACTCCACTCAGTGTAATCTCACGATTCACTGGTTCAGAGAAAATCTCCCTCCTTCCAATAAACTCACATTATTTCTGTCTTTCTCTCAGTCCGGCGCTCCCTCCCGCTCTCTGTCAACAATAAATGAAGTGAAGGCTTGTTCAAACGAAGCCTCTCGCCTCCTTTCCTCCTAAAACTTTACGGTTACCACGGAAACTGCACTTTATTGCCGATGGCAACCCTTTAACGCAGGGAGGAAATTGATGACTACGATTGTCAATTCCCCCACTGTCTGATTGTTTCTGCAAGTCTTACTCCATCAACTTGGAGCTGGACATGCTTACACTTTATAAATATCCAAAAGGAAAAATAATTGTGCTTTAATTATCTGTATTCACAGAAAACTAAGGGGTCTATTCTCCCGTCTGGACTTAAGCGCTTTTTTGCGCGCCTGCAGTTACGCACCTCTCTCCTACACGTATTCTCCTGTCCAGGTTCCTGACACGCCCACCACCCGTAAGTAGACCAAAAGCAAAGGAGGCTCACTGGGAAAATATGTCATTTTTTTTAGGCTGTTAAGGAATTACGGAACATGGAGTTTTCCCAACGCTTGTAAATGTAATTGAAATCCGTGAAAATTATAAAGTACACTTTTAGTTTGAAACGTCTTCGTTGATAAACAATGTAACAGGTTGAATTTATTAGATTATTGCAGGGTGAGAGGATCAGCCACATTCTTCTGTTTGAGTCACACTTAAAATCTCTCCTAATTCCCCCTCATACAATGACAGATTAACATTTGTTTGTGTGGAAAGCCCGATTTCATTAACTTTCTCCATCCCTGCATTTAGAAATGATCAGCGCATCGTCATCATCTGTCACCAATACGGTACCTGCTCTAAAGTGTGACAGTGTGATGCGCTGGAGGTTTGAGGAAATAACCCCACAGAGCATCCTGAGATGTTTGCAGTGAAACAAAACCATTGGCTTCCTACATATTACGCAGTTTTAAATATAAATTGTTTAATGCCTTATGGAACTGATGTGAGCGAGATGAGCTTCATTTAAATGTGTGTGAGAACAGTTTCTGGTATCCAGCCTCTCATGCTCATTTCACCAACCTCCGGATATGACAGCTTATTTCATCATGATTTACTTTGTAGTGGATCAAACTGTGGCTTTACGTTAGACATAGAATGAAAATTGTTGGACATCACTGTGAAGCTGCACTTATTCCAGGTTCAGATAGAAGCGCGTAAGAGGAAAAGGACTTAAGGAGACGGGAGAATATGCGTAAGGCCAGATTTGAATGGGAACGCCCACATTTCCGGGCTGCTCCACCCACAGTGCGTAACTGGGATGAAGGTGCACAGCGACTGATTTAAGTAAAGGGGGAGAATAGCATGCAGCCTAAGACAGCGCCGCTGTGCGTTTTTTTGGACCTACGCACATGGGAGAACAGACCCCTAAATTAATTGTTACTCTATTGATTTCTTTACAGCAGCATCACAAAAACCTTGACATCTGCAAATAAACAAAAACTGACTTTTGTGATTTAATAAAGTCGAGGATGTGAGGCACTTAAAACCTGGACACTCACCCACATTCTGATGAGTCCTTGAGCTTCAGTGCAGAACGGAGTGAGTCCGTAGCAGTAACATTTGCTGCAGCCTAGCGGATTTTGTATCGACAACCCAAATGTGTTGGGTTTACACTGTTGACAGTTGTCTCCCTCCACGTTTTCCTAAAGTGATACACACAGGTCAACATGTTGAGGAAATGAAAAGATTTGAGCAGATGAGATTTAAATAACACACATTTATAGCAGTGATGTAAGGATATATCCTAAATTGGCTAAAAGTTGATGCAAATAAGGGATCAAAATCGATCCAGCAGAATATGTATGGCCCGAACCTGTCTGACCCAAATTAAGCCTTTGTCTGAACCAGCTTAAAAAGTAAAAAAAACTGATAAAAGCCATCTTAACTCTGCCACAGGTCAATGTTTCATTATCAATGGGTTATTTATGTATCCAACAAATAAACAAAGGGCCTGACACAAAAACTTTTTTCTGCAAATCGATTTCTGGAGGCAAATATCCCTGGGGTCAGAATTTGAGGATAATAGGAGAGTTAAAAAAATAAAGCCACTTCTATTTTTTTTTAACTGCATTTATGATTTAAAAAAAAAAAATTCTTATAATTTTATTTAACACTTTAACTTTGCATGGTGATAAATTAAGAAATGTGCAGTTCATTTTTGGTTTATGAGTTTAAACATTCCAAATGGTTTTTAAGTTGATAAGAAGAAAACATAATAGATTAAAAAAAAATCTTGACAATTTAAATAAAAGAATAAGATTCTGTATTTTGACTAATCGGAGTTAAGTGCACCATTATATCCCAATCTTTGATTTGAATCATTTTTGTTTTAAAATCAGGATGTGAATTGAATCATTGGTTGACTGTATCAAAACACCTGTAATTTAAATTCATTTATTGAAGTATCAGACTCGTTTAAAAATAAAAAAAAATAAAGATTGGCTGAATTGAAATCATCAATCTAGCATTTTTAGATTGTTTTGCATTTCTGGTTAGTTCTTGTTTTGCCCACACACCATCAAAACAGGCATTTCTCCCAGTGCCGGAGTGGGTGACAACCTACAATCAAGGTGTCCAAAGATCTGTGGGGGTGTGTGCATAAACTATTAAAGGAAGGGGAAGCTAATGCTATGGCTGATCAGTTCATGCTGATGTGTTAATGAGTGTCTATAAGTAAGACCTCACACCACTCATTCCCCACACTGTGACATTTGTCGCTCACACTCAGGAGCGTCTAAAACCCAAACAGACTGACAGGATAGAGAAGCATCTGTAGAAGGTTATAAAGCTGGGCTGACATTTACAATCCACAAGAACCTCTGGTAGCATTTGGAATAATAAATACCACATTTCTACACACGACACACTCCCATGGGCTGATACAGACTTTATTATAATATGAAATATACATGGAAGTGTAAAACGTGGTCCAGGTAAGTGAATCATTCCATGAAAACACAGCAATGGTTGGGACCAGACAATTTAAACAAAACAAGACAGCAGCCGTTAGCGTTTAAAGGTAGATTTCAGTTATTAAGACAAAACCCCAAAAATACACATACAGCGTCAAGACATCAATGATTTATTGTGCTGCATAAGTGAAAAACGGCTGTTTAAAAATGCCATTTTAGCATCAACTCCAATTGTTCACATGAGAGAAATTCCAAATGCTGTAAAAAAAAAAACAATTTCAATTTTTTTTTCTGTAATAATAAATAATAATGATATAATTTAACATTTTTACAAACATGATCTACAACCACCCCCAAATGTTAATGAATGTTGATGCACTGCTTAATTTTTGATAAATCAACAATTTGTGTGGATTGTTTGTGCAGGACAATATGAAGATGTGCTGTAGCAAGTTTGGTATCAACTTAGAAAACATTGCTTTACAGTTTTTCAAAAAAAACAATGATGGACTTCATCATTTGAACAATTTAAATTAGTGGTGGGAATTAAAAAAAAAATCTAATTGATTAGAGACTATGTAATTCATTAATCTTAATTAATCTTAATTAATTGCATAATAATATTTGACACGATTAGCAATGTTTTTCCTTGTTGTTTGGAGTGCAAATAGTGTGTTATTCATTTTAGTGCCTTATTTTTCTGCATTTAATTAATCGCAAATAACGTATTAAAGTCCCAGCCCTAGTTTAAATACAGAAGTTTCTGGAGGAACATTTTGGTGAAAGTTGCAAATTTGAATATTCTAAATGATGAACTTTATAGGCTTTCTGTTGCGCCAACTTTAGAACTATTGGCCTGTTTTTGCAGTTGAGACAATCTGGTATGGGACTGGACCTTTGTGCAAAAATCTGGTGATTGTTCGCGCAATTGAAGCAGGATTTCCACGGAAGAAGAAGAAGAAGAAACATGTAGGATAACAAAAGATTCCCAGCTTCGTTATGATGAATGTTCAGTGGTTACAGATCAAGGTGATACAGTATGTGTGTGGGTGGCATGTACTAGGTACCTTGCAGCTGCATCTTCCTGTGCGGTCAGCGCAGCCACACACTCCTCGCTCCAGGTCACAGGTCTGGGTGTCTGACCCTGCGATGCTACACTCACACTGGATGCACTGTAGAAATGAAGGAACACAAACATAGTCAGGATATCTGTTATACAGTGAAGTGACATCTTTACAAAGTCAGTCCAAGGCTTAGGCTGCAGCAAATGGAACGATTTACATGATTGGATGATCACATCGACCGCTTACATTTTTCAATGAATGCACTGAAATCTAAGTGGCCTGAATGAAACTTACTTTAGTTTGTGAGACTGGTTAAAAAAAAAAATAATTTCTGCTGAACAGAAGTTCACACAATGTATGAGAGAAATGCATAATTCCTGTTTCATTTCATTAGGCAGAAGCACAGACGAGGATGACACCATCCATCACAGATTTGCTCGAGTGGCTCTTGTTTTATCCCAGCGGGCCTGAAAGCATAAGCTCTTTTTGTGGTTCATTTATTCACCTGTGGAAAATCTCTGAATCCAATCTGACACTCGTTGCATTTCTCTCCTCTGAATGAGTCACGGCAGACGCAGCAGCCGGTGTTGACATTGCACTGCTGAGTCACTGAGCCGATCACACTGCAGCCACACTCCTGTAGCAGTGGGAAATTAGACAGTTTTTAAGCAAAACAAATGCACATATGACATTAGGTAAGGAAGGTTAAAGCACGGTGAGTATTTTATCTTGATTTCACCTTCAAACAATGTAGCAAATTCAAATCTGTCAAATTCAGGACTGAACAATGGTTTTTATTCCCCTCTGTGATTTCACAATTAAATTATTGTCTACGGCTAAAATATACTATAATATTTACTAACTTGTACCCAAACTCTGGGAGTTGTTTTTTTTCTTCTTCTCGATACCCGTTTTTAACTGTGCCTATAAACCTCAAAGAAGAATTCGTATTAAAAGTGTGCAAATCTGATACGCTGAGCATTCCGTCATTTCCCCACATCTCCAAAATGTAAGTGCACCAGGGTCTGAATGAACATACTGGTGAGCACATTTTCAAGCCACGTTGATTCAAAAAGTTTGTGTGAAAATCCTTCAAGGCCCCGTTTTGTGCTGGTCAATATTATGCTTTATATATGAAATAAATGTAAATATTAAACACAAACAGACACTGGCTGGAATGGGACTTTCTTCACATATCCGGGTGGAGCGACCGTTTATGTGCTTGGCACTGGGCCAAGGAGTTTGTCAAACACAATGCACAGTTTGGTTTTTAAGTGCATGACACATCCCCAGATGTTTAATCACATTTGACCTGCTAACTCTCTTACATTCAAGTGTTTTGCAGCATTTATTACAAATGGCAAAGTCTCCATCCTTAAGCGTGAAATAAAGAAATGACCTTTGACTGTTTTCCCTTTGGCATCTTGTTGATCCTCTCACTGTCAGGTCTGATGAGTGTTTCCTCATACATGAAAACTGGACACGCTGAAGTTAACTAAGACATAACACGCTTTAAACTGTGTTTAAATGAGTGAATCTAAAAGGTAGAGCTCCCAACTGTGCATTCTTAGTTGTGTTAAGAACCGGAGAAAGAAGGAAAAGGTTCATTTCCCTCTTAACTTCAAACAGTTTGTGCTTAAGCAGGCTTTAGTTACTGGGATCAAATAATTGTTTTTATTACAATTACATCTTCAATTATCCATGTGCAATTACAACTCAATTATGATTACGGTGACTAGCATTTTTTCCAATTACAATTAAACTTACAACTATTATTTTTCCCCTGAAAGTCAATTACATTCTCAATTACTAACGTTCAATTACAATTCATCACAATTACTGAGCCTTTAATAAATAAGCCCATAAAACTTAACCTTCCTCTTGTGTTAGCTTTCTGTCAGCATCTCTTATGATAACGGGTCAGTTTTGATGCATGTCTTAAATTAGCTGTAAAATATGCATATTGTACATAAGCACAATATGTTCTACTACAACTTCACATCTCACTCTCACTTCAAAATAATTAATTCTTTCCCACCCTTTTTATTTCCTGCCTTGAGTCTCTCCTCCCTGCTCCCTTCCCCCACCACCCCCTCACCTAGGCGTAACACTGCTCTCCCTTTTTATATCCTCCCTATGATAAAATGTTTCTTACCCTTCCTTAAGGAGGACTGGTGATGGAAACAATTACGCAATGAAATAAATTAAATTGTAATTGACAGTTTTTATAGAATTTCCATGCCAATTACAAAGTAAATTATCTTAACTGAATTATGATTACAACAACAATAGTTTTTTTCAATAACAATTACAATTATAATTAAAGCCGCGAGCGGTGTTGTAGGGTCCGAAGGAGTGGCTGGGGTCGGTAACCCATGTGTATCAAATATGTATATGTATATGAGAGTTATAGCAGATTTCTATTATGGCGTGTGTCATCTGAGAATGCAAAGCATGATGGGTAATTTTCACATTGATTCTTGTTTAGGGCTGGACAGTCATGATTTATATCAAATATGAGGTTGTTGGAACATTGTATATGAGAGTTATAGCGTTTTTTTCGGCGTGCAAAATGGCGCCAGTCGATAAAACCCAGTATGAAAGGGAAAACCAGTTAAAAATCACACTCAATGAATTTGATGAAAAATAGCCAAGATACAGCATTCAGAATGTGATGGCAAAGGATTTTCCAGTGACATTATAGGCCCCTCCCAGTGACTTGCTCCTATCTTAGAAGATTCATTGAACTCTATTTTGATGTCAACATGACACATCGTCTTTCCGTTAGACCTGTTAGCGTCGGACGCCACTAAAAGTGGTGCCCTCTGAGAACACAAAGCTTGATGGGTAATTTTTACATTGAGTCTTCTTGAGAGATGGACAGTCATCATGTGTATCAAATATGAAGCAGTTTGAACTTTGCATTTGAGAGTTATATCAAATTATATATTAATATATCAAAACTATTAACCCAAGATGGCCGACTTCTTGTTTGGTTTTGGGCAGGGTCATAATGTAACTTTTTGCTCATCTTGGGGTCAAGAATATATATAAATTTGATGCAAATCCATTGAAAAATACCATCAGAGGTCTGTGCCTTGGTAGTGGGAAGGTTGGGGCGTGGGAAGCCGGCAACATGGGTCTTTGTAGAGAGGCACCGCAGGCTGCCGAGGCAGAAGGTGTGCCACAACGAGTTGCTCTACCGGAGGTATACGGCGCAGTCCTAGGCTCTCCATGACCTCACAGTCGAGGAATGAGGCGGTCCTGCTAGGAACACGCTACTTCCACCAGCAGCTAAGGGACGATGGAGAGAATTTGTCTTGGCACTCCCTTGGAAGTGGGGAGCTTCTTCCCCTCATAGCGGGACCTGGTGGTATCCGTCACAACAGCGGGCCACGGGATGGCCAGCCATGCCACAGTGCGTCTGCACACATCCACCATATACAGGCTTGGGAGAGAAAAGACAAGTGTGGAACCCTCATCTTCCTCCCAAGAAACCACAAAGGTGGCAGGTAGCTCGCCCCAAGATGGGGTGATGAAAGTTTCATCTTCCTCATCCTCACCAGATAGGAAGGGGTCATAGGAGTCTCCGTCCTCCTCCCTGCAGTCTATCACTAGGACATCCTCCTCGTGTGGGGAGATGGCAGCCAGGTTAAGCTGGGAACCCCAGCTGGATCCATGACCAGCCAAAGTGTCCATGTGGACTATTTCCTCTTCCCCCGCTGAGGCAGGGACGCCATGTGGAGGAAGGAAGGGATCCTGCTCGGATAAGCTTGTTTGACGCGCCAGCCGCCTGCGGAGGCTCTTCATGTTAAACAGCACAGTGCTGACATGAGCCGGGGGAGTCAACAGCAAGCCAGGCATGTTCCAGTCCCAGACAGTTCGAGCAGACCCGGTGCTTGTCTTTGCTGAACATTTTATTTCCGTATTGACAGAGGCGAGCCCCAGAGCATCCTGTCCCTTTAGTGAGAGAAGCCTTGGCCTCCATTACTGCGCTGACGCAGCCTGGGAGAACAGGGGGATTGGCCTGAAACTACAACGTGGCGGCTGGCAGGTGCTAGCAAGGATGCCAACATGCACCGGAGCATCAAAGAACGTCGAGGACAGAATTTGGCTCGAGACAACAGCTGGCATGGTGGCGTCTGGAAGCTCGGATACCGGTGGTATGGAGCGTGGAGCTGGGCTGTTCACTGAGCGTGAGCGCCCATGAGGAGGGCCAACGTGCACAGGAGCGCCAGAGGCGTCAAGGGCAGGCTGTCTGGAAAGCTCCGGACCTCGGCACGGTGCAGAGCGTGGAGCAGGACAGTCACCAGAGTGAGAGCGCCACAGGAAGGCCAACGTGTGCTGGAGCGTAATGTTGGAACAGAGCCGAAAGCCGAAGCTGGGGTTCAGCGGTTCAATACCTTGGAGAGGTGATGAACAAAGGACAGCACTTGACCGAGCGGAAGCAAGGTGGCTTCTTCCCAACCTGGCGTGGTCCAAAAGCAAAAAATGTGTCAGTCCTACCAGCGTCCGTCGCCTAGAGGCTAAAAGATCCGTCTGTGGACATTTGAGCTGATAGAACAAAAAACGGGAGATATGCTGACAAAGAGGTGTTTGAATGGGGAGTGTCTGTCCGCCTCCTCCTTTTATAGGAGGTGGGAGTGTCCCTGGCGGACGGACACATTTCACCAGCCAATCAGGATTGGCAGATTGAGAGATTGCTTCTGAGGGCTGCAGATGGAGGGTGCATCCCATAGTGAGACATCTCATAAAATATTATGAAATAGAACAAGGTGTTATTAAAAAAAAATAAAAACACTCTTTGGATGATATTGTTTTGTTCGAAAGCTCAATGTGTTAATCGAGGAACCAATCCGACATAACTGTGTCAAATTTCATAAAGATCTTCATTATGAACTTCCACCAATGATGAAGGATGAGGATTTTTTTTTTTTAAAAACTGATCCAGAATCAGGAGATTGATCTGGATAGGCTGGTGTAGCATTAGCACAAAGTGCTAACAGCTGATGTGTGTAAACAATGGGTCCATAGCTCCAAGCAGTGACTCCCAACACGATCGGCAGCAGAAAAAATAGTGCAGTTTGCATTTACATATATGGAAATAAAGGATTATATATATTCTATAATACACTACAGTGTTTGTTTTAGCTGTTAGATAGTTGGAGAGGGAAAAGCTCACATTCTAGGAGGCGTGTTAGGTGACGTCACCTGCCAACACTCGGAGACGGTCGCAAAATACCTTCAAAAAACAGAATATTTTTTTAACAATATGAGCCCATTTTTGCTAATTTTTACCTTTATCTTCAACAACACCAATCGCCATATTTGAACTTATTTTTGTCAATTTTTCTTGCCATATTTTTGCTCCTTTTAATCCATTTTTGCGACATTACTCTCATTCCTGTTACTTCTCCATGAAATTTCAATGGCTTTTATGCACATTTTTTCAACTTTCAAGACATTTTTGGCACTTATAAACGCTTGTCATCACTTTTCCCACTTAGTGTCACATACAGTATGTCGACCCATTATTGTGACTTTTAACATCTTTTCACCTTATTTCATGCTTATTTTGGTCAATTTAACCACATTCACGATTTTTCATGGCCAGTAGGGATGTAACGATTAATCGTAAGGCAGTTAAAAATTGATTCATAGGTATCAAGGTTCACATCGACGCAGTACTTTTTTTAACCAGCAGAGGGCGCTATCCAGAAGTCATGGCGGCGGGCGAAATCTTCTAATACTTTCTTTCTGGCCGCCTTCTACTCCTAAACATATTCATAAATGATTCCTTACCCCTTTAGCACCAAAAGAACATCTGTATTATTAAGTGAATATCTGTAAAAGTCACGTTTTTCTATTAACTCTGTCTGCTAGCACAGCATCTCTTCTTCACTGCACTTAGCTGCATGCCAACCGACCACTGGGTTACCATCGCCCTCTGCTGGTTCAAACAAATATCTGACGCAAATACAGTGCAGACTGTTTTTTTTTTTTTTTAAAGGTCCAATTGTTATGGCACAAATTTTCATTTTCAGTTGCACTTTAAAAAAAAAAAAACTATTATGCAGTTTTGTATTGTTTACTATGGAACCAGAATTTAAATGAATAGGCTTCTTCATTTGTATTCCTTTATTTCATTCAAGATTTATTTTTAGTTAAATTGCATTGTTTGAATAGTTCATCAAGGGATTCTTTTGACAATGAAAAATAAAAGGAAAATAGTACAGTATTTTCTAGTTTTTTTCCCCCCAAAAAATAAAGGAATATTTTTCAGTCATTTAAGTACAGTCCCATTTTGTAAAATGAATCGTGAATCGAATCGTATCGGGAGTTGAGTGAATCGTTACATCCCTAATGGCCAGTAATTGCCAGTTCAAATTAATTGTTCATACTTTTTAAATTACATTATCTGTAATTTGCAACTTTTAACCAACTTTTGTGTTTATAAAATTCTTTTTCCACAGTTTTTGGAAACTTTTAACTCATTTTATTTCTGATTAAAACAAGGATTTACATCTTTAAGATGACCACATACTATTGTGCAATAAACTTCCTGGATATCAGTGGATATTATTACAGATCGCCCCCCGTTGCCCCCCCTCCCCCCCACGAGTAAATGGCCCTGTCTCCACTTGACTTTTCTTCAATGTTCATGTGATGTCATTGTAGAATACATTTCATTGGCTTATTCAGATGAAAGGCATGTTTTGTTCCAAATTACAGGGATAAATAGAAGCTATACTTTGAATCTTCCATTTTAAGCCCAGCAGAGCTTCTAAACTGTTGTGTACCGTGGGAGTCGTCCTATTAGTCCATCACTGAACAGTTTACTGTTGTACACTCGTAATTTATTACAATATATTTGTCTACATAGATAAAGGTCTTTCACAAGGTAAGTTAGCAATCTTATATGTTCACTTAGGTGTTTGGTGGCTGGCTAGTGGCTAGCTTCAGGTTAGCTGCATTGTCTGATTGTAACCAGAACTGGTGGAATCCTGCCAGCTAATAATTAAAGGTAACTGTCAGGTATGTCGCTACTGTAATGAAAATCTGCTCCAAAAATCACTGTATTGTAATTAGCCGTATTTAATGAATTTCCCCTTTTTTGTTTGGTCATGTCGCGCCGCTAACACTCGACTTATTTCCTTGATTACGAGTAGTCTGATGGCGTAAGTTTTAGTTGTAATTTCTCGACTTTTAGTGAGGTTCGACACAGAGGTAACCCCACTGCTTATTATGAGGGGATATATTTAGTAGCGCCCATATTAATATTCAATCAGAGTGCTTAGCACCACAGCGGATTTTATCTGTGTCCCGGTTCAACTGGCATCCTGTTTTATTGAGGATTTACTCAAAAACCTGCAACACAGGAGGAAAGTGGTCACGAGGTAAAATAGTCCCAAGTTGATTTGAAACACCGGATGAGCGGCGTGTCTGCCACACTGTTTTACCGCTTTAACTCTGCGCGTTGGATGTTTGCGTAAAAAGATGAAGCCACTGGTCAAAATTTCCACTCTCAGAAAAATTTAACAACTAACGTCTAAGACAGGGCTTCCCAACCTAGGGGTCACAAGACACTCGAAGGGGGTCGCAAAATACCTTCAAGAAACAGAATATTTTTTGAACAATATGAGCCCATTTTTGCTCATTTTTACCTTTTATCTTAAAAAACACCAAACGCCATATTTGAACCTATTTTTGTCCCTTTTTCTTGCCATATTTTTGCTCCTTTTAATGCATTTTTGCGACACTACTCCCATTTCTGCCACTTCTCCATCAAATTTCAATGGCTTTTATGCACATTTTTTCAACTGTCAAGACATTTTTGGCACTTATAAACGCTTGTCACCACTTTTCCCACTTAGTGTCACATACAGTATGTCGACCCATTATTGTCACTTTTGTCATCTTTTCACCATATTTCATGCTTATTTTGGCCAATTTAACCAAATTCACAATTTTTCATGCCCATTATTTGCCAGTTCAAATTAATTCTTCATACTTTTTAAATTGCATTACCTGTAATTTGCAACTTTTAACCATATTCTTTGTTTTTAAAATCAAATTTCCACAGTTTTTGGACACTTTTTACCCATTTTATTTCTGATTAAAACAAGGATTTACATCTTTAAAATGACCATATACTATGGCGCAAATAATGATAAAATTTCTGGATATCAGTAGATATTATTAAGATAAATAAATAAATAAATAAATATAGTTATCACAGATTCATACAACAATGGACCATCATTTGCTGACTTAATCGATGGGCCCCAAATAGCTCTCCCCTTTATCCCCCCCCGCTCAATAAAAGGCCCTGTCTTCACTTGACTTTTCTTCAATGTTCATGTGATGTCATTGTAGAATTCATTTCATTGGCTTATTCAGATGAAAGGCATGTTTTGTTCCAAATTACAGGGATAAATAGAAGCTATACTTTGAATCTTCCATTTTCAGCCCAGCAGAGCTTCTAAACTGTTGTGTACCGTGGGAGTCGTCCTATTAGTCCATCACTGAACAGTTTACTGTTGTACACTCATAATTTATTACAATATATTTGTCTACATAGATAAAGGTCTTTCACAAGGTAAGTTAGCAATCTTATATGTTCACTTAGGTGTTTGGTGACTGGCTAGTGGCTAGCTTCAGGTTAGCTGCATTGTCTGATTGTAACCAGAACTGGTGGAATCCTGCCAGCTAATAATTAAAGTTACCTGTCAGGTATGTCGCTACTGTAATGAAAATCTGCTCCAAAAATCACTGTATTGTAATTAGCCGTATTTAATGAATTTCCCCTTTTTTGTTTTGTTTGACTTATTTCCTTGATTACGGCTGGTCTGATGGCGTAAGTTGTAATTATATTTTTGCGACTTTTAGAAAGGTTCGACACAGACGTAAGCCCGCTGCTTATTTTGAGGGGATACAAACAAATCAAGATGCCATCTAACAGGCTCAAAAACCTGATTTGTATCCCCCCAACATGTATGCAACATTTCTTTTTGACAAAGTGTTAGCAAATGTATGCTTCCAGTCGGTACCCCAAATTTAGGTTTTCAGACAAATCTGCAAATGTACGAATGAGAAAAACAACAACAACGTGCTTCTTTCCGTAGCTTCTATAATGTTCTAGGGTTATGGTCTAGACAATTAATAACTGATAATATTAATTATTAAGCTGAGTTAAAATGGAATGGACGAGGGGCACAGGATGTTGGAATGTAGAAACTGCTGAATCAGCCTGATAGCACTGGTAATAGGTGTTTGAGTGTGTTGTGATGATGCATTTATTCCGCTTTAGGTTTATGACCTGTGGTCTGTGGTCAATGAAGTTTGAATTAAAACTAACAAAGATAAACATGAGTTATGACATTGTATGTTGCCTGGCGAGCCTGTTTGGAGGACTGGAATCAAAGATTGGATCACCTATGATTATTGTTTTTTAGTTATAATGTATTTGATAGTACTTGTTTTAGACAATATGATGTTGTCTGATGTCCCCCCATTTTTTTCATTTACAGCACCTAACTTTGTTTTCAAAAACAAATTGTGATGGAGAATCCAAGTCCCCTGGTTGTAGGACAGGAGTTTGTGAGGCAGTATTATAAAGTCCTCAACGAGGCTCCAGCTTTTTTACACAGGTAAATAAAGGCGTCAAATGCACTAATCAATTGCATTGTTACCAGAATAATCAAAACATTGCATTTTTTTTTTAATAAGATTTTATGGGAATAAATCCTCCTATGTTCATGGAGGACTTGATCCAAATGGAAAGCTGGCTGAAGCTGTGTATGAGCCAAAGGTAAGTTTTGCCAAATCTTGAATTATTTGTGATTCAACGTGTTTAATTGTCTTGACTTTTAAAGTTCAGTAAAATTAAGGAATCACTGCTATGTTTTTAACAAGTGGTTTTTATTATTGATTTTAAATTATTTTTGTATCTATCTTGTCTTTAAGGAAATCCACAAGAAGGTCATGTCACTGCAGTTCAGTGAATGTTGCGCAGAGATCTCGCACGTGAATGCCCATGCCATGCTGGGTGATGGAGTTATGGTGCAGGTACTTGGAGAGCTGTCCAACAGTGGCCAACCAATGAGGAAGTTCATGCAGACGTTTGTGCTTGCTCCAGACGTGAGTATTTTTATGCGTTATCTTGTTCACCTAAAAAATCATTTTGTTCCATTCTGGTTTATTGTCACTATGCAACATTTATCAATGTGGTCTTTTTTTTTTCTGACAACAGTGGAATTTTGTGTTCGCAATCCAATGCCTTGTCTCTTTCCAACAATGGTTGGAAAGAGACGTCATAGTTATTAAAATATACTTGAGCACGCTAGAAGAAAGTAGGCTTCAATTATTCTATTGATAACTGTGTGGTTTAAGTAGAACAATAGACAATTACCTAATTGCACAATGGGACTGGTGACGCCAGTGGTCACAGGGTCATTTGTGATAAGCACCGACTTGAAGGTAGAGGTGGTGGATATGGGGGGGGGTTTCATTCAGATCATTTAGACTATTTTAAAATTATTTAATAAAACAAACCAATTCACCTACTTTAAATCATGGAAAAAAGATAATTTAAGTCAGCAAAATTTTCAAACACTTAAAAAATGTATGTAAGCATTTTATCAAACTGGTTCTAAGTACAATTAACATCAAACAACAAGGCTGACAAGTTATTTTAGTCACACACAAGTTTTTACTTTGTTTAACAAAAGTGGTGTAGCATTTGCACCACTTGCTACATAACAAGACAGCATATCAGTCTAGTGATTTCCATTTGCTTTTGAGGTAATACACTCATCTCTATAAAAGCAAGGAACTTCTGTCTGTGTATGTGTGTGTGGTGCATATCTCCATGACGCAGTGTCTGTTCGACCTGAAACTTTTTTTTTAAAGCTTGCACACACGCCGAGGGTGTGCATGCATTATTTTGGATTTTTTTCGTTACATTTTAAAGCGTTTACTTTAATTTTATTTTGAGATTACGGCTCCCTCGCCGTATTGAGCGCAGTACTTCTGGTTCCGGTTTAAGACATCATGCGAGCCGCACGCAGACAAAGCCGTTCAGAGAGACGCAAATAGTTCCCGAAAGTTATTGGTGGCCAATTCGATTCCATTGATTCCGAGTGACATAACTGGGATTTTAGGTAAATTGTCGCCAATAACTGCAAAAATTTATGGACGGTACATAAGAGGGGGGAGAGGCGTCATAGCCAGACGCAATCAGAGCCATTTAGAGAGAAAGTTGCGACAACGGAAGTTCGAAATAGACTCAAATATTTCCCGGAATTTATAGGCGGGGGAAGATAAGGGCGGAAGGGAGGGAGAAACAGAGAATGCGACTGCCTTCGTCGAGAAGCAGAAGAGAATACAAATATATATCAACATTTTGTGCCACTTTTGACTTTTTCCTTCATTAAGGCTGAAATGTGTGATTAGATTCTGTAGTGTTGCTTCTTTCAGGGCAGATCTGAGCTGCTGATAGTAGTTTTTAAAATAAACCACATTTAGGACGTGGTCCCTTTATGAAGCAGCAGCAGAGCCACATCGCACTCCTGCTGCGGAGCGAGATCATTTGTTACAGAAGAGAGAAATATTCAGTGTTTCCTCAAACGTCTCTCAGTGTTTCCAACACTCAGAACTGATGGAGTTTAAACAGAGGACAGACAGACAGCTGCTAACACAGAGAAAGCAGCACAGCAGTGTGTCTGTGCTCTGGGAGGGAGGGGGAGTGGAGCGTACTTCTGCGCCGTTTAAGCGCTTAATATTTGTTCAGTGTGCCTATAGTGCTGACATGAACCTGACTTGTAAATAGTGTGATTTGGTAGAGAAAAAAAACCTTTGGATGTGCCGTGTATGGGCCACAGACATGGCACCGCGAGGGATAAATGTGAACAACAGATGGTTGTACAATTTCCGTGATTTGGCAGATTGTCGTCATGTTTTAATCTTTAAAGATCTAATATCGCCAGATCGCACACCTTTTGGTGTAACGATTCATTTTAACATTGGTACTATGAATGTTTCCAGGGTTTGGTTGGCAACAAGTTTTATGTACACCACGACATCTTCCGCTATGAGGATGAAGTGTTTGGAGACTCTCATGCTGAGCTTCAAGAAAGTAAGATGTTCATTTTTTATTTTTACTTTTTTAATTATCCTTACTGTTTAATTTCAGAGTAGTACGCTCATTTTCCCCATTCCTCTGTTCCGTCCTCTAGAATCAGAGAAAAATGTGGAAGAGGAGCCAAAGGAGAGGCAGCCATCCCCTGAGCCTCTACAAGAAAGTCCAAACAGCACCACCTATTATGAACCTCACCCTGTCACGTAAGTAAATGTTCAGCAGAGCCCTACGGAGAAAATCTAACACAACTAAAGTCCGTTTATAGAGATTAATCTGAAAAATTCATGATCCACAGTAATGAAGTAGAGGAGCCAATGGAAGAGCCAGCTCCAGAACCAAAACCTGAGCCTGAACCAGAACCTAAAGCAGAGGAGCTCAAGCCTGAAAGAGAAAAGAAGGTTCTGGAGGAAATTAAGGAGAAAGCACAGTCACCAGTTCCTGTGGAATCTCCACCAAATACCCAAGAGGCACACGAGGTAAAACAGTTGTCTGTAGTTTATTTAAAACATGTATATGAGACAAAGTACAGTGATGGTCCTTCCTAAACATTTTATTTTGAGGACTGTGTTGAATCTTTGACTCTAAAAGGTTTTTAACTCAACAGTAGTTGCATTTGTTCAAAGATGAATCCTTTATGATATATTTGATTATTACTGTCCTCCTCACAGACATCCTCCTGGACTGTGATGACCAACAAAAAAAAGGCAAAAAAGGAGAAGAAAAAAGAAAAGAGGAATGCTGGTACAGTCACCCCCTCTGGGATCCCCCCTCATGTTGTCAAAGCAACACAGGTATAGCACCTTCTTTATGCAAATGAAAACAGTAATATTGTTTACCTGCCATGAACGTAGCTGTGTGTGTAATTAAAACACAACAAAACATTCAAATGAGGAGGTAATCTTTTGATTTTTTGTTCTGTCTTTTTTAATCTGGTGTAGCCTGAAGTTGAGTCCCAATCAGAGATGGAAATACCCCTGCACCCCAAAGACCTGCGCACTCGCAACAAAAGGCGTCTCCCTCCACGAGGCCCTAAATCTGGTAATGCTGAGATTTAAACTTCTAGAGTAGGAGTGGTTCACGTGTTGATGTTTTCTTGTAGGTTTAGCTGTAGGATAGTGAATGAGCTCACACACGTCTTGTTTTGTTTTCATGCATCACAAATAGATGGCGTTCCTTCAGAATCACAAACAGGGAAACCCCACCTGAGCTCTGTTAATAAAGGTAAATATTCATTTTTGCGTTTTAAGGAATATTTGTCTTGTTTTTAACATTAGAGAAGTGACCCGGTGTGTAATTTCTCTTCTGCTTGTTGCTTTGACTAGCAGGTGGCAGAGATGGTAAGCCTGGGGTTATGAACAACAGGCGGATTCTTCAATACCCTGACAGTCACCAGCTGTTTGTTGGAAACCTTCCACATGACATTGATGAGAGCAAACTCAAGGAATTCTTCATGAGTAGGTTTTTTCCAAAACACCAGTAGTTACACTAGTCTAAATAAAGACATACTAGGTACATCAGGTTAAAAAAAAGAGTGATACGTTGAACTGATAACATTTTTCTGGTGAAATGATTTTAAAAAAATTTGATTCAACACTACCAAATTTTGGTGCTAAAACACTGTTATTGAATTGTCCTTCTTCTGTGTTCCCACAGCATATGGAAATGTGGTGAAGCTGTCGATTAACACCAAGATCTTAGATGAAACATTGCCCAACTTTGGATTCGTGACGTTTGACGATTCTAATCCTGTTCAAAGAATCCTGGAGGAGAAGGTAGAAGGGGTATGTATCAAAATTTATTACACATTTTCATTCACATGGTGGTGGGATTGGATGGTGCAGTATGGATTGGCCAGCCTGGTGCATCAAATGTTTAAACCCATTTCCTGTTTTAGATTGAATAATAATGTAACATAAAATAAAAAATATATATATTTTGTCTCCTAATGCTTTATTCTCCAGGGGTTGATCATTCTTGTATGTGATTAAATCCTTTTTCCAGCTTTAAATATCATAAAATTCTAAACTGTAGTACACTACAACATTTTCACGTTACAAATAAACTGTTTTACATAGAACAATTGATAAGCTGCAGCTGAAGTTAATCATGTGTGATCTAGAAATCTGTTTCAGGACAGGAAAAATTAGCTCCAGTTTAACCAGTGAATGATGTGGGTGGTGAATTAAGCTGCTATATGTAAAGGTTTATTTTAAATATACGGACTTGAATTATTTCTTTGCAGCCCATAATGTTCCAAGGTGAGGTACGTCTGAATGTGCAAAGGAAGAAAACAAGGGCAGTCCGTGAACAAGAGACCCGCGGCAGGGGCCATGATCGTCAAGACATGAAGCGCAACGATCGGGAACCTGAAGGTTCACGAGGCATCGTGGAAAGCGGAAAGATGCGTGAGCGCGATGGCAAGGGACCGCCGTCACAAACAGGAAAACCCCACCTGAGCTCTGTTAATAAAGGTAAATATTCCTCTTTGCATCTTAAGGAATATTTGTCTTGTTTTTAACATTAGAGAAGTGACCCGGTGTGTAATTTATCTTCTGCTTGTTGCTTTGACTGGCAGGTGGCAGAGATGGTGAGCCTGGGGTTATGAACAACAGGCGTATTGTTCAATACCCTGACAGTCACCAGCTGTTTGTTGGAAACCTTCCACATGACATTGATGAGAGCAAACTCAAGGAATTCTTCATGAGTAGGTTTTTTGCAAAACACCAGTAGTTACACTAGTCTAAATAAAGACATACTAGGTACATCAGGTTAAAAAAAAAGAGTGTTACGTTGAACTGATAACATTTTTCTGGTGAAATGATTCAACACTACCAAATTTTGGTGCTAAAACACTGTTATTGAATTGTCCTTCTTCTGTGTTCCCACAGCATATGGAAATGTGGTGAAGCTGTCAATTAACACCAAAATCTTAGATGAAACATTGCCCAACTTTGGATTCGTGACCTTTGACGATTCTAATCCTGTTCAAAGAATCCTGGAGGAGAAGGTAGAAGGGGTATGTATCAAAATTTATTACACATTTTCATTCACATGGTGGTGGGATTGGATAGTGTAGTATGGATTGGCCAGCCTGGTGCATCAAATGTTTAAACCCATTTCCTGTTTTAGATTGAATAATAATGTAACATAAAATAAAAAATATATATATTTTGTCTCCTAATGCTTTATTCTCCAGGGGTTGATCATTCTTGTATGTGATTAAATCCTTTTTCCAGCTTTAAATATCATAAAATTCTAAACTGTAGTACACTACAACATTTTCACGTTACAAATAAACTGTTTTACATAGAACAATTGATAAGCTGCAGCTGAAGTTAATCATGTGTGATCTAGAAATCTGTTTCAGGACAGGAAAAATTAGCTCCAGTTTAACCAGTGAATGATGTGGGTGGTGAATTAAGCTGCTATATGTAAAGGTTTATTTTAAATATACGGACTTGAATTATTTCTTTGCAGCCCATAATGTTCCAAGGTGAGGTACGTCTGAATGTGCAAAGGAAGAAAACAAGGGCAGTCCGTGAACAAGAGACCCGCGGCAGGGGCCATGATCGTCAAGACATGAAGCGCAACGATCGGGAACCTGAAGGTTCACGAGGCATCGTGGAAAGCGGAAAGATGCGTGAGCGCGATGGCAAGGGACCGCCGTCACAAACAGGAAAACCCCACCTGAGCTCTGTTAATAAAGGTAAATATTCCTCTTTGCATCTTAAGGAATATTTGTCTTGTTTTTAACATTAGAGAAGTGACCCGGTGTGTAATTTATCTTCTGCTTGTTGCTTTGACTGGCAGGTGGCAGAGATGGTGAGCCTGGGGTTATGAACAACAGGCGTATTGTTCAATACCCTGACAGTCACCAGCTGTTTGTTGGAAACCTTCCACATGACATTGATGAGAGCAAACTCAAGGAATTCTTCATGAGTAGGTTTTTTGCAAAACACCAGTAGTTACACTAGTCTAAATAAAGACATACTAGGTACATCAGGTTAAAAAAAAAGAGTGTTACGTTGAACTGATAACATTTTTCTGGTGAAATGATTCAACACTACCAAATTTTGGTGCTAAAACACTGTTATTGAATTGTCCTTCTTCTGTGTTCCCACAGCATATGGAAATGTGGTGAAGCTGTCAATTAACACCAAAATCTTAGATGAAACATTGCCCAACTTTGGATTCGTGACCTTTGACGATTCTAATCCTGTTCAAAGAATCCTGGAGGAGAAGGTAGAAGGGGTATGTATCAAAATTTATTACACATTTTCATTCACATGGTGGTGGGATTGGATAGTGTAGTATGGATTGGCCAGCCTGGTGCATCAAATGTTTAAACCCATTTCCTGTTTTAGATTGAATAATAATGTAACATAAAATAAAAAATATATATATTTTGTCTCCTAATGCTTTATTCTCCAGGGGTTGATCATTCTTGTATGTGATTAAATCCTTTTTCCAGCTTTAAATATCATAAAATTCTAAACTGTAGTACACTACAACATTTTCACGTTACAAATAAACTGTTATACATAGAACAATTGATAAGCTGCAGCTGAAGTTAATCATGTGTGATCTAGAATTCTGTTTCAGAACAGGAAAAATTAGCTCCAGTTTAACCAGTGAATGAAGTGGGTGGTGAATTAAGCTGCTATATGTAAAGGTTTATTCTAAATATACTGACTTGAATTATTTCTTTGCAGCCCATAATGTTCCAAGGTGAGGTGCATCTGAATGTGCAAAGGAAGAAAACAAGGGCAGTCCGTGAACAAGAGACCCGCGGCAGGGGCCATGATCCTCAAGACATGAAGCGCAACGATCGGGGACCTGAAGGTTCACGAGGCATCGTGGAAAGCAGAATGATGCGTGAGCGCGATGGCAAGGGACCGCCGTCACAAACAGGAAAACCCCACCTGAGCTCTGTTAATAAAGGTAAATATTCCTCTTTGCATCTTAAGGAATATTTGTCTTGTTTTTAACACTAAAGAAGTGACCCGGTGTGTAATTTATCTTCTGCTTGTTGCTTTGACTGGCAGGTGGCAGAGATGGTGAGCCTGGAGTTATGAACAACAGGCGTATTGATCAATATCCTGACAGTCACCAGCTGTTTGTTGGAAACCTTCCACATGACATTGATGAGAGCAAACTCAAGGAATTCTTCATGAGTAGGTTTTTTGCAAAACACCAGTAGTTACACTAGTCTAAATAAAGACATACTAGGTACATCAGGATAAAAAAAAGAGTGTTACGTTGAACTGATAACATTTTTCTGGTGAAATGATTCAACACTACCAAATTTTGGTGCTAAAACACTGTTATTGAATTGTCCTTCTTCTGTGTTCCCACAGCATATGGAAATGTGGTGAAGCTGTCGATTAACACCAAGATCTTTGATGAAACGTTGCCCAACTTTGGATTCGTGACGTTTGACGATTCTAATCCTGTTCAAAGAATCCTGGAGGAGAAGGTAGAAGGGGTATGTATCAAAATTTATTACACATTTTCATTCACATGGTGGTGGGATTGGATGGTGTAGAATGGATTGGCCAGCCTGGTGCATCAAATGTTTAAATCCATTTCCTGTTTTAGATTGAATAATAATGTAACATAAAATAAAAAATATATACATTTTGTCTCCTAATGCTTTATTCTCCATGGGTTGATCATTCTTGTATGTGATTAAATCCTTTTTCCAGCTTTAAATATCATAAAATTCTAAACTGTAGTACACTACAACATTTTCACGTTACAAAAACATAAAAATATGAAACTGTTTTACATAGAACAATTGATAAGCTGCAGCTGAAGTTAATCATGTGTGATCTAGAAATCTGTTTCAGGACAGGAAAAATTAGCTCCAGTTTAACCAGTGAATGAAGTGGGTGGTGAATTAAGCGGCCGTATGTAAAGGTTTATTCTAATATACTGACGGATTATTTCTTTGCAGCCCATAATGTTCCAAGGTGAGGTGCGTCTGAATGTGCAGGAGAAGAAAACAAGGGTAGTCCGTAAACAAGAGACCCGCGGCAGGGGCCGTGATCATCAAGACATGAAGCGCAACGATCAGGGACCCGGAGGTTCACGAGGCATCGTGGAAAGCGGAAAGATGCGTGAGCGCGATGACAAGGGACCGCCGTCACAAACAGGAAAACCCCACCTGAGCTCTGTTAATAAAGGTAAATATTCCTCTTTGCATCTTAAGGAATATTTGTCTTGTTTTTAACACTAGAGAAGTGACCCGGTGTGTAATTTATCTTCTGCTTGTTGCTTTGACTAGCAGGTGGCAGAGATGGTGAGCCTGGGGTTAAGAACAACAGGCGTATTGTTCAATACCCTGACAGTCACCAGCTGTTTGTTGGAAACCTTCCACATGACATTGATGAGAGCGAACTCAAGGAATTCTTCATGAGTAGGTTTTTTGCAAAACACCAGTAGTTACACAAGTCTAAATAAAGACATGCTAGGTACATCAGGTTAAAAAAAAGAGTGATAAGTTGAACTGATAGCTGTTGAAATGATTTAAAAATAATTTGATTCAACGTTACCAAAGTTTGGTACTAATAAACTGTTATTGAATTGTCCTGCTTCTGTGTTCCTGCAGCATATGGAAATGTGGTGAAGCTCTGGATTAACACCAAGGGCGTTGGTAGAAAGTTGTCCAACTATGGATTTGTGGTCTTTGACAATTCTGATCCTGTTCAAAGAATCCTGGAGGAGAAAGTAGAAGGGGTATGTATCAAAATGTATTAACCAATTTCATTCACATGGTGGTGGGATAGGATGGTGTAGTTGGGATATTGGCCAGCTTGGTGTATTAAATGTTCAAATCCATTCACAGTTTTAGATTGAATTAATAATGTAAAATGAAAATTTAAAAAAATTATTTTGTCTCCTAATGCTTTATTCTGCAGGAGTTGTTCATTCTTGTATGTGATTAAATACTTTTTCCAGCTTTCAATATCATAAAATTCTAAACTGTAGTACACTACAACATATTCACGTTACAAAAAAACATAAAAATATGAAACTGTTTTACATAGAACAATTGATAAGCTGCAGCTGAAGTTAATCATGTGTGATCTAGAAATCTGTTTCAGAACAGGAAAAATTAGCTCCAGTTTAACCAGTGAATGAAGTGGGTGGTGAATTAAGCGGCCGTATGTAAACGTTCATTTTAAATATACTGACTTGAATTATTTCTTTGCAGCCCATAATGTTCCAAGGTGAGGTGCGTCTGAATGTGCAGGAGAAGAAAACAAGGGCAGTCCGTGAACAAGAGACCCGCGGCAGGGGCCATGATCCTCAAGACATGAAGCGCAATGATCAGGGACCCGGAGGTTCACGAGGCATTGTGGAAAGCGGAAAGATGCATGAGCGCGATGACAAGGGACCGCCGTCACAAACAGGAAAACCCCACCTGAGCTCTGTTAATAAAGGTAAATATTCCTCTTTGCATCTTAAGGAATATTTGTCTTGTTTTTAACACTAGAGAAGTGACCCGGTGTGTAATTTATCTTCTGCTTGTTGCTTTGACTTGCAGGTGGCAGAGATGGTGAACCTGGGGTTAAGAACAACAGGCGTATTGTTCAATACCCTGACAGTCACCAGCTGTTTGTTGGAAACCTTCCACATGACATTGATGAGAGCGAACTCAAGGAATTCTTCATGAGTAGGTTTTTTGCAAAACACCAGTAGTTACACTAGTCTAAATAAAGACATACTAGGTACATCAGGTTAAAAAAAAGAGTGATAAGTTGAACTGATAGCTGTTGAAATGATTTAAAAATAATTTGATTCAACGTTACCAAAGTTTGGTACTAATAAACTGTCATTGAATTGTCCTGCTTCTGTGTTCCTGCAGCATATGGAAATGTAGTGAAGCTGTGGATTAACACCAAGGGCGTTGGTAGAAAGTTGTCCAACTATGGATTTGTGGTCTTTGACAATTCTGATCCTGTTCAAAGAATCCTGGAGGAGAAAGTAGAAGGGGTATGTATCAAAATGTATTAACCATTTTCATTCACATGGTGGTGGGATAGGATGGTGTAGTTGGGATATTGGCCAGCTTGGTGTATTAAATGTTCAAATCTATTCACAGTTTTAGATTGAATTAATAATGTAAAATGAAAATTTAAAAAAAATATTTTGTCTCCTAATGCTTTATTCTGCAGGAGTTGTTCATTCTTGTATGTGATTAAATACTTTTTCCAGCTTTAAATATCATAAAATTCCAAACTGTAGTACACTACAACATTTTCATGTTACAACACAACATAAATACGTATATGAAACTGTTTTACACAGAACGATTGATTAGCTGCAGCTGAAATTAATCATGTTTGGTCTCGAAATCTGCTTCAGGACAGGAAAAATTAGCTCCAGTTTAACCAGTGAATGATGTGGGTGGTGAATTAAGCGGCCGTATGTAAAGGTTTATTCTAAATATACTGACGGATTATTTCTTTGCAGCCCATAATGTTCCAAGGTGAGGTGCGTCTGAATGTGCAAAGGAAGAAAACAAGGGTAGTCCGTGAACAAGAGACCCGCGACGGGGCCCGTGATCGTCAAGACATGAAGCGCAACGATCAGGGACCCGGAGGTTCACGAGGCATCGTGGAAAGCGGAATGATGCCTGAGCGCGAAGGCAAGGGACCGCCGTCACAAACAGGAAAACCCCACCTGAGCTCTGTTAATAAAGGTAAATATTCATTTTTGCATCTTAAAGAATATTTGTCTTGTTTTTAACACTAAAGAAGTGACCCGGTGTGTAATTTCTCTTCTGCTTGTTGCTTTGACTGGCAGGTGGCAGAGATGGTGAGCCTGGGGATATGGACAACAAGCATATTGTTCAATACCCTGACAGTCACCAGCTGTTTGTTGGAAACCTTCCACATGACATTGATGAGAGCGAACTCAAGGAATTCTTCATGAGTAGGTTTTTTGCAAAACACCAGTAGTTACACTAATCTAAATAAAGACATACTAGGTACATCGGGTTAAAAAAAAGAGTGATAAGTTTGAGTGACAAGTTAACATTTTTGTGGTAAAATGATTTCCAAATATTTTGATTCAACGCTACCAAAGTTTGGTATTAATAACATGTTATTGAATTGTTCTGCTTCTGTGTTCCTGCAGCATATGGAAATGTGGTGAAGCTGTGGATTAACCCCAAGGGCATTGGTAGAAAGTCGCCCAACTTTGGATTTGTGGCGTTCGACGATTCTGATCCTGTTCAAAGAATCCTGGAGGAGAAGTTAGAAGGGGTATGTATCAAAATTCATTACCAACTTTCATTCACATGGTGGTGGTTTGGTTCTTGATTTAATTGGATGGTGTAGTTGGGATTGGCCAGCCTGGTGCATCAAATGTTTAAATTCATTCACTGTTTTAGATTGAATAATAATGTATCATGAAATAAAAAATGTATTTTGTCTTTATTCTCCAGGAGTTAATCATTCTTGTACGTGATTAAATCCCTTTTCCAGCTGTATTCTAAATTCTAAACTGTAGTACATTTCATGCAGTTTGACACACTAATGACAAGTAACTAGGGATGTAACGATTCACTTAACTCCCGATACGATTCGATTCACGATATTGGGTTCACGATACGATTCTCTCACGATTTATTTTACAAAATAGGACTGTAGACATATGACTTTATTTTTTTGGGTTCAAAACTATAAAAAAACTGTACTGTTTTCCTTTTATTTTTTCATTGTCAAAATAATCCCTTGATAAACTATAAAAAACAATGCAATTCAACTAAAATAAATCTTGAATGAAATAAATAAAGGAATAATACAAATGAAGAAGAAGCCTATTAATTTAAATTCTGATTCTATAGTAAACAATGCAAAATTGCATAATAGTTCTTTTTCTTTTTAAAAGTGCAACTGAGAATGTATTTTGTGCCTTGGATTAAAAAAAAAACAGTCATTGCACTGTATTTAGGTCAGACATTTGTTTGGACCAGCAGAGGGCGCTGGTAACCCAGTGGTCGGTTGGCATGCAGATATCTTGCAGTGAAGAAGAGATGCTATGCTCGCAGACAGAGCTAATAGAAAAACGTGACTTTTACAGTTATTCACGTAATATTACAGATATTCTTTCGGTGCTAAAGGGGTAGGGAATAATTTATGAATATGTTTAAAAGGAGAAGGCTGCCAGAAAGAAAGTAGTAGCATATTCAGCCCGCCGCCAACACTTCTGGTACTTAAAAAAAGTACTGCGATTCAATTTTCACAGTATCGATGTGAACAGTGATACCTATGAATCGATTTTTAACTGCCTTACGATTAATCGTTACATCCCTACAAGTGACACAGCAATGCTTCAGGACAAGAAAAATTATCTCCAGTTTAACCAGTGAATAATGTGGGTGGTGAATTAAGCGGCCGTATGTAAAGGATTATTTTAAACATACTGACTTGGATTATCTCTCTGCAGCCCATAATGTTCCGAGGTGAGGTGAGTCTGAATGTGGAGGAGATGAAGACGAAGCCAGTCCGTGAACGAGAGACCCGTCCCCCCCGGGTGGGCATGGCCCCTAAACTGAGCATGGGCTCTGGAAAAGGCCCTGGTGGTTAGGGACAAGGTCGCTTCACGACCCAGCGCCGCTGAGAAGAGCATTGCCATCAGAGTGAATTAAGTCTCATGTTCAATCGTTCTTGTTAAAAAAAAAAATAAAAAAAATATGATATATTTGTTTTTCCTTCTTTGCTTTGGAGTGTGACCTAGCCTGTCAACTAGTTGTTTGAGGAATAGACAAAACAAAAAATGAGCAAACACATTTTGCTTACAAGTCTTGAGCTGAGCTTCCTTCCGGGTATCTCAGGAATTCATAAACTTTAATTTGTAAAAAAAAAATTTGGGGAAGAAAAGGCAAATCAACCAGGAGAAATCGGCCACTTTAGAAGGGACTGACTAGACTCCTAAACTCTAACAAAACAGACCATCATTTGGGGTAAGAGATTATATGCCTTGATTTAACTGGGGTGCTTCTCCATGAAATCCCTCTGTTGCACATTTTACACGGTAGTTTGCTGCCCGTTTGAAAAAAGGAGATGCAAAATCTGGATGCTCCAGCCTTTTACTTTGTTTCCTTTTGAGAGGACTGCTTCAAAGTTGCATAATGCACTCATCAATATGCACTAATGGGTACTTTTGTCATGTTACATTGACATCCTTCCTTGGAAAGCAGCTGGAGCTACCGGATTTTGTCTCAAAGCGATACCACCTACTGGGGCAGGACTCAATCACAGCCTGCTGTGACCAATGTACTTTTCACATCTTTGACATAAAAACTACACTTGATTACTGCTGGATGGACATGCTTCATTTGAAAAAGCCTTTACACAGGCCATTTTTATTAATTCACTTAGTTGATACAATTTAATTTGGTTGCTGTACTGTAACGAGGGTATTCAATCAAGGTCCCTAACTGTAACTGTAAAACTGAAACTTGCTGAAATAACACAAAAAACAAGTTGGTAGCAGTCTAAAAAACAGAGTTGCAGCCCAGGTAGAAGTATATGAAAAAAAATAAAACAAATTCAAACCCTGGAACATGTGACAAATCAACAGTTCTTGTTGAGAAAGATTATTATTATGGATACAGAAACTATAAAAAATAGTTATATTTTAAACCTGTTCATATTGTAGGCAAGATATTACATACATAAATGTAATTGGAGTCAAAGCCACAAAATGTCACCACTATAAAAAGAAAATAGACTAATATAAGACCTCTGTACATGGATTATAAGACAAAAGATCAGTGGAAACTTTGGACATTTTTGAAACCTTAAATCTGTTGATTAAAGTAAAAGTACCCCAATTATTTTTTCTTCATGCACATATGTAAATTGTATATAACTGTAAATAATGTATATGTTGTATATAAACGGGTAAATGTGTGAATTGTTTATATCTTAATAGTTGTATGAGTGCACGTGTCAATAATTTTTTTTAAAAAAGCAATAACTCCCCCAATTGTCACTGGCCACGGTTACATGGGAGCTTTAATTCCTCTTCAAAGCAGAGTAAAAGTTAATTCCTCTTTAAACTAACCATGTAAACACCTAATTCCTAATGATAATTTAATTCCGAATCAAACTTAAATCCGAATTAAGAGACTGGTTTATTCCGATTTTAATTCCGAATTAGATAATTCCTCTTTCTTGTAAAAACTTGCTTAATACCGCTTTAAGTTAATTCGGGTCGTTCTGCGCTTGCGCGACTTGCGGCGATAACACGCTGGTCACGACATATTCCAAGATGGCGGAGGCCCGGACTCCAGCCGAGACTATTTAATAAGAGCCTTAAAAGACATGGATCTAATGAAAAGAGTGGATGGATGAAAGCATAAACATGCAGACTTTCACACAGACTTATTAAACACACAATGACCTCGGTAAACGGAACAGGCTTCACTGGACGGCTGGCATTAGGACCCGGAGTAAATGTGTCCACCTAATGCATTCACGGGCTGTAATATCACCAAGTTTATAATTTTACCAGTTGTTAGAGCTACTATCTTTACCAGGGAGAAATTATTTATTCCTGTTGTTTGATTTCCAGAGTTTTACTGGGCTTTCATTTACCGGTGATTGGTATCTCCCTTCCGCTCCATGGTCCAAACTGAAACCTTAGCCAGACACGCACACACATGCACACGCACGCGCACACGCACACACATGCACACGCACGCGCACACGCACACACAGACTGCAGTCGCTACAGTCGAGTTCTGAACGCACCTTATACAAACCCCGCGAAAGCAAACAGAGCAAGCCGCAGAAACAAACAGAATTTATGAAAAAAAAAAACGAAATGCACACATCTTTGTAACGGTTCCGGAACCGGACATTAGGAAATAGGAACCAGGTTCTCAGTGTCCAACCCTAGTAAAGAATAAACTCGTAACAAGGCTGAACAATAGAGCAGTGGTTAAATATGGTGTCTTCTATTCTTCCAGTCTTATTAAAGAGTTCAACGGTTTGAGGATTTCTGCCTCCCAGAATAGAGCTGCTCATTTTTCAACTATTGTTTGCTGGTTATAGATTGTACTTGCAGTGTTCCTAAAGGTATATGTTTTTCAGATGACTATTATTCTATTTCCCCCCCTCCCCCATATTTAGCTACCTAAGATTGATCTGCTGTGAGTTTTGTACATTTGTGTTGTGTAACTGTGGCTGCTTTGAAATTTGTAAAGACAAAAGTAGGTGCCTCGAGATCTGTTCACTGTTATCATGAATGAGGTGCATCAAAATAAATTTCCCCCCTTTAAAAAAGTACAATTAAACATTATGATGGTGAAATGTTTGACTCTTGGTTTAAAAAAAAGTCTCATGGCAATATGATACTGGCTACACACACAAAAAAAAAACAATTCTTGAAAGGGTTTTCCTTAACTCTTAAGAAAAATGTCCAAACTTTCTTTTCTTGTTCACATTTTCATAATGATTTGTGGGTGGGCTAAATCTATGCCCTGCCTTTAAGGAAGGAAGAGGAAAGGTTCTATGCGAGGAATAAAAAACCCAAAATAAGCCTTTCAACCCTATAAAAAAATAAAAGCGAGGGTGGTTTAGAAGCCCATAATTTCATGCATTATTACTCAGCAAAACCAAATATTATATTTAACGGAATGGCTAAAACCAAAAGAATACCATAACACCTGGCTAGAAATAGAACAGTTAGACTGCAAACATATTAAACTCTCTGATCTCCCTTTTATCACTACGGCCCTCAAACGTCACAACTGCTTTAAAAACCCACTGATTGCCTCCACCCTGACCGCGTCGTGGAAAGCCCTGGACATTACAAATGTTCAATTAAAAACTAGCATGCTGTCTCCAATCTGGCACAACCCCGACTTTAGAAACAGAAAAACACCGCTCTATCTGAAAACATGAAAAGAGAAGAATCATTAATCTCCAAGACCTCTTCGAAAATGATAAGCTCAAATAACAATCTAACCCAAAGAAAGTATTTTTTATAGTACTTACAAGTAACAGAGACAATCAAGAAAAATACTCCAGTAGATCTAATTACCCTACAACCTCCAGAATTGGCTATAGAAATGAAACAAATCTCAACAAAATCAAAAAAACTCTCAAAAATATTTTTCGAACATTTCGAGCATTTTCGAACACTAACTCTAATCACTTACCAATCGCTAAATGGGAGGCTTAACTCTCAATCACCACGAATTTGTTGGAATACTTTTTAGATGGAGTGGTAGAAACAGAAAATGTATAAAATGGGCTTCTACCCAGGGGACAACTGATTCCTATTTACATGCCTTATGGCTTTGTTCCCCAGTTCAACAGTTTTGGTTTTTAATTACTGAAAAACTGTTTTCCTTTTTGGACTGCAGAATTCCTCTATCTCCAAATCTATGTCTGATAGGAGACCTGACAATGCTTGCTCTTCCAGCAAACCAATCGCAATCCATGCTTGCGACACTCACCATAGCAAAAAAAAAACAATATTAGTGAATTGGAAAGACAAAACATCCTTAAACATAAACCAATAGCAAAATCTCCTCATAGAATTTATTTCCATGGAAAAGATGTCTGCTCTCAGAAAAAATAGCACTTCCCTATCCCCTGTGTAAATGTGTGTGTTTAGAGAATGTATGAGGTGCAATTAAAAGAAAGAGAATGGAAGGGAGCAGCGCATCATCTAGGAGGCCTGTCTGGTGTGAGCCTGGCCCGTCCACATGGCGGGCCGCCGGAGATGGTAGATGGCGCAGATGGGCACGCGGCACCGCGGGCCCCAGGGATGCGCCAAGCAGCACAGCCAGAGACCCACCCTGCTGCACCCCTCGAACCATGCTGACCCCACAGAGCATGGCGCCCCCCACCAGGCACGGCCGGGCACCAGCCACACCCCCCAGAGGTCCAGGGGGCGACCGCTGAGTGAGAAGCAGAAGGAGAAAGAGAAACACACACATACACACACGCCAAATCTCCAGCCACCTGCTCGTTATTTACGTCACGTGGACCCACGGAACAACCGCTAAGTTAAACAGTTAAAAGATGCTTTGAAAGTTTAAAACTTGCTGTTTGGGTTGAAGAGCTTGCTTCACGCTCGGCTAGTGAGGGGACGGGCTCTGCAGCCTGTCTCCAGCAACATGGAGTAGCCACTCTGTTAATAAAGTGAATCGGCAAACGCAGCAGCGCGCATCGGCCGATGCAATGCACGTAAAACACGCAAAAATCGGCTGATTAAATCGGCCAGCCGATGAATCTGTCGATCATTACAGTCAACATGTGTATCAAAAATGAAGCAGTTTGAACTTTGCATTTGAGAGTTATATCGAAACGCCATTAACCCAAGATGACCCACTTCCTGTTTGGTTTTGGGCAGGCACATAATGTAACTTTTTTTTAGTTTTAACATTGATTCTTGTTTAGGAATGAACAGTCATCATGTGTATCAAATATGAGGCGGTTTGCACTTTGTATATTAGTTATTAGAGTTATATGCATTTTTCTACTATGGCGTGCCATAGTTGCTAACAGTGAACATGACCATAAATGGCGCCAGTCGAAAATGGAAGGCATGATGGGAAATGTTTCAAGGCAGTCGTAAATAGGCTTGGGCAAATGTCATTTGTGCGAAATTTGAGGCTGATTGAACTTTGTCATTTATGGTTTTTTTTAAATTGTGGCGTGCTTCAGAAATTAGCATTGCAACTTTGCCGTTAGAGATAAGCAAAATTCTTTTCATGATGCGTGCATTTTTTTTTTATTGCACCAAAATATCTATTTGTTCAGCATGCCTGAGGTGCATGCAAATTTTGGTGAGACTTTGGGCATTCAAAGCAAGAACAATAGGTTCCTACAGCCAGTATGGCCTTTGGACCCTAATAAATAATACCCAAAAAGAGCAAGAACAATAGGTTCCTACGGCCAGTATGGCCTTCGGACCATACCTGTCAAGTATCCCGTTTTGGCCGGGAAACTCCCGTATTTTACCCCTCTTTCCCACCATCTTCCCGTATTGGTAAATGGTAAATGGACTTGATTTTATATAGCGCTTTATCACCACACTGAAGCAGTCTCAAAGCGCTTTACATATCAGCTCATTCACCCAATCACTCTCACATTCACACACCAGTGGGACAGGACTGCCATGCAAGGTGCTAGTCGACCACTGGGAGCAACTTAGGGTTCAGTGTCTTGCCCAAGGACACTTCCACACATAGTCAGGTACTGGGATCGAACCCCCAACCTCTCGATCAGAAGACAACCCTCTACCACCTGAGCCACGGTCGCCCCTACGGTATTAGTATTTTCCCTTAACTATCCCGTATTTTAATGTAATAATAATTAAAAGATGACTTATTAAACTGAACGCCATCACTAGCCTCGCGAGAACTTCCACCTGAAATGGACTGAGTGGCGAGATTAGTGCCAAGAGCGTCAACAAACCCGGAAACAACTCAGAAAAGAGATGATGAATGAAGATAAACAAAGAACTGGTGTAAATACGTTGTAAAATGTGAGAAAGTTTATCTTCCTAAAGAGCAGCAGGTTGGGACACAGTTACACGTTCTGTAAGATTAATAACTGAGATTTTTACGTCTCCCACGGAACACGTAAGTCACCATGAAAAATCCGCCAATCACAAGCTCCACAAATATACACTGCTTTCAAAAAGAGTTAAAGGATGTAAAGTCTGCAACAAATGTGTCTAATAAGTCATTAGTGAATACCAGAGAACCACATGAGTGAGCATGAGAAATTAGAAGAAAATATGTAATGAAACTAAATTGTTAATGTCTAACTCAGCGATTCTCAACTGGTGGGTCGGGACCCAAAAGTGGGTCGCGGACCTATACTGACTGGTCAAAAATAAATAAATACTTAAAGTATCTCATGTTAGACTTGTCTTTTATTTTGAAAGAAACTTTTCTTTTGAATGAAAGTGCTGTGCTTCATGCTGTGAAGTGCATGTTGCACAGGAAAATATAGAGATTTATTTTTTTTAAAAAGAGAATGTTTGTTTTCAACAGCAATTTTTGAAAAACGTGGATCGCGATTTAATGGCTGTGGAAAAATGTGGGTCCCAGGGTGAGACCAGTTGAGAACCCCTGGTCTAACTTAAAGAAAAGCAATGTGAAATTAACGGTAAATATGCAACGTGTTGACTTATATATAAACTGTAAGTATATTAAATAAACAAATGTGCTTCATATACACATATATGTTTTTATTTAGGCTGTTTTATAATTTAGGAATTAGGCTGGGCGATATATCGAGATTCAAGATGTATCGAGTTTTCTATTTTGGCGATATAGAAAACTATAATATTTCATATATATACTGTATATACATGTGTGTGTATATTTTATAACTTATTATGTATCAAATACTAGTTTTAGGAGTCACTGCTTTTACATCTCAGAACAACATGTAAAGCTCAGTTAGATGGACTAATGTGTTCACATATTGTACATCTGTTTGTTAATAAATGAGCCTGTGTGGCATTTTGCATCAGCAAATTTAACCCAGAATTGTCTTTTGGTCCATATTGCCCAGCCCTGGTAGGAATGTTCACAGCATTTCAATGTTAATAAAGGTTAAACTACCAGATTCTAACAAAATTGTATTTAGTAAGTGGTTGACAAGTGGGTATTTTAGATTTCTTGTACACTTATCTTAAAATATAAGGGATACTGGAGCTTGGTTGGGCGCGTGGGATGGCTCATATTGGGCGCCAGAAAATTTCCCTTATTTTGAAATCCAAAACTTGACAGGTATGCTTTGGACCCGAATTACGTCATAATTGTAATGAATTATAATTGACCTCAACCCTGTTACAAGCGCATCTCTTATGTATATTCTATCACCCAGATGCCCACCGTATGTAAATAGACCCCAAAATGCACGTAAGTCTGTGAATGAAGGCGGTCTGATGTGGTTCATTTACATGGAGGAGGACTGGGCCATGATGCCATTTTTTTTGATTGTCTGGAAATCACGGAACATGGAGCATTTCCTAATGCTTGTAAATGTCATTGAAATCCATGAAAATGATAAAGCATACTTTTAATTTGAAAGGCATTATTTGTTAAATAACAATGTAATTATTGCAGTGTGTATACTGTATAACAGCTCAAATGACAGATGTCTCAAAGATGGAAACACTATTTTATTACTGAGCAGAAAAATTGTGGGGAAGTTGTTAATGGCTGTCTGTACATTATAATGTAGCGTGAAATCACATATTCTGATGGGCAGTTCTTGACTTCTGACAAACTTCTGTCTGATCTCCTTTGTTCTCACATATTATTAACAGTTAATCATGGATCCTCTTTTGGCTTTGGTTTGTGATTTTATTGTTTCCCTTTGGTTGCATTTTCCAGTTTTACTCCAGTTGAATGTTTTTGGCACCTTTTTATGTTTTGCTCCCATTTAGATCAATCACACTACTCTTTATTGTGCTGATGCCTTTGGATTAGTCTGTTAATACAATAAGCCTTAAAATCTCTATTTCATGTTCTCGTCTCCGATTGCTAATGGTCTTATGATCGTTTACTCATCCTGGCTGCCTCTCGGCTTCTGGGTTTGATAGTCTCACTGAGGAACTGGTTCAAAATCACTAAACACTGGTGAAATGAAAAAATAAAAACACAAATTAAGGATAAAAAAAATCCCAAGTAAAACAGAGGACAAACTGTGTAAACTGCTATAACTAAAAAGCTTTCTGTGCTGCCAAAACAGAATATGATCATGTAAAAGCATATGAGATTAAGTACTGTACATAATAGAACTTATTATTAGCTCACATATGCTTGATAACAATTTAATCTACAGTTGTTCTTTATCTTTTATTTTCGGTCTAGAAAAAAAGACCAATCAAAACATTTTATACAAGGGTTTTATGTATTTTTCATTCTGTTTTGTGGTTTTCTGGAGTCTTTTTGTGTATTTTCTGTCTCTTTGTAAATTTGCTTTGGGGGCCACACAGAACTAGATTGATCATTGATTGATATTAATTCATTAATAGTTTTGTTGGTGAAATGTGTTATTTAAATAAAATGTTACCATTAATTTAAGTACAAGATAGTCCTAAATTAGGCAACGTTAACATTTTATTATATTCTCGTGCATCAATGATTGCGTTGTAGCTGAAATTTCTTTATTAGTGTGTCATTTTGTATTAGAAAGAGAGGCTGCGTCACATTAGCACCTGTATGATGTTAAATAAATATTTCTACAGGTCCAAAAAAGGTTGAATAACCTTGTTAACTAACAGTTCAGGCATAGGGAGTTTCTCTCTAGGGCATGTGTCAAACTTAAGCACCGGGGGCCAAATTTGGCCCTTTAGAGCATCCAATTTTGCCCGCAGGAGACAGCAAAAATGACAAAGAAACAAAGAACTCATGAATCGTGATGTAAATTACCAAATAATTCAGTTGTAGTCAATATTTGAAATGGAAAATCTCTACTTCACATTATTTTCAGGGGCTCACAGTATCCCCATGCTTATATCATGATTGCAGTCATTTTTAATCACAAAATTGTGACGTAGGGAGAAACTCATTGCAGATTGAATGTCATGACACAGAATCACTCGAAATTGCTTGAAAAGTTCAAATTTTTCAGCTTTGGGAGACTTCCACCGACTCAGGAAGCGCGAATGAGTTGCGCGAGTCGCGTCGCTTGAAAGGACATCACCTGACGTTGCGTCATTTACAATGATTTGGAATGTAATCTAGTTGCGTGAACGCAATTTAACAATTCCACAAAATTCCTCTAAATTACACAAAATGAAGAATTTTTGCAGTGAAGATTCTGGAGGGACTGATATTGAAAATTGGAGGTACATTTTGTCTACTCATGTAGTCTGATAAGAAAACTCTTCATTCATTTCTTCTTGTCTTTTAATCCAACCTTAGTGACACATAATGGCATAAAGCTTGCTAGGGGCCCGCTGTAGAAATGTCCTACCTTGCATCCAGTCACTATGTCATGGCCCCAGTGGTTTGGAGCACAGCGGTCACACCTCTCTCCGATGGTATTGGGAGGACAGATGCACTGACCAGTGCTGGAGTCACAGTTGTTGCCCACATGGCTGCACTCACAGGCTGTGAGAAAGCATTTAAATAGGTTAGTCTGTGACTCTCTAACAAACTACAGACAAACAAAGCTGATCATAAATAAGTAAAAAATAAACATAATGTTAAAGGCTGCACCTTTATCAATTATGTTTTAGATTAAAAACATAATTCCCAGCTTTATCGTGTACTTCTACAGTGAGGTTGCTTTTTAGGCCGGGCAACTGGACTCAACTCACTTTGTTGTTGTTGTTCTTGTTGTGTACACTAGTTAAAATCGCTACTCCTCTGTTATTCTTGAATGGATCTGGCTGAAATTTGGTAGGTAGAATCTATGGATGTGTACGCATCGACGCTCGGAGCTCGATTTTTGGCCCAGGGGGGCCCAAATAAAGAAAAAAAACAAAAGTCGATTTCTCATTTATTGGCAAGTCAAATATTACGACAGCTGGTGGTACAGAATCATTGGCACAGACCAATATATAAATGGGGTCCCATACATGTCACGGGGGCGCCAGGGGGCCCCATTTTTCAAATGACTACTCCTCCATTTGTTCTTGTTAGATTGGAATGCAGTTTGGTATGGATACTCTATGAATGAACATGAGACACTTGGAGCCCCCATTTCTGGTTATTTCCAAATTTATGGGCACAGTCGTGTGATATATCGTTTCAAAGGTAATTCAACGTAGATTACAATTATGCCTCGCACAATTTGATTAGGGGCCCAAGGGACCTGGGGGCTCACCCTCCTTTTTTCGGCAATTTCCATTAAAGTTGTTTCCTCATTTATTTGTGAGTCAAATACTGCGACAGTTGGTGGTACCAAATCATTGACACATACCAATATATGAATGGGGCCCATTACTCCTTATGTGCCACGGGGGCGCCAGGGACTGAATTCTCGGAAACGTGGTACGTGCTATTGGGCGCGGAGACGTTCCGCGGGCCCGGCCGTAGTTCATCTGAACTTGTTCTGGCAGTGTTTCCTCACTATTATTTGTCTTTGGCATCAATACTACTTTGCATAGGATTTACTGCATTAAAGCTGATAATAGTTGCACTGTATGGATTTAAAACCCTAATTCTGGCTAGCAAAGCGTTTGCAACACCTATTCCAAGGGACTGTGACGACACTGGGTTGATGTTTAAAAATACAAATTAGACAAATCCACAGCAGCAAAATGTAGATGGTTAGATGCAGAGTTCAACTTCCAGCACTTTAAAGGGCCCATGTTAAGCTAAATCAACTTTTCTGTGCTTTAAACATCATAAAAGTGTTATTTGGGCTTCATACACACATCCAAAGTGTTTTTTTTTCATTGATTCCATCGTTAGAGTGTCCTTTGCTCCTTTCTTACTGCAGGCACCCAAGCACCTTGGTCCATTTTGATGACGCATTTCCACTTTGATGACAAAATTTGATGCGGAACTGAGCTGGAGAAGCCGCGCCTCTAGGAAGCTCTCTGCCGTGATTGACATGTAAACAGACACGTCCACGAAGGTGAGCATTTCAGCGTCCTTCGCGCAGTGATATGTATGTATTTTCTACAGTCTATGTATGTACCGGTGAACGCCCCACCCCCACGCTCTGTCTAGTGTTTATGAAGCAGCATGAGCTCGGCTATGGAGTGGGTGGGAGGAGAGGGGGCCGTCCTCTGGCTCTACATCACCGTGTGGGGAGGAGGACGTCAGTGTTCCGTCTATAGACGTGCCCACTCATGAATATGCATAAGTAGATCGCAAATCAGCCTGTTTGTGTAGAGTTGCTCAGAAAGTAACTTTTCAGAGGCTAAAACTCTGGAAAACAGGCGAGTTTGGGAAAATAAACCTCAAATACTATGTTTTGAAGTTCTTAGAACAAATGGAAAAGGGTGAAAAATAGCATGACATGGGACCTTTAATAAGATCACTTAAAATAACCTAGAGTAAAATATTCTAACCTCTTGTTAAATAGAAACTAATCCACTATCTTATCATTATACACACCACGTTTGCATGGATATAGATCAAATACCTGCACCACTGTTTGGCCAAAACCTTGACCTTTAATTTGAAGTATGAATGCAGAAATCAGCTTCCTGTGAAATCCCGGCAGAGTTAACCTTGACAAACCACTGAAAGGAGGAAATTGGGATGTCCCATACTGGAGCTACAGTAAGTCATATTAATATGTAAAGCACTGATGACAGGAGGAAATAGTCATAACAAAGCACAACAGGCCAAAATAAATGAAGACTGAAATCTTTGTGTAGACTGATGAAGACTGATTATTGTGTAAATGTAAATGAGCTGCGACACTAACAAGTCGGAGGTTTAATTTTTTCGTTTTGTTTTTTAAAATAGGGAATTTTTCCTTGTTTTGAGATACAGTGTATAAACAGTTTACCTGTATATTTCCATCGTTCTAGATACCTTCAGCAATGAAATGTCTATATTTTATCACTCTGCTGTATTGTACCTTTGTAACCGTGTTGTCGTGTACATGGCACATATATTTTAAAAATGAGAAATGCCGATATTAATAAGCACAGTTACACAATCTTAGAAAATAGTAATGTTTGAACCTGCTGGAAAAATTAATGTGAAGCACTGCAAACCATCTTCAAACATGGGACTATAAAACTATGTACTCAGGCCTTATTTCATCATAAATAAATGGAATTAATACATAATTAATGAAAGATTCTGCTTAAAACAACTAAAAAAGCTTTGACTGAAACAGATGATACCAATGCCATGGATTTTGTCAAAAATCACACACCAAAGCATTATTTGAAGTGTCTTAAAGTGATATAGCTGTCAAACTTATGCTATTTCAGTTGTGTTTTGTGTTTATATTATTATTTTTGCTCGTTTTCTTTGGGTCTGAACAGTCACATCCCTGTTTTTCATTTAAAAGGAAGAAAAGGAGAAAAGAAAATGTAGAGAAGAGCCTCCTGGGCATAAAAATGGCATTTTCCCATTTGTTATGTTTCTATTTTCTTTTGTGTATGTTTGTATACAGAAAAACATTAGCTGATGTCAGAATGGAAAGGAAAAATAATCTATTTCCCTTTACCAAGAGTGGGAGATAATCTGTGTATGAAGTTATGACGGTAATACATGTCTGCACATACCCAAATAACCCAACCCTAACCCCCAAAAACTAAAATTAAGAAAAAGAAAAAAAATGGCAATATTTCTACTGTTGGTAAAATAATCATTGCTGCACCTTAAAATCATTGTTGTGAAGGATATAAATCTATTCCATCCAAACCAAACTACGCCCTAGGAGCAAAATGCAATTGTGGTAGCCTCCCAATGCCAGAAATTAATAAAAAATTGCAAGAAGCTTGTTTAAATAAAATTTAAAAAAAATTTGCATATTGAAAAATGCACTGCCAGAATTGATATTAAAGATATTTAAAGGCTAAATGCTCTGCAGAAATGTTTGTTAAACATAAATCAATTCATTTTCTTAGGAAAATAAGTCAGAAATGGAGTGTTTTGCAGAGGAAGAATATAGATGTCTCCATACGTGTGCAGCCTCCCTCCTGGAAGTTGAAAAATCCTCGAGAGCAGCGGTCACACTTTGGACCGTTAACGCCCGGCTGGCACCGACACTGACCATTTTCATCACAGTCAAAGGATTTGGAGCCAAAGGAGTTGCAGTGACACGGGACACACACTCCTCCTGTGGTGATGCCGTGAGTCAGAGGCTAAAACACACACAGGCCAGGACAAAGTGAGCTAAGGATTGGGTGAGACGAGCTTGGAAACGACACATGCTTTCAAATGATCTGAAATAACAGATTTGTTCTTTTTAACGGGAAAAAAAAGGTGAAAAAAAATCAGCGGCAAAAGTACAAATTAACTTTAATTAGTTCTATCTTCAGTTTAAATGCCAACAAAAAAGCAACAACGCTAATGGAAGTATTCTGTACATCCTTCTAAACTCCTATTTCATTAGTCTGAATGCTGACAGGACGGGAAACAAACATCCATACTGAATAAAACTTGTGCCAGTAGGAATCGAATTTGAATTGATGGCTTGAATAATTGCTTTTAAAATCTGATCAAATTGAAACTGTATTTAATTTAATTGAAAAATTCAGCTCCTATATTCATTCTCAGTTCTCAGTTTCTGTCCACTTCAATTCAGTTTTCAGATTAAATTTTTTGTACCACACATCTGGGACCTGGCCTCAGGCAAAACTAGTCGAAAGCAGATGGAAAGAATTTTATGAGAGCAACGTGCTTTACGTTTGCTTTACCTGGCGTGTATGCTGTCCCTGCAGGCGTGATGTAGAGCGACGAGAGGCCCAACACTCAGGTATGTGAAATAAATAAATATAAGAAATCAAAACATGTATGAGAGGAAGTGTCATGTTTGCATACAAAATGATTGCCAGGGCTACTGTGTCGCCTTTCTTGGCTTTCAGGAAACGACGTGATACCGTAGCATAAACAGTCTGTGAACTTTAGCAGCGGCTAAATGTAGCACAGTGTTTCATCCCATACAAGTCATTAATGGAAATGTAGCGTGTCCAGTGTGTACTGGCCAGTTGACACACCGGGACTAACCCCGGTGGTTTCCAACTCCGTGATCTACTACGCCCCCCCGGAGCTGGTCTGACTTGGAAATACCAGGGCCGATTTCAATCCCTGGACATGACGAAATCGGTGTACGTACTTAGATTCTTGATTTGCAATGAAAACAAGGTGTATCATGCATTGGGTAGAATTGGGAGAACCACACAGGGTTTAAAGTATCACAGGGAGTTAAGATTCTGGCAACAAAAGTTGGATTGTAATTGTAATGACTTTATTAAATTTATTTAAAATGTTTGTCCTAATTAAATTTGTTCAATGAAAAGTTGACAAGAAGATGTAACTGGTTGTCATTTCAGTATAAATAATTCACACAAAAATACATCAGTTTCCTTTGATAGCTTCTACTTAAATGTGTGAAAAAAACCCTCACACGTCTCACATACATTTTTCATTTACATTTCCTCCTTTTGCACATTTTTCCTTAAAAACAGACCTATAAAGCAAACTTGTTATGATAGAATAAAAAAAATGTCCATTTAACACGGATTACATGTGTTTTTTTTGCTTTAAACCCTGCCTAATGGACTTACTCAACATCCTACAGAGACGGCCCAGCTGCCCTGGCTATCATTTTGTATGCAAACATGACACTTCCTCTCATACATGTTCTGATTTCTTATATTTATTTATTTCACAAACCTGAGTGTTGGGCCTCTCGTCGCTGGACATCACGCCTGCAGGGACAGCATACACACCAAGTTAAGCGAACGTAAAGCGTGTTGCTGTCGTAAAATTTTTCCCATCTGCGTCCAACTAGTTTTGCCTGAGGCCAGGTCCCAGATGTGGGGCACAAAAAAATTGAATCAAAAAACTGAGAACAAATTAAGGAGCTGAATTTTTCAATTAAATGAAATACAGTTTCGATTTTATCATGATACACATTCAAACCAAAAGATTCAATTTCAAATTAGACCAATTCAAATTCAGATTTTAAAAGCAATTATTCAAACCATGAATTCAAATGCAAATCCTACTGGCCCAGGTTTTATCCCTTACAGTACACCCATTTCAAGTACCGGTAGTTAGACAGAAGTTTTCCAGAAAAATCCTCCACATTATTATTATTAGCTGAAACGACTGATGAGGTGATGATTTCAGTTCTTATTGTCAAAACCATCTTCAGGCGTCAGTGGTTTTCTACCGATAAACATGCTGGAAAAACCAAGCAGTGCACAGTTTAACCCATGCATCAATTGGGCATCAGGGAACAATCAATAACTTCAGGCCTATGGAACGCTGTTTGAGCATAAAGTTAACATCAGTGATATCAACCAAAGTTGATGTCTACTAGTAATCACATTTGGAGTAAATGTACACAAATTGGTTTACTAGTGCAGGAGTAAACTTTACTAGTGAAGCAAGACACTTGTCACTATGCTTTACTATATGCTAATAAGGGGGCGGGGCAAAGCAAATTCAGGCTTCTAAGATATTACAATCAATCGGTGGCAGTGTTTGGTTATAATCCCTCCTACTTCATTTGTATTAGGGTAACTCGTATTACTAAATTATTAGGCTTTACTAGTATTACTAGTTGACTAAAAACATAGTCATAGTATTAGTAGTGAGATTTTAAGTACTAGTAAAAACAGTACTAGTAGTACTAGCGAGTAGACTTTACTAGTACAGCAAAATCCTGTACTTATAGGCAATAGTTACTCCTTGTACTACTAAAGCACTAGTAGATGATTTTGCTTGACTAGTAAGGTCTAGTGAGTCAATGTCTTGTTATTATTAGACTTTTTCTTTTAATGCTGGTATTTTACCTTGTTGTATAAATGGGTTTTATTGTGCACTTATTCAAACTGTGTTTGTTGTAAGAGTGCACCAAAAACCTTTATTATATATATAACAATTTTTGTTTTTACTAGTACTACTACTACACAAAATATCACCAGTAGCACTAATACTCTTTTTAGTTTACTAGTAGTAAACTAAAAAAATCACTAATGGTACTTGTAAACTTAAAGGTGCTATCCGGAGCTTCTGAGAAACGTCTTAATGTTCCGCCCTAAACAGCTCCACTTCCTCCCACTGCCTCTGCCAATTAACCAGAAGCCACACCTTTACTTTTCTGCGTCACAAAACATAACAAGATTACACTGATATAGGTCTATGGATCAGGTAAGAGCCAAAATCATATTTACCCGTTTGGTGTTGTGACACGTGGCCTTGTTTCCGTGGACAGTTCTGAATTCACTTTGATTGACAGTCTCCGCTACAGGTAGTCAAAGCCTATTGGCTGAGCGCCCGTTTTCATTTGTATAGGGGTCTATAGGATGAAGGCGGGACTTATATACATTAATGTATATGAATGACCACCGGCAGTAGACCATAGTAAAAGAATCATACATAAACATAAATTTCTCAGAAACTCCGGATATCAGGTTTAATGCTAATGAAGTAGGAGGGATTACAACCAAACCAGCTCCCTGATTGGTTGTAATATTTTCAAAAGCCAATGGCAAGCCTTAATGCTTTTCCCTGCTCCATTATTAGCATATAAGCTTTACCACTAGTACTGGTGACACTTTTTACTTCACTATTGAAGTGGACACACGCACTAGTAAACCAAAATCAAGTAAACGTTCAAGGACTCTGGTTGAAATCACTGACATCACATTTTTGCTCTAACATTGTTCCACAGGCCTGAAGCTTCTACACACTCATGTAATGGAAACACACCCATTGTTATTTAAAACACACCACTGCCATCCACATGCAGCAGGTGTTACCCCAGCCTTGGGCCTGTACGCCCCCCTGGGGCAGCCCCCTGTGCGGTGAGTGCCCCCCCATCTCTGCTGCACAGACTCCAGGGAAACGCGCTCTACAGGCCGCCGTGTCTCCCGCCTCTCGTAACTTTGGCGACGTAAGTTACAAAGTCGGCCCACGTAGCCAGGGCGACAGATGCAGTGGCCCTCCTTATCGCAGCGCTGAGATATTGATCCTTGTGGGCTGCAGCGACAGGGCATACACTCCTGTTGCTCTTTATCCCACCAGCAGTTAGGCTGGACCAATCACAGTGGAGGATAGAAGGCTTGAGTTAAACATTGCATTATTAGTGAGTACAAACTGCTTGACTGCTTTCTCATTTAAGGCTAATAAACTATGGAATAAACTCCCATCAGAGCTTCTCAGTGTAAACAAATTAATCTTTTAAAAAGGTTAAAGCACGATTTTTAGAAAACAAGAAATGTACTCATGTCTGAATGTATGTACAGTATGTTGCATGAATAAAATTTATGTGCAAATTATTTTTGATGTATGATTGACTTGTATGACTAAGTTGAATTTCATCTGTTAATTCAATTATGATCATTTTATTTATTTTTTAACTGGTAGACTGTATGTAACTTGTGCTGTATATATTGCATCTTGACCCTTCACCTCCCAAGGACTACAGACGGAAATGAGCTTTTAAAGCTAGAGTCTGGTACAAACACCTCTATTATTATGAATTCATGTATTTGTACGGTGTACTAATAAATTAATAAAAAAAGATGAAGATGATTACCTCAGCATCAGTGCAGGAATAAATTAAAGTTAGATTTTTGGGGTTCAGTGTAAAAACGTTTCAAAAAAAAAAAAAAAAGTGTTTGAGTTTAATACAGTTTTCATCCATTTAAATACATAAAAAAACAAGAACTTACACTTGTGACTTGTTTAAATCAATTCCAGTGAAAATAAAATTCATAAACATCCTGTCACCACAAACAATTTCTCTCGCAATCTGTATAATATAGATTATTTGAGAATAGAACCCATAAACAGAGGGCAGATGAAGAGCTTTAAAACAAGTAGACAATGATATCAGTACTCACCATGCACTCGTCACACAATCGTCCCACGACATTGTCTCTGCACTGACACTGGCCGTTGTCTTTGTCGCACACCTCAGACACAGAGCCATTAGTGTGGCACTGACAGGCTGTGAGGGAATAGCACAGACGAGGGATTAGGAGGAACATTTACCAAAAAACACAAGCTGCGTGTCCTCGTGTGTGTGTGTGTGTGTGTGTGTGTGTGTGGGGGGGGGGGTAAAGGCACATGGCACACTACAGGGAGTTGTGTAGGAGCTCAGGTTCATTCTGAGGTTTTCCTGAGGATTAGGCTGGACATCCACCTAAATGAACCGCTCACTTCTCAGCGGAAGTTGAAACAAATCCGGGTGAAATCAGAAACAGCTTTAGAGGCAACGCTGTTCAATCACTATTTTAAATGAAAGCACTTTACAAATGTCAACACAACATATTTCATAACAAACCAAATCTGCTGATGGCACAAATAATTCAATTATATAAGAATGCAGTGATTATTAATGCAATGCATAATATTAGTTACTGATACTTTAATAAGAAGCTAACACACTGTGCACAAATCTCTCTATTCATCTTTGCACTCCAAACATGGTTAGTCGTCCTGATTTTGTTTTATTTTAATATAGATTTTGAGTTTTGCACATGCGTGCACTCGCTCTCAGTACTAGAGGTGGGAGTGTTGTGGCCACACCCAAACAAAGAATCTGAATTGAAACTCAATTCGTCTGACTTACATTTACCTCCTTTAAAAAACTACTGCATAGATCTATTTTTATGAAATGAACTACAAACCTCTTTAATAGGTGTAACATGTCATATTTCATAATTCAAGTTCTTTCTTTCTTCCTTTTTATTTGGATCTCCATTAGCTTTGGCTAGAGCAGTATATAATTACATTTAACACGTCACACAACAAAGCAACACAAACAACAACTAAAGCAATGTATCAAACAAAAACAACATTCATACAGTAGGACCTAGTTCCAATTAACAATTCCTCCAACATGTGGCTTTTAACATCAGATGATCGGTTATATAACAATATACATTTAAGTAAGTAAGTAAGTAAGTAAATTTTATTTCTATAGTGCTTTTCACAGTTAAAATCACAAAGTGCTGTACAGGCAAAAATGAAACTAAAACAACAGCAGCCACATCACAATAGGATACTAAAACACAAGACAATTTAAAACAACAGTCGGAACATTATAAAAGGTTAAAAAAATAAATAAAAGCAATTTAACCAAAAGCCTTTCTGAAAAGCATCGTCTTCAGATGTTTTTTTTTAAAAGAGTCCACAGACAAGCTCACGGAGGGACTGGTGTAGGCTGTTCCAGAGTCTTGGCACCACCGCCTGGAACGCGAGGTCATCCCGGGTTTTAAAATGCATTTTTGGGGTCATGACGAGACCCTGGCCTGATAACCAAAGGGTGCGCCCTGAAGTGTAGGGGCACAATAAGTCAGTGATGTATTGAGGGGCCTGACCATGCATCGCACAGAAAGTAAAGACGAGGACTTTAAACTCAATACGAAAAAGTTATTTATCAAAATACATATAGATGACAAAGCAAACTTGCCCTAATTAATTGTATTCTAATATACATCATTAGACACTGAGAGCGAGCTGTTTTGTTCATTTAGTATTTTTTTTTTTATCTGAATTTGTTAATGAAGTGTAGTGATTCGTGTTGTGTTCAGGACCACACTATCCGAGACCAAGCCGAGACCAAGACCAAGACCATAAACATTTTTTTTTTAATTTCAAAAAATATATATATATAAATAAGTAAAATTATTACAACGGTCAACAGTTGAATAACATTGTCTCTTTAATTTTAGTTTATTTCAAATACATTTGACGTACAAAAAAGATTTTTATGTCAGCTGAATGTACAGCAAGTGTTTAAAAGCATTTCTGCCAAGAAATAATGATTCTTGATTCTGATTCTTTGAGTTGTGCAGGTCAACAGGTCACAGATTTCACAAGATCATTTTTTAGTTTGAAAAAGCCTTTAACAGGCCATTTTTATTAATTCACTTAGTTGATATAGTTTAATTTGGTTGCTGTAATGTAACTAGGATATTCAATTAACAAAGGTTTCCAGCTGTAACTGTAAAAGTTAAACTTTCTGAAATAAAACTACAAACAAGTTGTCATCAGTCTAAAAAACATAGAGCTACAGGTAGATGTGAAACTAAATAAAACAAACTCAAACCCTGGAATAGTCATGTGACAAATCAATCAATAATCCTTGTTGAGAATTATTATTATTCTGGATACAGTAGAAACAGAAACTATAAAAAATAATTATATTGTGAACCTGTTTATATTGGGGGGAACATATTATATACATAAATGTAATTGGAGTCTAAAAACCCAAAAAACACCACTTTAAAAAGAAAATAGACTAATATAAGACCTCTTTACAGTTATTTGAGTCATTCTGCGCATGTGCAACTTGCAATGATGACGCGCTGGTGACGACATAATCCAAGATGGCGGCGGCCCGGACGACAGCCGACGCTATGTAATAAAAGCCTTAAAAGACATGGATATAATGAAAAGAGTGGATGGACAGAGGCATAAACATGCAGACTTTCACACGGACTTATTAAACACACACAGACCTCGGTAAACAGAACAGGCTTCACCGGACGGCAGGCACTAGGACCCAGAGTAAATGTGTCCCCATACTGCTGCACAGGCTGTAATATCACCAGTTTATCATTTTACCTGTTAGAGCTACTGTCTTTACCAGGGAGATAATATTTATTCATGGTGATTGTTTTCTGGAGTTTTACTGGGATTTTTACCGGTGATTAGTTCATATCTCCCTTGCGCTCCGCGGTCCAAACTGACACCGTAGCCAGACACACACACACACACACACGCACGCACGCGCGCGAGTGTGTCACACACGTCACTCAGTCACATTAAGGAAGGTTGCCGTCATTATATGGGGTGGATTAAAGAATGAATAAAGTACTGGTTTATCCCGTTCTTCTCTATGTTATTATCACATCATAAAAAAGTTTAAAAATAGCAGGAATTAGTGCTGGTCTCGAATGGTCTTGACGGAAAATCCAGAGTCCGAGACGAGACCGAGACCTTTAAAATTTGGTCTCGAGATCAAAATGGTAAATGGTAAATGGACTTGATTTATATAGCGCTTTATCCCCACACTGAAGCAGTCTCAAAGCGCTTTACATATCAGCTCATTCACCCAATCACTCTCACATTCACACACCAGTGGGACAGGACTGGTCTCGAGATCAAGACCGGTCTAGACTACCACAACACTAGTAGTGGTTGATTCCTGGAGGGATTATTTCCCATTTAAAGCATATTTTCTTACCAAAACAGCGTGAAAAAAATCTTGTGATTTCATTTGTTTAACAAAATTCAATTTTCTTAAAGGGGCAGTATTATATAAAAAATAAAAAATAAAACTTTATAATGGTTTTGCTACAGTGATATACATCACTTTAGCCTCATTCAGAGGGACAAAGTTAAAAAAGTTATTTTCCTCCCTCCCTTGTTATCCCACATTTTGTAAAAAGTCAGCTCCAAAAGGGCGAGTTGGATTGCATGTGACGTTGTCACATCGCGGAAACTCCTCCTCCTGACAATCCTGGCTCCTCCTACCCTATAAGAATGTGAGCGCCTCCCGCTCAAACTACCTCACAGCTAAAACTAACACTTCTGTTTAATTAGTATATACATTATTCTTTATGTAAAGCTACATACTGTACACAATGTGTTCTTTGCATTTAACCCCTCCCTGAGAAGCAGTAGGCAGCCATAGAGTAGAACCCAGGGAGCAGGTTACGGTTAATATAAGGTACTGATCAACAACCCACAGTGATAGACCAGGGAGATTCGAACCAGTGACCCTCCGATTACAAGCCTGCTCCCTTAACCACTAGTCCCTTTATCCACAGATAATATATCTACGTTCAGTATATAGATAACCCAGTATATAGAAAATCCAAAGCGCTCACAATCCGTTCCATTTTTAGCAGCCGTTACACTCCCTCATATTGCCTTTGACATGATCTGACATGTTTGTGACCCAATACGATGCAGCGTTTGGACAAAACAAATGATTATCACCTTAAATGGTCTATTCCTGTGGTCCGTCAAGGAGAAGAGGAGAACAAAGAGACGTAGCAGCTTTGGTGAGTGTTTGAAACAGCAGACAGACTCTGCTGCTGATGTGAAAAAAACACACCGTGGAGCGTTTGTCATTTCACAATCACAATAGCCCCAAAATATCCATGTGTTTTACTGTAGTGTGCAAGTTTTTGGCTGAAAACAATAACAAGAGTGTGTGGATGGCAAAAGAAAATAGCTATGGTGATCAGCTGTGGTGTGGAGTCAGCGTCTACGGACACGCCCACTCATGCATATGCATGAAGGCCCCAAAACAGCCCGTTTATAGAAACGTCATTAGAGTGACTTTTCAGACGGCTAAAACTCTGGAAAACAAAGCTCAAATACTATGTTTTTGGGGTTCTTAGAACAAATGGAGATGGGTGAAAAATTCAATAATGCCTGTCATTGCCCGATCTCGTTAGATCTCAGAAGCTAAGCAGGTCTGGGCCTGATTAGTAGTTGGATGGCAGACCACTGAGAATTCCAGGTGCCACCTTAATCATTGATGAGTATAGATTCTGGTTTTGTTGAAAAGCATGTGAACTCAAGTTGAAAAAACCTACATTGTGAAGCAACCCTTTTTGCACTGAATTGGAAAAACTTTAGAAACATACACTGAATTAAAAGGCTTCACAAAACACTAGTGTGCTCATGTAGACTTTTAAGGTAATAATTACATGATTTCTACAATATTAAAAGGTTGTGATCTAAAGTGGGCCGGTCAGAGCCATGAAACTCCATGGCTGAAAAAAAGGCATTGTTTGTCACTCTGTATTCTATTTATATTATCAAAAGAGGATAATAATTCTTTGTCCTATAGAAAAATGTTTGACACATGTTTATCCTCCTAATCTTTGGAGTAATAGCACCTTTATAAGTACGGTACAATTAATCAAGTCACAAAGTCCGCACAGGATTTTTTGAAATTGTGCTACAGGACTTTTTCCATCGTTACATTTCTTAATATGACTGCAGCCTGACAAGCAGGAATGCCTGAAACTCACACCGATGCCAATCAAATCCTGAGATATACAATTAAAAGCTTGAACATCAGAGTTCCCATCTGCTGGATGGGCTGTCACATTAGACGCAGACACACAAACAGATACATCACACGGACACACGTTTTTTACCTACTGCCTTTCCCTCATCGTAGATGGAGGAGTAACAGAAGGACAAACACACACACACACACACACACACACACACACACACACACACACACACACACACACACACACACACACACACACACACACACACACACACACACACACACACACACACACACACACACACACACACACACACACACACACACACACACACACACACACACCTCTTCCTACATATACGTCTCTAGTTCCTAAACATCAAGACAAACGTGCACATACTCTGTGCTTCACCTTTAGGCGACCATCTGGTCTCGGTTCTGCCTGCAGCTACAATGCAGCATTGTAATGAGATAAAGAATTGTTTTTGTTGTGGTTTTATTTCCAGTATAGCAAACATTAAAATGCACTCAGTGCTGCTGTTCACCACTAAACTCTTATTGTTCTTATTCCAGAATAACTCAACCATTGTTTAAACAAGCAAAACACATTTCAAATGTGCTTTTAGAGTGTCAAGGTATCACTTATAACCCTTTACTTTTTCCTTTAGAAGGAACTGTTTCAGGAGAAGTAGCAATTGCACAATTTCCATAACATTACAACAAGAAAAGTCAAAATATTTTTTTTCCCATGTGTCAAAAGGAGTCACGTCCACATCTTCAGTCTTTCTCATTGCATTGAAGCGTTGCCTTGCCAACTCCTACATTGCTTTAGCTGCATTGTTAACAGATAGAGAGGGTAGGTAAAGAACAATTAGTCATGACAGACAGCAGGTTTCCACCAGAAACGTGCACGATGGAAGATCCAAAGCAACAAAGGGGTGTATTATGTGACAACAATTTAACAACGCTTTAAAGTTGAATTAAACCCTGAGGTTTTGGCTGAGATGTGTGCGTCAAGCCTGGAAATTCTGAAAATGCCTTAATTATGGGCAGGGCTCCTGCACTATAATATCTCCAAAGAACAATCTGTGCTATGCTAACTAGCTACTCAGTACTCATTATAACTCACTATTCACAATTCTCTCATTCCGATCTACTCGCCACAGATTGTAGAGTCCACAGGTCATGATTTTCATAGGAGGGGCGGGGATCACAGTGGTGGTTAGTGATGTAAGAAGACACTAAATTGACATCATCAGCCAACAGCAATCATAATAGGCAGGCTTCAACCCATAGAGGGCAGTCACTCTTAAATATTTACAATAAAATACATCAAACTGAAATACTTTGACTAAAATGTCAAGAGTTGGACAAAAATCAATCAACAACCCTACTTCATACCCAAATTAAAATAGGGAATTGAGTGGTTTCTTATTTCCCTTTCACGATTCGACCTCAACCATTAATCAAAAAAAAAACACAGACACTGTGATTAAATGCACCTTAAAATGCAAATGTACCCTGACATTTTGTGTCTTTGTTAACCATAATCTGATCTGTAAGTACCTCTAGCTGCCATATGCTGTTGATCATTGCTTTCTATAGTGATGTGTTCTGTTTGTTTCATGTTTATCTATCTCTATTTCTTGCAATGTGTATGTTTTGTATTTCAAACCCAAACCTGCTGCAGCCCAATTCTGTCAATCTCTCCTCCTGTTGTTCTCACATCTTGCACTGAGTTTGTACAGCTGAGATTTTGATTTGTGCACATTGTGATGGATTCTACTTTGGGCACATCCGTCCTGTATAAAGTGCTAAACACGTACAATGGGTAAAATTAGAGAAGAACCAAAAGCTTCTGCTGAGTCTGACTTGTCTTTAAGACATCCATAAAGAGTAAATGTGTAATCAAGTGACTCTTCAACTTCTGTCTTCTGTGGGAAATGTTCAAAAATGCTAATTTTCCAGAATTTATTCCTCAGATAAATCAATTGTTTTTGTCAAGTTGGCTTATAAAATAAACAATTTTCCATTCTACGACAATGATTAAAGAGGACCACAATGAGGCACGGACACAAAATGACCAAAACGAAACCGCCCGCAGGAGGAATCTATGACATCAAAAGAGAGAGTAAAGGATTTTTACAGTCTAATAGTTCACAAATGGACTTGGCGTGAACTCTCCTGCTCTACTCAATAAAATTCATTAAGACTGGGAGAGAAAGGAAAACTGGGAGAGTGAGGTAGACACACAAAGGCAGCGATAGAGAGAAAGGGAGCTTTTGTGTTTTAATAATTCTTGGTGGTCTTTTGTCATTCGTACAGGATCAATAACAACTCTCCATCTCCCAGACACAAGCAGCCGATCAGCACTGTAGGAGAGCAATAGATCAGGCTGATTAATCAATAACCATTTAGCTGGGTGGAGAGGGGAAGCGAATGCAGAAAAATGGACGATCAAATTCCCGTTAATACCCTGTGTCAGGCTGCTTCCATCCTTTTGTGCTGACAGGTTTATCCGTGTGTTTATCAGTCGGCCTGTCTGCTGCTCAACTGTCTGCTGATCCGTCCCCATCCCAGCATCAGTCTGAATGAAGATTCTCACAAACCAAAGTGTGTAGTCACACTCTCTCACTGTCTTTTAATTCCTCCTTTGAACAGGTATCCCTTTTATTCTCACGCTCAAACACAGCTGGCAGTCAGTGGGCCGCGTCAACATCGCACCACCCACTCACGCAGCTGCTCGTCTTATTTCACGACGTGACGATACTGCAATTATCAATATATTGGTCAGAAATCAATCTACGATAATCTATGACATAACAAGAAAAAAAAAAGATGAAATGAAAAAATACAATTTTTATTTTATATCTCTGAAAGACAATAAATTGAAAAACTGTCCTATGAACATTTCTGTAAATAGGTGTCAACATACCAATGTAAACGAATAACTATCTCTAATAGTGCTTTCTGTAAAGAAAAAATAGGGTCTCAGGGCTCTACACTAACTTTCTCATTTGGTCGCACCAGCACAGAATTTGGTCGCACCCTTTTTTCCTTTTTTTGAGCGGGGCTGGGGAGAGTGTACAGCATAGCCATGCATGCTAATGAATAACTTAACTTAACTGGCGAACCGTAGTTTTGTATGAAGTAAAGATTGACAATGACTTGAAATATATTTGCTAAATGTTTTAATGTTTTAGTGACAATATTAAGTTTTCCTGCAACAAGCAGTGGCTGAAATAACAGGCCATTTATTTTACATAATTTTAAAAGAAGATGTAACAATTTTTTTTTTAAATAACAGCAAAGCATAACAACAAGCTACATGTATTCAGTTTTTCAGTTTTTTTATTTTTCAGAAATGCTGTACTTTAATTAACTTATCAGTAGCATAACCAACTTAGTATGTGCATTGCTTCACCCCATGGAATTAAATTCAGAGGGTCCAGCTATTATAGTGGGGTCTCCTAACCCTCTTCCCCTGGTCAGGGGTCTGTAACCTTTATTCTACAAGGAACCATTTAACCTAATCTCACCTGGATTAAAATCCTCCTGGAGCCAAAAAATACCTGCTCATTGAAAACAATACAGTGTATTAAATTCTATGCAGTTTAAATTATATAGAATAATGTTTGATTTAATTTATATTGATCATGGAAATGGAAACTTAAAAACAGTTTAAAACAAAATTTAAAAAATTGACACCAGGAAATAAAACAGTATCTTACATCTTCAAATTCTTATGCATCTCAGTTTACATGACCACAATGTTGTATAAAAAATATTTTTTTTTTAGTTAATGTCTTTGAAAGGCTCCAAAAAGCAACTTGAATTTGATAACATGGTCATGTGATCAACACATGCTAATTGCTCATTTCTTGCCACACATAAAGCATATTTAACCAGCACATTGGTGGTTAAATGAATCTGTTCCCACACAATTAAAATCTCTATTTTCTTCCAGAATAGTGTTTTTGTTGGTTTAGTTATTTTACCAGGGATTTAAAACTTAAGGTTAACCACAGGTGCAGGAAAAGTTAATGGTCTGTAGATGTTGCAGGAGGTGAAGTAGGAAGGTAGCTGAGTCATTGCACAACGTGATTTATTTTGGGTTAACAAATTGTTATATCTTGATTTTATTTGTCATTAATCATTAATTGCCTCTGTAAAAAAAAAAAAAGTATTTATACATATATATATATAGAGATTTTTTTTTTTAAGCTACAGAGAGCCATTGAAAAAGAGTCAAAGGGCCACATTAGGCCCCAGAGCCACAGGTTGCAGACCCCTGCCCTGGGAGAACCACAGCTGAACATCTGGCCTGGCGTCATAGTCCATCAGTTCTGGTCCATGCTGGTTCTGATGAGTGTGTACGTTCTATCGCTGAGCTCAGCACTTTCTTCCTTTACTGCTGCTCTCAATGTGAGCGCACACTGAAGGGTTCGCTATTCCTGGCTCCATTCGCAGACCGCGCGAACTCCAAAGGAGCGCATTGGTGTTTATACTTGGTGCATTCACCTTTGCATTACCCGCAGCAAAGTTGCGTGAGCGTGCACCTTCTCCTCACCCGTGGCAATGTGATCAAGCCAGCCTCCACTCCGAAATCCTCGGTCAACCTAGTCGCCAGCCAATTTGCAGTGCCTGTTTATAGACGGTTTTACGGTAATCCCGCAGCGCGGTGAGAGAGAGAAAGAGAAGTCACCCTATATGTACTCGCGCGGATGCGACCAGATAAAATTTTCACTCGCACACACTGAAAAAATACTCGCATATGCGACCATTTTGGTCGCAGTCTCGAGCCCTGGGTCTTTCTTACCAGTGACACCAAAATAGAGCAATATTCCAGGAAACAATATATTGGTTCCTTCAACAAACAGTGACAAAATTTCTGTGAAAACCTACCTGCACATTTTAGTGAAAAAGCAGAAAAGGATTTAAAAAAAAAAACAAAAATTAATATTAAAAAAATTGAGCGTTAACATATAGATAATCGATAGTCCGATATATGGCGATATAGTCACACTCCTACTGACGACGACCAACATTCATGCACAATTCATACAAGGCAATGTGGGCAAAGTGCCTTGCCCAAGGGCATAACGACAATGACTTTGAACCTCCAACTCTTCTGTTATTTGTTGCTTCCTCTCTCGTCAGAACAAATATGTGTTCTCTTTCCTGTTTTCCCTTAGAGTAGCGTTTGGCTTTGCTGCTCTCAGACCTTATTATGGAGGGTCTAATTCGGACACTTCACTTTGTATTATTAAAATATTATGTTTATATCAAGAAGGTGTCCGCAGAGAATTCTTCACATTATCACATCAACATTTATATAAAGGGAAACGCACCACACATGGTAAACAAAAGAGGGTTACAGCGGCATCCTTAACTGTTCCTGGTTTTTTTAGAGCAACCAAAAGCAACACAAGTTGTCATTTTGACCACAAAAGCTGCTAAATGATCTAAAGCAGGCTAAATGCTTCACTCTATAGAAAACAATGGGATGCTTACAGGCAGTGGGGCCGTGTGACATCAATCACGTGATTTCAAGATGGCGGAACACAGACTCTTAAACTGTAAAGAAGTCCCAGTACATTTCAAAAATTTCCGCCAAACTTGTAAAAAAAGTGGGGGATCCCTTTAAGATTGAGGTAATTATCTTATATAAAAATAATAAATACATTTTTTTGCCTACACAAGATCAAATATTGTATAATAACAGTGAAAGCACCCAACTTTTTCCAAACTACAACTAACTGCACATTACAAAATTGTAGATTTTTAATTAATTTTGACATTTTAGTTTTTTTCTGGAGTTTTTTTTTTACTCACGTTGGCAATTTTTTACAGTCACGGCGTCTCCATAGTAACCTTCCGCACAGCTGTCGCATGTGTTGCCACCATAGCCTTGGCGGCACCGCAAACACTGGCCCGTGATTGGATGGCAGCTGCCAGGCACGGACAGGTCCAGGTTTCCATGGCACTCACAGGGCTGACAGGAGCCCCCGGGTGTGGCGGGCTGGCCAAAGTAACCGTTGGAGCATCTACAAGGAATCAGAAACAGGAAAGCAGGATGGTTTAGCATCAAAAATATAAAGACGTGAATACCTGGAAGCATATTTAGAGTCAAAAGGTGCATCAATGCCATGTTTACATTGCTGTATAAAAACCTTGACTCCATTGAGTAACTATTTATCTCTGCCTTTTGTTTGCACACACCAGGATCTTCATCTAAGATGTTTTACTGTTGTTCTCTCTTTTAAACCTAAAGAGCAGGCACTGTAATATCATCTCCTAAAAATAAACACTTGACTCCGCTTTTACAAAACAAATAATGCTTTTATTTGCCTTCTTTCACAGAAGTCCTGGAAAAAAAAAAACATGAATCTTTTACTTATGCCATTTTTTTATCTGGAAGCAACAAAACAAGAAAACATACTCACATCTGCTTCATAAGTACATAGTTCCTTAAACACAGTTTAATTCTCATTTAATATGAGATGAATGGTTGTTCAGTCAATGAAAATAAATCTAGGATCAATGTAACTACATGTCCCTAATGTCTGTAGAAATTATAGAATGTTCGATTAGTAATAAATGAAATTTTAAAATAAAAAGACAAAACCCCTTGTTTACTTATTCATTTACTTAATACCTTATTTATTTTAAATACACCATATTTAGCTGCTCCTACACACATGCGTGAGCACACTGTTAAGCTAACAAACACGCCAAGTGTCCATGGAGGCAGCAAAGCTATCAATGATATTGAGATAGCTATTACACTGTTAATAATTTTTATCAGTTTTATTTTAATGATCGGCATTGTGTGTTTTTACCCTTATTTTTTTGTGTTTTACTGTGCTGAATGTGTTGCTGTTGTAGCCATGTCAAAAATAATTTATGTCACTGCTTCCGGACAGACAAAGTTTATCCCTCTATTGTAATGGCACAGCACAAATAATACATTCATTAATGTATTTATTACCCTTTATGAAGGAAAAACATCCCTGTGCACTTTAAACCCTGTAACACCCTGGGACATAAACCGGTTCAGCTGTAGGACACAAATAGAGCAATGTTTATACAGCCCCGTGCAGTGAGGAGTGTTCCGACCTGTAAACAACCACTACACAAAAGCATGGCCTGCAGCAGAGCCTACACATCAAACAGGACAGCAATTTACAGATTAAAGGTGTGAAAGAAGAAGCCATCTTTGTAACAGGAAGCGCCCTTTAAACAGAGGAGGGTGGTTGAGACTTGAGACACAAACTTTCTGACATCTATAATTTTAACATCTCTTCACTCCCTGACAACTCAGCACCTGAAGTAAATAATTAGGGCCCTACAATTTCCAAATTAACGGAGTTTACCAATGAAAACGGAATCCACTGTTTCCGGGGACACCTCATTAGGTGCACCACCTGCTCCCCTCCCGTCCTGGCCTCTTCAAACACTGTCTAAACCCAAAACACCATCTAACTGCCAAAAAACTACGCAACTCATCACTCACACCTAAATACGGAGCCACCAATGCCCGCTTAACTTTTGTGTCTGTGAAGCTCCGTTCATTTCTCGACAAGTCCTGCGGCACTCCGTGAAAACGAGAGCAGCTCCACTTGCTCAGAGGTTTTGAACAACATCTCATCAGTGCTATAGAAGATCTGTGGGAAAAGTTGCTGTGGACGAGACCACCAATGCCAGGGTTTGTAAAGTCCGAAACGTTGTAGGTTAATGATAACTTCTGATACTGTAATATAGTATCGCCCCTAGTGGTGAAATAACTGATGCATGCTTGCGTCCATTTATTTTTGTCTAATCATTATAGTCTGCAATAACATCATCAAGATAATTTTAATTAGGTTAATTTAAATTAAGGTGATCAAAACTTAATCAATAAACCTGATCAGATTCAGTAAACCATTGATCCCTGAGAGGAAATTTGGTGACATGTATTGCTGCTTTATATGACATATAAATAAATAAAAAGGAGCAATCAGAATAATCCATGTCAGTACAACTTATGTATTTTATTTTTGACATACATTTTTGTTTGTTTTTTTTTAAAATTAGTATTTATTTTGTTTCCTCACAGGAGAAAACATGGAATTTATAAAAGAATAACATGGATTTTATAGGACCCTAAATAATATTTCCTGTTTGTCTGTCACTGGCTCTGAAACTTTGACAATATTCCCTGTGTGCATCTGACCAGAGACCAAGCTTGTCTCCACAAAACTAATCTTCCAGCGTTAACCAACACCAGGGAGCTTTTTGTATGCTACCAAGTCACAGAATAGATACATTAACAAATCAACTCCCAACTACCGGTAGTCAGTTTGTAACTCAAGAAGTAATTTCAAATATACGAACAAGACTGTAAATTCAATTTCCACAACAAAGCTATGAGAATCAGCATCACCTGATGACCAAGCACCTTTACAGAAAACAAATATAAACCCAACAATCCTAAAATACCTCATTTAGTGTTAAACGCATGTTCTGTCTCCTCTGATTGGCTGCTAACAGCCAGTCTACCAATTACCCTTCACTAAGGTATAGTGAGTAACTGTGGACTGAAGAAGTTGCAGAAGCTTGGTAATGCCTAAATGCATCACTGAACCTTTACTCTGTAATTCAAACAGAAAAGTTTGATCTGGCCACAGTTGGATCATTAGAAACAAGTCTGCATCGTACCCATTGACATTTGAACACACTGTCATCAACATTTAAAGCAGAACTAAGTAACTTTTTCACCTTAATAAATCCTTCTCATAGTCCCTGTGAGGGTAGTACAAGTGTTTGTGGGGTGATTGGGGGGTCTTTCATCCCCGCTGTCTCTGGCCAGAAAACCGCACTTGCAACTTTCCTGCCGCCGACACGGTGGCAAGACGTACTGCTTTACGGCAGCCCAATATAAACTAATGCAAGATTATGACCAGCCCCGTGGCTGCACACGGATGTCTTTCTCAAACTTATATTATGGTGGAGCCAGAAAAAAAAAAGGCAGAGTAGACCTTTGTCCGAGGACCGGAGCAACTCCATGCAGTGACACACTGTCGTCGCTGCGTCGAGACGACAGTGTGTGTGACTGCGCAACAGGCACGCACACACACTCACAACCCAGTGCTCCATCAGGCAGCACACACACAAACATCCATCTATCTATCTATCCATTTTCAGAGCTGCTTTGTCAGCACACAAACAAACATCACACACATTTCTACACTCCCTTCCGTATTACTCCCACATCATTCATTTATTTTACTTGTCTCTCTTCCTCATACTGTTCACATGGTCACATGGGACTATATGTGTAAAAGCACCCTTAGTGTCACTGTTGTATTAGGATTTTTCTGTGATCGGTTGCTACTGTCTTGGGAGAGCAAAGGTGCGCATGTCGCTGTGGGGTTGGGCAGGCGGCGGGGGGGAGAGTTTTTACAACAGTGACATAACCAAAAGGGACCTTAAGGGGGAGCGCTAAGGGTAAGTTACTTAGTTCTGCTTTAAATTAAGTTCTACACATTTTATTTCTTGTTTTTTCAAAGTGCTTACGTTAAACTGTTATCAGTATTTCCCCAACTGCAGTGACGTGACAAGCGTTTCTAAAACAAAATAAGCTGAAGCAAAGCTTTGCAGGCAGAAAATGGAATTGAAATGAGAGAGGAGAGGAGAAGAGAGGAGAGTAGGTAGAGTTCAAGAGGAGAAAGGTCTTCACATTGAAAAGAGAATTGAATTTGGAGAGGAGGGAGTAGAACAGGCTGAGAGAAAGAGTCAAGAGCAGCCAGCCATTATTATCCCTGACCCTTCATGGTACTCAATAGAACTGGTTTATTAGCTCCTGTGTTCGTGCGTTGGTGTGCGCTCAGCCAAAGCCGCATCCTTCTTGACAAGTGGAAAAGTGTAGCAGCAGCAATTTCATTTCTGGATAGAGATAAGAGTCAAAGTGGTTATTGCTGTTTATATTTAGTCTGATTTACAAAAAGAAGCCACAGTTGGATGCACTTATTTTTGTTTACCCTTCTTCCTCTCATGTGATTAACATTTAAGTTTGGGAAATGAACACAAAATCATACAACCATGATAGAACCACAGCATGATATCACTTTTTAAGTTTGATGGCATCTACCTATCAGAAAAACACAATCACAAAGTGGAAGATTACATGGATGAACTTTGTGTCTTTTTCTGTAGAATAGGCCTTACAACAGATTGTCTTTTCTTCTGTGGTGAAAAGCTCAGACCTGCAGGTAAGGAAATTGAGTGTGTTGGCTGTGATAGACAGTGAAATGTGAAAGACTTGTCCACAGATAAAAAACAGAATTGGTTTTAGGGACCTGCAGGCTGGCCACAGACACACACTTATTTACCACAGTGTTTGAAAGAGACTACAACTGTGGTGCAAGGGCTGATCACTGATTTCCAATCAGCGAAAATTATACCAGCCAATACCGACAATCTTGGTTATTGTTGAAAACATATTACTCCAGAAATTGTGCTAAACATGCTGAATACGGGTAAGTGAGTTCATAAATGGACCAAAACACATGCTGACATCATGCAAGATTTGACTTGTCGGTCTATTTGCTACACTTGCTGGACTTTAGGCCACACCTTTCAGGGCGAAAAATATTGTGGAAATATTGCGATCCTGTCCTAAAACATGTTGATGATGGTTTAGACTGTTTAGACTCATAAAGATATTTCCACTACAGGAGGTACAGTATGTCCGTCATATTGGGCCAGATTGACAATTTTGTCTCTTTGCAACCCGTTTATGGTGAAAAATTGTGGGTAAATATGTGATATTGTCCCTAAACATGCGTGTGAGGGTATATTTTGTATCATATTGCAAATACTGTTAACAGTATAGCAATTTCAGTTTTGGAAAGTGAATCTCGTCTTTTGTGTCCGTTTACTGCAATCACGGAAAAAGGGAGGCCGGACATAAACTACAAAACAGTATATCTACCAAAAAGTAGATCTAATATAGTATTTACAAAAACCTAAACAAAAACAAGTTAAATCTAAAGCAAGTTCACTAAGAGTTAGGGATGTCTACTTTCCTAAAGCTTTATTCTACTCCATTCAGCTGTTTAGCAGACAGGAGGAAATTGAGTTATTCACAGATGAAACTCTAGAAAGTTTGAAGGAGTTATATTAGGAGAGTCGGACACCTGGTCAAAACCATCAGTGAGAAGAGGAAGTGGATGACGTCAGAGGTTTTCGATTACAAAAAGAGAAAGAGGTATTTTTTATCTTAATGGTAAGTCAACTCACACAACACTCTTAAATAATACATATAACTGTCCTGTAATGTGCAAACTTAGTCTAACAAGAAAAGTTTAACTTGAGGAAAAAACAAACAATCATATACAAACTGGTTTCAATAGCCACAAAGCTCATTTATATAGCAGGTTACTATCTTAGTTTACTCTATTGTCACTTCAACAAATCCACATCTGATAATAATAATGACTTCCATTGTTCTGTTGAGAAATGTAGCAAGCAACAGCATAAAACAACCTCCGTTTTTATTCTAAATGGTTGTTTACTGAGCGCCAACAGAAAAGATGAAGCACTTAATGCAGAGTGGAGAGTCTATTAGCAAGGGAGGAATAGAGCAGTTTATTTGGTTAAAGCCCATAATACAGACAAATTGGCACATTAGAATTAATTATCACTGGCGTCAACAACAACAAAAGCATTGCTGATAATGAAGTGAAATGGCAGGTAGTGATTTACAGGTATATCAATTAGACTAATAGAGCAAGAAACACCAACTGCTGATTACCTCTTTAACACAGCCATTAGTCACAAAATATTATCATGCATTACATCCCTGTTTTCATATGTAATGGATAACCGCCAACTGGAGACAGTCGCACAGTGTCTCTTTGTGACATCAGAACAACAAATGCATGCATAAAAACAACAACATCCTTTTGGTTTATTCAGCTACAAAAACGTAGGTCATCATATCATATTTTGACATTTTTACTGATGGTTGAATTTTTTTTTTTTTTTACAATGGCTAATGTTTTTCTAACAGTGGGAATATTTGGGTCGATCAATGGGCATTAACATGCTACAGATGCTTGCTGGGAAGAGACAGGATTTTAAAAAAGGTCTGATGAGTTTGTCTTAAAGTAGCAGATGAGGTTTATAAAAAGACTGAAAGGCAGACAGAGCTATGGACAGCGCGGTGAGGCATGCACACTATGCAGGCCAGTGAAGCCGAGGCCCCAGCACTAAAAAAGAAAAAGCAGGAACTTGTCTAGTTGTTGCTGTTATTGGCAAACATGAAAAACTAATGGACAGATTATGAATAATGTGCTGTACCAAATCAAGCGAGTAGCTAAAACACTGGAAGGGGTCATATCATGACATTTAAAGGTTAAATACTCTCAATGTGTGCAAACAAAAGGTTTACCTAAGAGTGAGTAATTCAAAAAGTTGAAAACAATACAAAAATCCTTCACAACGTGTTTCAAATCAAATCCAGTCTAATCAATCTGTATACCTCAAGGCCAAAGCTGTCAAATGGAATTTAAATTAAGTAAATACAGTAAATGGGCTGGGCTGGGCTGGGGGGGTGCCCGAAGGGGGGTTTCATCCGGGGGCTCGCCCTCGGGGGGTTACCGGTCCGGGGGGGTGCCCTGCGAGGCTGGGGTCTGCGGCTCTACCACCACGGGCCCGCGCGCGCCGCATGCTGATGTGGTGGTCTGGCTGGGCCCTTGAGGGGGGGAAACTTACTTTAGCAATAACTAAGGCGCATGCAGCGTCCTCTTGTTGCCCTGGGTGGCCGGGGGTGTGGTTGTTATCCCTGGGCGGACTGCTCTCGGTGCTGCTTCTATTCGGGGTCCTTCTGGCCTGGGGTCCGGTCCCTACTGGCTCTGGGCACGGCGGAGGGCTTCCGCTGTCCGTTCCGTGCTGCTCTGGCCGGCTACTGGGCGTGGGCCTTGGCACCTCTGCTGGGGTCTTGAGCGGAGGGCTCTCTGGGCCCTCCCCTCGGGGGATTGGGTGCGGGGTTGGGGTTCGTAGTGGGCTTAACTTTAGACACGTTGATCCCAAATACCTGTTCTAGGTATTACCACTCACTCCTTCCCTCTGTCCACAGCCACCACTATTATACCTAAGCTTCATGCTTATCACCAGACTGCCTTGATTACACAACACAATAAGCACGATATACACAACTACAACTCCACATCTCACCCTTTAACCACTTAACAATAATCAACTCTTCCCCACCCGTCCATTTTATACCTTTAATCTCTCCTCCCTGCTCCCAATGCAATCCACACGTGCAACACAAATTCAGTGTTCACGGTGAAGATGAAAACTAACTTTTTTGGGCAATTTCAACCTTTTACATCTCTTTCTTTTTTCCAGCAAATTATCTTCAATACATTGATCAATGAGGCTGATAATATGGGTTTATCTGTTGAAAAACGATTGTGGGTATCAGCTTTAAATGAAAAAGTCCCGTCGAGCAGCTACTTTTTAAGCAGTGTAAACAGGGATGTGAATGGTACAGTGCATGTGTGCAGAAAGACTCCTCATTAAAAGCTCAGGACTGGTAAAACCAGCACTCACTAACATGAGCTCTTTGGACATGAAGCTAGATGGACAGTGAGTCATGGAGCGGCTGTGAAAAGTTAATGAGCAGCTCTTCACTTTCCCATTGTTGTGGCAGTCGACAACACCACTATTTTCAAGAAAAAAGTTTACACTGGGCTATATTCTATGTTTACTATTTCTGTGTTGATGTCATAGGAATATATTTGGATGCTACAGTCATAGGCTACGCTCCAAGGCTTCCTTTAATTCATGGTCATGGCCAGGGTTGGGGTCAATTACATTTTTCAATAACAATTACATCTTCAATTATCCAAGTTCAATTACAACTAAATTATGAATATGGTGGCCGGCATTTTTTCCAATTGCAATTAAAATTACAATTATTAATTCCCCTGAAAGTAATTTGCTAAATTTTAAAGTTAAAATTCAATTAATCACAATTACTGAGCCTGAAATAAAAAAACCCATAAAACGTGATCTTCTTCTTGTGTTAGCTTTCTGTTAGCATCTCTTATGACAACAGGTCAGCTGTAAAATACACTAACAAATTATATTATCTAAATTGTTTTTCATCTCTTGATTACCTTGTTAGGCTTCCCAATCAATAAAAATATTGATTATTAAAATTTTTGTGTGGGCGTCTGGGGCTTTTGTTTTGTCAGTAAACCCCAAGATTATTATTTTTTAATATTAAAATGATCCTGAAGAGAAGTGACAGGAAGTGTTAAAAATTGATATGACACATTTTAATGATCGCTAACTACGGATGTGTAAGCCATAGAACCTATTTGAACTAGTTTTTATGCCTTACTATATACAGAATAGCCTTGTCAGAAAAAAAAATATCCCAAATTTTCCATATTTATGCACTGACAGTTTATATAAAATTTCAATGCCAATTACAATTACAAAGTCAATTATTGGAACCCAATTACAACAGCAACAGATCTTTTCGAATACAACAAAAAAATATAATTATGTCATAATTGTAATTAATTATCAATTACGTGATTACACATATTACTACATTATAAGATATAATATGCTAGAACAACACTGAAAAGGATGAGTATAACAATATCAAGTATTAAACTATGGAACTGCCTAAAAGATATATAAAACAACGCACCAACATGAACCAGTTTAAAAAATGTTTTAAGACATGTACCATTAGTAAATATAAGAAAGAAGAGCAACAATTTTACCTAGGACAGCAATAATATATATGTATATAATGGTGTGAAATATATTAATACTTAATACACATAATAAAACATTTTTGTTAATTTAGATATTGCCACACTAAATGTAATTGATGAAATTTGTGTCATAGATATTAATATTGTGTAATTTTGTTCTTCTGCTCCTTGACAAAGGTGGTCGCATTTTCCCTGCTTATAATAATAATAATAATACATTTTATTTAAAAGTGCTTTTCGAGGCACTCAAAGACACTTTACAGCATAGAAACTACATAAAGTACAGTGATAAAACAAAATATGAATCAGAAAAAAAGAAATGAGTGAGTGGGAAGTTAAACGTTAAAAGCTGAGTGAAACAGGTGAGTTTTAAGAAGTGATTTAAAAGATGGGAGGTTGGTGCAGTTGCAGATGTGGCTTGGGAGGGAGTTCCAGAGGGTGGAGCAACAACAGAGAAAGCTCTGTCCCCCCAGGTTTGGTGCTTGGTCCTGTACCCCCTGTAGTGCCATCACATACCGATCTAGAGAACCTTGTTTTGTTTTGCTGTGATGGGGTAGGTATGTATAAGCTTTGCTTTAACCTATCCCTTTTGGCTGAACAAATAGACAACTGAGTGTTGTTTGTTCTGTTTTGTTTTTGTGAAATACCAAAATAAATTAAAATTCAGATTACAATTGACCCCAAACCTGGTCATGGCACTGCTGCAATAAAAATAATGAACCCAGAGAAATGGGCGTGATGGACTGGATGGTGTTACCTGTCACAGCGTGGTCCCGTGTATCCGGGCTGGCACTGGTCACACACCACCTCTCCTTCCGCGTCTACGTGGCAGGTGGGGCTGAAGCTTTTCACGTTCCCATTGCGACGTTGTGGGAGTTGTTGATAAGTTTGATGTTGTTGTCCCAGTGAGGATAAAGCAAGGAACGAGACGAGGAGGAGAAGAAGACAGAGGCGCGTTAGGGCCATGGCTGGATTCTCTTCTCTCTCTCTCACACACACACACACACACTAGTTACATTCACACTTTAAAAGGACTCAATTTGATTTCCTCTCACACAAACATCTACACACACATACACACTCCAGATTATGGAAACAAGTGAAGTGAGGAAAAGAATGGTCTCCTCGTCCAGTTTGTGACCCTCCCTCTTCCATAAACTATAGATAGTTCTGCTGGATCGGGTTCAGACTCCACTCTGATTCACAGGCTAACTAATTAGCTTTTCATTTGTGAACAGGCTGCCTGTCTGCCTACAAATAGGCTAGTTTACACGTATGTTTTAACAGTAAAATATCTGCTTATCAACTTTTGTGCACCTTTCACTATTTCTGATATTCCAATTTTTCCTCTCTTTGTTTTTATATTTGTATTTTTTGTCAACATTCCTCCTTCTTGGTTGTGATGTTTTCTATGTCCACACCTTTTATATATTTATTTTGGACTATTTCAGCCTTTTTCCAACTAGGTTTTTGGGCAACAATGACAATGGTTTTTGTTGACCTTTTGCTGAGGCTGCACAATTATCTAAAAATGAACTTCCAATTTGTTTAAAACTTTCTGGACCTACAACTAAACCAAAAGAGAATACACATAAATTAATGTCAACTCATTTATTAAAAAGGGATTGAGTGTGCCAATTGTCAATGATTTAAAGGAACCTGCTGTCTTGGAGCTTCAATAAAATGTGTAAAGAAGTAGTGAGTTAACATATTTAAAGCATTAAGGCTCAATTATGTGATTGAACCAATACTGTGACAGGGATTAAAGATAAACCTGTTATTGAAGTAAAAAATAACATGTAAATGTGTAAAATGTTTTGACACAGCTTCAGTAAATACTAAACCTAAACTACTGGCTTTGTGTGTTTTCAAATTTGTTTTTATGGATGAACTTGTTCATTTCAGTGGTTGCGCAGCTATTTCAAGTGGCACTGTGAGCTATTCTTACTGCCAGGGTTAGAGGGAAGGGAGAGGTGACGGAGAGCGAGAGTTGTGTCTTTCTTTAGCCGTGTAGCTGCGTAGAGTTTGGACAAGATGTGTCATGACTGCATGGAAATTCTCAGCTGCCGCTGCCTGTGTGTGTGTGTGTGTGTGTGTGTGTGTGTGTGTGTGTGTGTGTGTGTGTGTGTGTGTGTGTGTGTGTGTGTGTGTCAAGCAACGTCATCACTGAACATCTCTTTCTGGCCTTTAAAAGAAACTGCAATGAAATTCGAATATTAATTGATCTAAAATTAGTATAATTATATTTATATTATCCCAAAAAGATATACATTGCAAGTTGAGCCTATTTGAATAGCCTCACACGTTTATTATTTTTTTTATGTTTTAGACGTATTTGTTCAGATCTGTTTACTAACTAGCTGATCATTCTGTGCACTGATTGCATGTTCTCCGCATTTGTTATTGACTTATAATCCTTAAAGGAATTGTATGTTTATAAAGCAGACATGGGCATCTGGGGTCATGTGGCCCTCAGCCTAATTTTTTTACAGCTCCCAAAGTAAACACACAAAACTAGTACAAAAAGTCACAAAAATACAGTAAACAACATAAAAATACACAAATGTACTCTTAAAAACACACAAGACAAATAAAAATATACAAAGACAACACCAAAAATACACATTAGTAATTCTCCAAAAACACACAAAATGACAACAAAATGGCTCTAAAAATGCATAAAAACAACAGCAAAAACACACAAAACCAGTTAAATTTTTACAAAATGACTCCAAATCTCCTCTTTGCAAGATATTGGAAGTTATCTAGATCAGTGATCCGGATTATAGTTCAGGATCATTCACACTTTAAAGGCTTGAAACACATTCCTATCCACATTAATAACGATACAGTAGGTCAAAATGTTTGGGCACCAACATTTTTTTCAAAACAATTGAGATGAAATGCACAATCTGGTTCTGATCTGGATGGAACTGAAAAAAAAATGCTGGTGAAAATATTTACTCCTTTGGCAGAGGAAAGTAATGCAAAAAACACAAAACAACAGACAGACAAAAAAATGTTCTAAAAGCTGACATTTATGTTGATAATTTGGCCCTCAGATCAGACAATCATATTTTTGTGGCCCCCACCGTGATAAAAGTTGCCCTTCTTTGACACAAAACACTATTATGCAAATTATGTTTGATGATGACGATGATGATGATGAATGTCAATGTCTGTCAAGTTTAAAAAAAACATGTATTTTCGGTTAATCAGAGTGTGTCATGGTGCCACTAGTAATTTAGAGTGCCACTATAGTCAAATGATTGTAAATGCTCTCTACTAATACACTGAAAGCTTTTTAAAAATACAAGTATTCACCAAAGCCTGGTTTTCTTTAAATTCCATTGAAGTAAATTAAATGTAAGGTTTCTTTAGTACGGCATGCATCTCACATGTAACAGTATTTACATTTAGTAACAAAGCATGTTCTGTAATATTTCAATAAAACAAACTAAAAGTATTTTTGTAGTTGTAACAGATTTATCTCAAGTCTGGAAAATTCTACGATACATTTTCCTCATTTACATTTATTTTAATCTCTAACCTTCTTTGTGCTCGTCACACAGTTATTGATGTCATCTAATCAACTCTTCCTGAAGGCTGTGTTGTCGGCGCAGCATGATGCGGCTTTGCATGAAGGACAAACAGCATTGTTCTCCATTATGGCTTGTGGGAAGTTTGCGTTTGCTATTGTGTTATCAAGGCACAGCAACAATAATTGTGATGATGACGGTGACATTTTTTGCCCACAGGCATGATGTTTCCCTGCTTAGACTGACGCTTCTGCCTGTGGTGATGATATTTCTGCTAATGTCATTACAATTATAATCCGACTCATAATGACTGAGTCTCCAGCTACAGTAACAGGCTCCAAAGTCCACAATAAATTAAAAAAAAACAGTAGAAGTGATGGGGAGGGTAGGAAACGAGGGGGTCATAAAGAAAAGGTTCAAAAACAGAGAAATGAGGGCCATAGAGTCGAGGGGGTCAGTGGGGATAGATTGAAGAATTTGATGAAATTGTCCTGTCAGGGCAGCATTAACCCCACAGTCGCACTGCTTACTTGTTGCTGGGAAGATTGAGCGGGCAGGCACAGGGCTGACAGTCCAAGGTTGAGCCATGTGTGGCGTTTCCATAGTAACCAGATAGGCAGGTGTCACAATAGGGGCCGACGGTGTTGTGGGAGCAGTCCTGAAAGAGAAGAACCCATTAAAATTTGCTTACGTCACCAGTGGAAGTCTGATTTTGGTAAAGATCTGCCACAATGAATGGTTCAGAAACACAGAGCAACCGTCACCTCATTCACAGCGTTCACTACTGTGTCTATACCGCACATGTTTAATAATTACTGCAAAGCACATGAAGACCAGTGAATGATCACTGAAGGACAAGCATTCCAAACTAATACAACAGGGCATCATTTATCTGCTTTCTTAAAGAGTAACTAAAATGCAAAACTATTTTTTTTCTGCTGAAAACAAATGTGTTTGAGTATTAAGTAGTGCTGTTGATTGACCCTAGTCCAACTCTCTACATTTTAGTCAAAGTATTTCAATTTGGAGTCATTTGTTGTAAAATGTAAGAAAGACTGCCCTCTATGGGTTGAAACCAGGCAATTACAATTTCATTTTGCTCGTGGGTGAGAACAGGATCCTGTGATGCTTTGGGACCATCTTGCGTCACGAACCACCACTGTTAGCTCCGCCCCTTCTATAAACTATCACCTGTAGACTCTGCAGTCTGTGGCGAGTGGGATGGATTGAGCTAATTGTGAATAGAGCTATAGTGAGGACTTAATGGAGCTAGTTAGCATAGGATAGTTTGTTCTTTGGAGATTTTATAGTATAGACTAGGCATGTCTTAACTTCTCCAGAAGCCCCGCCCATAATCAAGGCATTTAGGCAGTTTGTTTCACTTCTTTGCAGCATAACAACTAAAAGCAGCACCACCATGTTTACTGTGAACTCAGGGCCCACCTCCAAGCCCAAAGCCCCCCGGCCCCCTTCCCCCATTTCACCCCCCTGTTGTCACCAAACCATACTCAATGGTTACTGTGGTAGCGGAGGGAACAGACAGACATGAGAACAGAATTCAGTTTAACAAATTCTCAAAACATGAACGTGAATTTGTTCACCTCCAATGTTTCAAAAATTCATAACAAACAAAAATTACACAAACACCCCTGTACAAATGGTTTGTCCCAACACCAGCCCACCAAACACCCCTATTTACATGACTTGGTTTAGTCCCTTCCTGCACACCTGGAAGTACTGCTGTCAAAATGGTGGTGAGTTAGCTGCTAACAAACAAACAAACAAACAAACAAACACAGATGCTGGTAGGCCTTTCCCTGCACAGTGGAAGTTGTTTGATTGGTAACATGGTTATTGACAGTGACGTGCCATCAGGGTAGGCAAGGTAGGCAGTGCCTGCCCAAGGGTGAATTGATATTTTTATTATTTGTTTTAATTATAATATAATTATAAATTGTTTATTTTTCCATTTCCAATAGCCTACAGTACCTATAAGTTTGAAAGTGCCCTTATTTTGTGCGTTTCATAACCCAAATTACTAAACAGCGCTATTTCCTGGAACAGCTGCACAGTCTCACTCTGCTGTAAAGGATAAGGCCACGCCCCCTCCCAAAGGCATGTTGCTCCTCTGACTCTGTTTCCATTGCATGTTTTTACGTGTTTGAACATGCGCAGTCAGGTCCCCAAGATGACAACCATTTACGTCCAAAGACAGCGTAGAGATCTGCCTTTGGATGTAACCGTGCTATGCTAAATGCTATACATAAGTTCACAGTGCATTAGTGAATTGATATCACGTGACCGCTGCTGCTACGTTCTCTAGCTAGTGGGCGGGATAACACAACAGGCAGGATGACAGTGCTAGAGACAATACAGAAACTTTTTTTTGAGGAAAAACGACAGCTTTTAAAAGATGGGAGACCAACACCTGAGTTACCACAGCTTCAGCAAAGGTAAGGTCAGAAAATTGTTGGTACTTTCTACAGTGAATGGTATAAAAGGAAGGATTGGCTTTGTGGATGCTCCTCACTGAGGCTGTTTGGAGTTGTTGTTGTTGTCTTTTTCTCCATGTTTCAGTGTTTCCAACACAAACAACGGATGTGCTGCCGTGTCATGAGATACATCTTGTTGGGAGAGTATGGAGGCTATATTGAATAATTGTTTATGTTTCTTTAATGGGGTTTTACAATGTTGATTTTGTTAGATGGCTAAGTGCTTGTTCATGTGGATCTTGTTGGGTTTTTTCTTTCTTATTATGAATTTTATATTTTGATAAGCGCACTGAGATGACTTTGTTGGAAATTGCTTTATGCAAATAAAGTTGATTTGAATTGAATTAACACTTGACAGCAGAAACATATCAAATTGTCATTGATGGTCTCAATTTGCAACGTGCCTACCCAACCCCAGTGGTCACGTCACGTCACTGGTTATTGAAGAGGGTGAACAAGCATAATGAAACCAGTAACCAGAACAATGATAACAAACAGATCTAATGTAATGATGATGGCAGTAGCAACAAGTCAACAGATGTTAAGCTGCCGGCATTACATGACTGTGCTCACCACCTATAGAGTCAGCGTCACGGCTCACTCCGTAAGTTACCATGGCGACCATGACAGAGCCAACAGGGGATTGGTCACCATTTAGGGACACTGGAACACCCACTATTGTTCAAATTCACTCCCATCCGACCCAGACAGTTTCACCAAAACCCAAGAGGACCCCAAGGCCCCTCCCTCTGGGTGAACTCATCAACACAGAACCAAAATCAAAATCATCCAGTTAAGATATGTTATGTTATTGGTTGATAAAATATGAATGAAGTATATTTTTATTTAATTTTATTTAATTTATTTTTAAGTTTCCCCCTTGAGGGATTGCCACCTTATTGTGGTCAGGGGGTTTTGCGTGCCTCAGTGACGTTAAGAGCTACACCAGCAAGAGCTTAGTCTTTAGGTGGGACACCCAAGTTGGACAGGTCTGAAGGTAGAGGCCTGACTAAGTGCAATCCATTTCCCTCGGTTGGGGTTGGATATATAGCATACAATCCAATTCAATGAAGAGCACAGGGGAAACAAAGTGCTTGAGCATGATGTGTACATATGATGCCCCCTTCACATTTCTGACTGCCCCCCATATACGCCTGCCTACAACCGGCCCTGGTGGCAGGTCAGCAAAAACCTGGGGCTGGGGGTTTAGTTACAATTCAAACCGTTTTTGTTCATTTCAGATCAAACGGAAAATGTTGAATAGATTCTTTCTGGGACTCTCTTACAATATCATTAGTACATGCGGCACAAATGTAATGTAACTGCATCCAAACTTCAAGTGCAGTATAATGTCGAATAGAATGTGTGTAAGGCTAGATTTGACGGCCACATTTCAATGCCGCTTCACCCAGGGTGCGTACTGGAATGTGTAGGGGGAGAATAGCATGCAGCCTTATGTGTATACAGTATGTATGTGACCGTGTGCTCAGTATGCATAAAGTGCAGCAGGGTGCAGCAAAGTGCAGGAGCTATAATGAGGAGGCTGAGGGACCTTCACCGTCTAATAATTGCACTTGTTCGAAGATAAATCACTTGCATCCAATAAAAACGCTGATTAAGGCCTTTGTAGCCTATGTGGACTTCTTTTAAAATGATTTACTTTCTCAGCTTAAAAATGATAAAGTCAAGAATGTATATTCACTCAAGTTTTTACAGCGAATGAAACATTTTACCAGGCAGTGTCCTGTGATGTCATGGCAGTGCAGTGAGTGTCCATGGCAGCGACATGGTTCACACACACCGCCGTAGAGATGTCCATTAACTCGTCGGAACCCCGAAACGCACAACTGCAACAAAAACATACACACGTTTAGACACAGTCCAAGAGCTCCTTTAATTGCTGTGCATTAAAAAACAAAACTTGGAATATTAAAGTGTCTTCTTTAATTTTAAATCAGCTTCATTCTTATTAAATTTTCTAAATAGTTGTAATTTATAATTGAAGACCAGAATATCAAAACTCAACACAATTCAAGCTTGTTTAAATGGCTTTAATAATATCAACAACTAGTAAATCTTCAAGATATAATGTATATTATTATATATAGAGACTGTATTGAAAGGTGGAAACTGCAAAATACACTAGTTTTCACTTATTGACCAAGTTAAGCTAATCTTACTATATTTCATTTTGATTTCATTTGAGCACATTTAACATAATATATACAATATAAAAGCACTGTTCTGATTTCCTTTAACAAACTGTTTGTACTGTGCTGGTTTGTTAAAAGCTTCAACAGCTCCTCAAACAAGTATTGAAGGCAAGTGACCCCTCATGTTGAAGAAAAGCACACACTAATCAACTATGACAGCAGCTCCGCTGTTCCTGATGACACATTTGACGCTCATATGTTCATAATAGAGTTGGAGTGTTTAAAAAGAGCTGAGGCTGCTTGAAACCCCAAGTTTGGCTTTGTGAGCTGATGTTGAAAAAACATTGCATTAAAAAATCAGAATCAGAATGTGTTATTGCCATTGTTGATGAACAGAATTCATATGGCTAAAAGGTTTTTACACTTTCTTGAGGAGGTTTTTCAGATGTTTCGATATTAAAATGTATCGCAGAAAGGCAATGAAAACACTTTTTACGCAATTACACGTCACAGGATGTGACGTCCTTGGTCACATGACCATTTCTCTCTGAGAAATCATGGCGTGGTACATGCACACAGAAGAGGAGACCGAGACATTTCTTAGCATTGTACTTGAGGAAAATATCACTGCCATATTAGACAGCAAACAACGAAGGAATGCAGAGTGTTATGAGGAAGTTTTGAGAATTCACCTTCCTACAAAGTCTCGCGGGATGGAATTTCATGAGTCATGTGACACCTGGACAAAAAAAAACCTTTAATGGAAGTGCAAATGTACTTTGAAATTTCTGAAACATCGCTTTTATTTTGATATTGGTACTTGATATTGGTACTACAGTTAGGTACCATTTTCTTGTTCTTTCAAGTTTAAAAAAAAAAATGAAATAAATTGTATTTCACATCATTTTGTACTTGTAAAGGTGACATTTGTAATTATTGGTATTGCAATATATTGCAAAGTATGTCGTATTGTTTAGTATCGGAGGATATTGTACCGTGACATGCAAATCGTGAATCATATCGTATTGTCAGACTCATGGCAATACACAGCCTTAGTGAATGAGAAAACTGACAGTTTAATCAGCTTTGGAAGTCACAATTGTGAACCAGGGTTTCTAGGTTTATTTACCTCACATGAAGTTCCAGCATATCCAGGAGGACAGGAACACATTTCCACTGCAGACGCTCTCTGCTTGCCTCGTGCTGAGGGATCTGCAACCTGCATGATGAATGAATGGAGTCTACAAGACACACACAAACATCTTATTAACAAATCATATAAAAGCCATTATTAACCAACCATCCATGCATCTTCAACCCTGAAAAGGAGAAAGCAGGTCAGAAAATGGATGGATGAAAAAAATCACTTTATAATGGTTTTGCTACAGTGATATACATCCTTCTAGCCTCATTCAGAGGGACAAAGTGGATAATGTTATGTTTCCTCCCTCCCTTGTTATTTCACATTTTGTAAAAAGTCAGCTCCAAACTGGCGAGTTGGATTTTCCCCCATACCTGACGTCACCTACAGGAAACTGCTCCTCCTGACAATCCTCTCTCCTCCTACCATGGACATAATACACGCCTCCTACCCTACCCTACAGGAATGTGAGCTCCTCCCTCTCAAACTATCTAACAGCTAAAACAAACACTGCGATTTAATATAGAATATATATTATACTCTGTTGTCATATATGTAAATGCAAACTGTACTACTGGACGTCCAAACTGCACTAGTTTTTCTGCTTCTTGTGTTTGCAATCTTTGCGATCGTGTCGGGAGTCACTGCTTGGAGCCCCATTGTTTACACACAAGATCAGCTGTTAACACTTCGCGCTAATGCTACGCTAGCAAATGCAGCGTAACCCAGCATTCCTCGTGAACTGAGGAGGAAACCATGGGGATGTCGTGCGGGGGAAAAGTGCCGACCAAGGAGGAGAAGATATCAGCCTGTCCTCCCGTCCATCATCATGGGGAATGTTAGATCTATCTCCAATAAGATGGACAAGCTAGTGGCGCTAACTCGGCATGAGAAGGACTTCCGGGAGGCGCGCCCGCTGATGTTTACGGAGTAGTGGCTCACAGCGCTAACACCGGACATGGTTGTGGAATTGGACGGCTTCCAACTATTATGCGCCAGTGACAAGATGACGGAGAGCGATAAGTGGAATGGAGGGGGTCTGGCTGTGTTTGTGAATGATAGATGGTGTAATACACACATCATAAAACAGTGTTTGTCTGACTCATAATCACAACAGCCACTTAAATAGCCATGTGTTTTACTGTAATGTGCAGTTGTTTGGCTGAAAGTAATAACAAAAGTGTGTGATTAGCAAAAGAAAGTCTCGAGTGATCAGCTGTTGTGTAGAGTCAGCGTCTACAGACACGCCTACTCATTAATATGAATAAGTAAATCAGAATTTCAGAATTACTCAGAAAGTGACTTTTCAGAGGACTAAAACTCCAGAAAACAGGTGAGTTTGAGATAAATAAACCTCAAATACTATGTTGTTGGGGTTCTTAGAACAAAGCAGATGGGTGAAAAAAAGCATTATGCTGGACATTTAATTGGAATTATTTATTGGAATTCATTTTAAATAACTGATGCTGATATTTTATACAATACTAAAAAATATTTTCCCAACTACATTTAACATCCTTTATACGGCCCATCCTTAAAATTGGAAAATGTCCCGGTAATTCCCATGGAATGTTTCCAAATTTTAAAATTCACAAAATTGTTCAACCCTAGTTGAAATGTTTAGATTATTTGTTTTTTGATATGGTCATATTATTCAAAATTATTCCCAATTTACGGGTAATTTCAATAGACAATTCCCATAAAAAGTTTGTATTTTTGAATATTCCTAACATTCCCGATTTTTTGTTCCGATGAAAAATTTGGGGGAAATGTTCCGCCCCTTTGAAAACTTGCTCCTGATGAAATCTTAGTTTAGCTTCAATAGGTTGTGAACCCCCACCTGTAGACGGCACTGCGCTCTGTGCTGTAAGAGGCCCGCACCATGACTTTAGTCACATTCGCTAACACAGACAGGAAGTCCCTCCGACTGATTGGTTGGGCCGTGTCTGAAAGCAGGAAGTGCTCTGGAAGAAGAATGATGTGATTGGTGCTGGGGGAGGATGGGTACACTGGCTGTCCAAACCTTCTGTCCATCATCCTGAAACCGCCTCCCTGGTTACAAAGAAACAAAGATACATTAACGACATGAGAAATAGTTACCTCAAAATATCTGTTGTCTCCATGTTTTCATGAGTCAGCTTTCATGTGCAATCACTGCTGATGAGGTAAAAACGATCCACAGTGGACCATGTGTCATTAGGTAATGAGCTGCACTTTCTATTGACATATCCAATGGACTAGATGCATAAAATGAACCGAGGCTGGGTATCGGACTATCTCTTGTTGAGAGCAGATCAATGGCATGTAACAGCTAACACAGAGTGACAACTACTGATGAAGGAGGGAAGAGCAAAGGAGAGGGAGAGGAGCTCGTCAATAAACCATTAAATAGGATCTAATTGAAAGAGAGGAGGTGGAGGGAGTCGTAAAGACGTAGAAAGTAGTAACATTGGTGTCAGATAAAGAGATACAGTGAGATGAAGGAGGACAGGAAGGACACAGTCAAGTAGGAGTGTGACGATATCTCGATACGGCGATACATCACGACATTTTTTCGGGCTCGGTATCAATTTTTATTTTTTTTTTTTAAACCTTTTCTGCTTTTTCACTAAAATGTGCAGGTATGTCTTCACAGACATTTTGTAAAATAGTGTCACTGTTCATAGGACACTTTTCCAATTTATTGTCTTTCAGAGATATAAAATAAAAACTGTATTTTTTCACTAAATCTTTTTTTTTTTCTTGTCATAGATTATCGTAGATTGATTTCTGACCAATATATCGATAATCGCAGTATCGTCACATCGTGAGATAATCGTTATTGTGAGTTTTGTATCGTACATCGTATCGTGAGGTACTGTACCCAGAGGTTCCCACCCATACAGTCAACCACTTATCGATTTTATTTATTTGTAAAGGGACCATGTGCAATAATGAAAAAAGACCAAATTCTACTTTTGATTTGAAGAGTCAGACACTGTTGGCTGGCTTTTCTGACATACAATGATGGGAAATCAGATGCCCACGTGCATGTTTTTAAACATTAGAAGTAAAGTAATGCACCTGGAGAAAAAGCTTGGATTGCTCAGGAAAAACATGGAAATGGGTCAATGACGTATTCTGTTCAACTTCATTTATTGTTAGTTAAAAAAAAAAAAAAGATTTACATGCATAAAAATATACCAAACATTTAGTATCTTAATATATATGCGCTCATTTTGATTTTTAATTTTTCTTGTTTGTACTTTCTAAATTACTTGTATAATTTATTCCATTATTCAAAGTGTCAAAATATCATGTGGTGCGACTGTTTGACTATGACTGCTGTTTCTTAATCTATTCAGATTTATATTCTGCCAGATTTGAAAGTATTTCTACTTCTATTTCCATCATGATATGCATGCAAACTTTGCCCGATGATGCTCATTTTATGAAATATCATGCAGTGAACATACTTATACATCTTTGACCCCAAATATATTCAATCTCAGATTTTCCTCCACAGTTTAACATCAAACATTTGTACATCAATGAGCCGTCGAAGTGGAGATGCAGGTAGTTTTCTGTCCACACTGTACTCACTCATATAATAAATCCCTATTTAACACCTAAATAGCACGTTTCCTTAAATTCCACTGTGCATGTTTGATTACTGCACTAAATAAATGAGATTAGGCATTATTATTGGTGTATTTAGTCTATTTCTAAGACAAATATCCACCTCCTAGTGCAGCCCGTTAATACTGGAAACCCTTTAAATGCTTCTAATTTAAATTCCCACTCCTTTTAGACGTGTCACTGGTGGAAGGTTCAGTGTTCATAATAACTCGATGGATTTTTTTTTCCTCACCACAAAACACAAGCATGCACCCACACTCCCGCGGACCCACACAGCTTGTATTTTGTGTTCCCCATACTCCCACATACACACACACAAGGTTGTTTATTGATGTGGGAGACATAAACAGTTAACTAATGGCATTGCTGCTGTGCTTATTGCTGCCATACATCATATCACAACCTGCTCATTATAAAGGAATACAGGCAGAGAAGCGAGGAGAGACTATCTGCATGTTTTATTGCTGTGTTCAGCGATTCTCTGCACGCTGTAGCTGGTGTGTGTGTGTGTGTGTGTGTGTGTGTGTGTGTGTGTGTGTGTGTGTGTGTGTGTGTGTGTGTGTGTGTGTGTGTGTGTGTGCAACTGTCTGGCTGTTTTTAAAAAAGGTTTTATTTGCAACTTTAATTTAGGGAATGTTGCTTTTAAAAAAGCTTGTTAATGAATATCAAATAAATAGCGCATGCAGTAATAGTGCAGAGTACAGCTTTGAGACCAAAGTTCCTCTGGTTCTAAGCGTTTATTCATTAAACAATGACCTTGTTAAAGACCAGAAACACTTTTCATGTAACACATGTAGCTGCTTATTGCACTGGAGCTCATTAATGCTTAATGAAGTCTTAATTTCTCTGTATGTGAAAACTTACCTCAATAACTAGGTCGGGCTCCGAGGTGACCCGGACGGCAACCTGCTCCTGTTGGTCCATTGTATACGACACAGTAAAGACGACACTTCCTCCATAGGCTGTAAGCTGAGCATATAAAGACACAAAACACAAATTAACGAAGCAAAGGCAGGATTTTATTCCTATGACCTTAAATTCCTCTTTAAACAAAAGCTTTTCTTGACATTTGCAGCAACAAATTAAATAAATATACACCTCCATGTCAGTAGAGGGCAGTAAATAACACAGAGGTCTAAAACTAACAAAAAATACACAAAATTGTTTCTCAAACACACAAAATGACAGAAAAATACACAAAATGCCTAAACAAACGCACAAAACAAAAACAAAAACACACAATAAGATTCCGAAAACATGTTAATGACAGAAAAATACACAATATGAAAACAAAAATACACAAAATGACTTCAAAAACAGACAAATGAGAAAAATAATACACAAAACGACAACAAAACAAAACAAAAACACTGCAAAAAAAACCAGAATACACCTAGAAATACACAAATGTGTTACACAAATACACAAAATTACAAATGTGATGTAACTCCAAAAAACATGTTAATGACAGAAATACACACAAAATTAAATTAAAAATACACAAAATAACAGAAACATACACATAACTCCAAAATCATAAAAATTGGCAAAAAAACAACAAAAAAAAACATGCGAGTCCAAAAACACACAGAAAGACAACAAAAATACGCAAAGGGCCTATATTACGAATCTAGATAATTATATTCTGGATTATTCTCCATTAGCGGGCTTCACGCTCCACCACTTCGTAGCACAGGCGACCCGGCCCACCGCGCCAGCGGCACCCTCAGTGAAGGCGATGCACGCAGGCTTTATCAGCTTACTTACTTTATCAGCCATCAGATGTAAATCTCTATGTTTCCTAAAGTATTTCATCATCGGTAAATGAAAGGATTGCATTGATGTCTAAATATTCTCTCTCTCATCAGCTGTCAGATCAGATCCACACAGTGACGTGTTCACACATCACCTTTTATTGGACAGCTCACTTTCTAAGAGATCTGATTAGTCAGGAGGCGGGACTTTAGCAATCGCTCAGATCTTAGCTAGAGAAAAACCTGCTCGCGAGCAGGCTAGTCGTTCAGCATAAGTTTCCATGGTGATTTAGCTTTGTCAAACGTTAGCAAGCTTCGTAGTCCAGCACACACTGATTTAATCCCAGAAGTTAGTGCAATAAAATGACTTCATAAACACGAAAACAGGAAAAATCATTAAAAAGGACAACAATAATTCACAAAATGGTTTCTCAATCACACAATATGACAGGAAAATACACAAAACGCCGAAACAAATGCACAAAACAACAACAAAAACACACAATGACTCTAAAATATGAAAATGACAAACAAATACACAAAATGAAAACAAAAATACACAAAGTAACAAAAAATTTCACAATATGACTCCAAAATCATATAAAATGACAACAAAAAAACATGTGAGTTCAAAAATACACAAAATGACTTTATAAACACACAAAATAATAAGTACACAAGATTCAAACATGAAAAATAATTAAAAAGGACAACAATACACAAAATTACTCCAAAACATAAAGAAATGACAGCAAAAATACACAATATGACAGGAAAAAATAAACAAGATGCTCTTAAAAAACACACAAAATATGTGAAAGATGGCAAAAAAAAAAGACAAAAAATTGACAAAATATCAACAAAAAACTTAGTTAATCATATTTAAAAGTTAATAATGTAATTCATTCAATAGCTTATTATTTTATTCTGTGGATTGAACAATCACATTTTTGAAATAAAAGTTCCCCATTACTGATCTGGATTAGCCAAATCCAATAGAATCTGTTGACTCAGCTTTCTGAGCTGAAGTAGGAGAAAGTAAAGAGGGTCACCCTCAATTTTATTATTCCTTTTCAACCTGAACAGTAATGGGTGGGAGAGCCCGATAATAATACTGCCATAAAAACAAGGAGAGCAAGACACAAAGGTAGAAGAGAGAGACAGAGAGAGATGAAGAGACGGAGCTTATCGCAGAAGGAAAGAGCGGCAGAGTGAGCGAGGGAGTAAACGGTGAGCTTAATGCCTCTATAAACCCTCTTCTTCAACATCATTACACTCAGCTTTTAAACCAGGAGGAGGAATCACCCGTTTTGCAGCTGAATGCAGACACACATAAAAAGGAGCAGGCCTGGAGGAGGACGAGTGTGGACATTTCACTCGATAACGCTTTATACTCTATCACCTCCATTTGCTGATTTGTCCCTGAGAGGACAGTAAAATCATAGTTTAAACTCCCATTACACCGTGTACAAATATCACACACTTGTGCTGCTCTTGCTCTTTTTTCTGTCAGACATTTAATCCACACTCTCCACATTTATATACTGCACATTGAAACTTTGCAGGCAAATCTCAAGACACGCTCTCACTATCAGGCAAGTCAGAAAAACTGCTATAGTCAGCAGGTTAGATTGTAACTTTCAATAAATGTAACTCACTATTTAATTCATAATAGTAAGTTACTACTTTTAGGCCTGATTTATATCATATACCTTAGGATTTATTAGTGATGGACGATATTATCAGCCGATAATAGCATTTTTTTTTTTTCCCAGCACTAAACTTTAATAAATATTCGTATTTTTCACTGGTGTCGTTTATTTGTGGAATACATATTTTTTACCAATCTTAATGTATATATCATGTATTTTTTTATTTTTTTATTTATTGGTTGGTGTAGTAAAAATGTGTATTTTTGACGGTCTTTAATTGTTTTTTCCTGTTCTTACATGTACTTTTTTTTTTTAAATGGTGGAAACTAATGTGGATCCAATGAACAAATGAACAAATAAACAAATATTCAATATTTGGCAAAAATATAATATTGAAGATCCCTACTATTTAAAAAGAAATACACAAAATTCGTAAAACAAATAGCAACACACACCTTTACATCAAAATGATGTTTCGTATAAGTTTAAAAACTTAAGGTTATTAAATATCTACAGTATTCTATTATCTATCAGAAGTAATGGATTGATAGACAATGTAAGAAAGCTTAGAACAGAACTACAGCAGAATTGTGCCTATGTGCTGAGACGCAGCAAGGCCCTTCATTTCAGGGATTCTTCTCCAAACGATTTGACATTTTCTGAGAACGCAGCAATTATTCTTAGCTTTAAGAAATATGAAATCCTTTCAGGTGTTGAATTTTCACTTAGTCCTTTTCTGTATTATTACCCCTGTGGAGCTGCTTTGCAGAAGAAATGACCTTCTGCCGTATAAAGTAGCATCTAACAAAGAAAAGCATAAAAACGTATGAATGTCTTCAAGTGCTGCATTTCATCCACCTGTAAAAAGGCCAGAAACATGAAAAGGGCATTTGTATTAATGAATCACTTCTGTTTCTCTGTTAATCACTTTTTAAGATTTTAGGCAAAAAGGCCTTTTCTGACGTCCTGAACACAGTGATGTATTTCTTCTGAAATCACTGACATTTCTGAGAAACAGAATGTTTTTGCATAATCCAGATGATTATCAAAGCATGCACCATGGCAACCCAAAGACAAGTCCCCACACCAAGGGACGGAATTGTCACAGCCACTACAGGGAGCACCAAGTAGTGGCAGTACTTTTCCCCCTCTTCCTTTTTTTTTCCTTCCCCTCCCTTCTCCTTAGGTGGGCGTTTACCTTGGCTGCTGCAGATCCTTAATCAGTGGATGAGACACACCTGGGAGTGAGCTGCAGCAGGAGTCATTGGTCCTCACATAAAAGCTGCAGGCAGTGTGTTTTCTGGTGTCAGACTGTTAACAACTATAGAGTCAGTACGATTGCTGTTCTGCCATGCCGCTTTCTGCTGCCAGCCTCTCACCTCATTCTCTGTGTCTCCAGTTTTGTTTCTCCACCCACTTGCCTGGAAACTGCAAGATCTTCTGCCAGAGTAACCACTGCTTCAAATCTCCCAGGATCAACTCCACCATCTGCCTCTGCTTCTCCTCTGGACTGGATTTCCTCACACGGCTCTGCTCAGCCATCATCCTCCACTACCTCAGTCAGCCTGTTTCCCAATCCTCTGTCACCATCTCTCCATCACCCAAACCGCCAGCTTTATTCCTCAGTTCTGTTTGTGAGTTCATATCTGAGTTGAATTAAATACTGCGAAGGATCATTGGTTGTCGTGTCTTGTTGTCCTGCACTTGAGCCTCTGAATACCGGCCGTGACAGTACAGTCTGACCAACATGAGCTCAGCAGGCAATGAGACCGGCATTAATGCAGCGCCAGGTGAAATTTCTTTGCAACAAGCCGTTGTTAATCAAGGTTCAACTCTGGAACAACACGCCGCGTTGCTACAAAGTCTAGTGGAGAGTAATAATGCCTTACTGAGGCAAGTTTCCTCTTTAACCAGCAAAGCTAATCAAATAGCCACTTCAATTGCCTCGCCTGCCGCAGCAGCGGCTGTTTCTAGTCCTGGTGCAAGTACTTTGGCCAACCCTGACCCTGCCTTGCCCCAGCCAGTACGCGAACCTCACGTTCCATTACCGGAACGTTATAATGGCGATGGTAGCTCATGTCAGGCCTTTCTAACGCAAGTATCTCTCATTTTTGACCTTCAACCACTCTCGTACTCCTCAGAAAGGGCTAGGGTAGCATTCCTAATTAGTCTGCTTTCTGGTCCAGCACGAGAATGGGGAACGGCTGTGTGGAGCCGACGGGAGCCTGTCTGCAACGCATACTCGGCATTTGTTGAGGAGATGAAGAAGGTTTTTGACCACCCAGTTCAGGGAAGGGATGCAGGTCACCGTCTATTGTCTATCCGCCAGGGTAACCAAAGCGTGTCAGAGTTCTCTGTGGAGTTCCGCACCTTGGCGGCAGCTAGTGGTTGGAATGGTGAGGCCCTTCAGGGAGCATTCTATACGGCGCTCCAGGACTCCATTAAGGATGAGTTAGCCACACGCGACGAAACCCGCAGTCTGGATGAGACCATCGCTCTTGCCATCCGGATAGACAACAGAATGAGAGAACGCCGCAGAGAGAAGGGTTCTCGACCCGAATCGGTCCGATCCGTTCTTGGGGGACGTCAGGACCCCCCAGCTCTGCCCCGTCTTTTATCTGAACCAGAACCCATGCAGCTTGGCCGCACCCTGCTTTCCCTTCAGGAGAGACAACATCGACGGGACACCAACAAGTGCATGTATTGTGGTAAACCAGGACATTTCATTGCAGCCTGCCCAATGAAGTCAGGGAAGGGACCAGGCTCACCAGTAGTAGGGGAGGTACAGGTGAGCCAAGCCACATCTTTAGGAAGTCCTCCTCGTCTGCAAGTCTCTGCTTCTCTTTGCTGGCAATCTAGCTCAGTCTCCATCCAGACCCTCATTGATTCAGGAGCTGAGGAAAATTTTCTGGACAGCCGGTTAGCCCAGCAGTTAAAGATTCCATTGGTTCCACTGAAGACCCCTCTTAAGGTATGTGCCCTTAATGGGTTACTGTTTTCTCAAGTCTGTCATAGGACTGTTCCTGTAACATTGATTCTAGCTGGTAATCACCGTGAGACCACCTCCTTCTACATCATGAACCACTCGAATCCTCCTTTGGTCCTTGGTTTCTCCTGGCTCCAGCGTCATAACCCCCGGTTGGATTGGAAGAAGAAGGAGATTCTCTCCTGGGATCCTGTCTGTCATGAAACCTGTCTGCATTCCGCCTTGACTCCTTCAAGTCCCTCTCCAACCAGCCCGGCCCCATTCATCGACCTTAGGTTAGTTCCACGAGAATATCATGACCTGGCACCTGTATTCAGTAAGGAAGATGCTTTGTCCCTGCCCCCACATCGTCCATACGACTGCGCAATTGATCTCATTCCCGGTGCCACTCTTCCTTCCAGTCGCCTTTATAATCTCACCAGACCAGAACAAGTGGCTATGGAGTCCTACATTCGAGACTCCTTGGCCGCAGGGATCATCAGACCATCATCTTCACCCGTTGCAGCTGGTTTTTTCTTTGTGGACAAGAAGGACAAGACTCTCCGTCCATGCATTGACTTCCGCAGAATGAATGATATCACCATTAAGAACTCTCACCCTCTGCCACTGATCAACTCTGCTTTTACTGCACTTCATGATGCCACCATCTTCACCAAGTTGGATCTTCGGAATGCCTATCACCTCATCCGCATCCGTCAGGGAGATGAGTGGAAGACGGCTTTTAATACCCCCTTAGGACATTTTGAGTATCTTGTCATGCCCTTTGGCCTTACCAACGCCCCAGCCGTTTTCCAACATCTCATCAACGATGTTCTTCGAGATATGATTAATCGGTTCGTCTTTGTTTATATTGACGACATTCTAATCTATTCCAGGAATGAGGTGGAACATACTCACCATGTTCGTCAGGTTTTGGAACGCCTCCTGAAGAATCGTCTGTTCGTCAAAGCCGAAAAATGTGAGTTCCACGCTTCCACAGTTTCTTTCCTCGGTTTTATCATTGCCCCGGGGGAGGTAAAGATGGACCCGAAGAAGGTTTCTGCTGTCGAATACTGGCCCACACCCGAGGATAGGAAGCAGTTGCAGCGGTTCTTAGGTTTTGCTAATTTCTATCGCAGGTTCATTAGAAATTATAGCAAGATTGCTGTTCCATTAACCTCTCTCACATCTGTCAATAGGCCATTCTCGTGGACCCCTGAGGCGGATCGTGCTTTTCAGGATCTAAAGCAACGTTTTGTCTCTGCCCCCATTCTGACCCAACCTGACCCCAGTTTGCAGTTTGTGGTAGAGGTGGATGCATCTGATACGGGAGTTGGAGCAGTTCTGTCCCAGCGGTCCCCTGCGGACCAAAAGCTACACCCCTGTGCATTTTTCTCCCGTCGCCTCTCCTCTGCGGAAAGAAATTATGACGTGGCTAACCGTGAATTGCTGGCAGTGAAACTGGCTCTTGAAGAATGGCGGCACTGGTTGGAAGGAGCAGAACAACCATTCATCGTTTGGACTGACCACAGAAATTTAGAGTACATTCGCTCCGCTAAGAGACTCAACGCCCGTCAAGCCCGCTGGACTCTCTTCTTTGGAAGGTTTAAGTTTACTCTGTCATACCGTCCTGGATCCAGAAATATCAAGCCGGATGCCCTGTCCCGACAGTTTGCGGCAGGGGAATCTGCTGGTGAACCCGAGCCGATTCTCCCCAAGTATTGTGTGGTGGCATCCTGGACATGGGAGATTGAGTCAAGGGTGCAAGAGGCGCTGGAGCTTCACCCTGATCCAGGTAACGGACCACCAAATCTACTGTACGTACCTGACTCTGTTCGTTCTCAGGTTCTCGTCTGGGCCCATTCCTCTCGGCTTACATGTCACCCTGGTACCGCACGCACTCTGGAGGTGTTGAAAAAGAAGTTCTGGTGGCCGTCCTTGGACAAAGACACCCGTGAGTTTGTTGCCGCCTGTTCTGTTTGTTCTGCTAATAAAACCTCTAATAAACCTACGGCGGGGTTGCTCCAGCCCCTGCCTGTGCCTCATCGGCCCTGGTCCCATATCGCCATTGACTTTGTTACTGGTCTACCACCGTCCCAAGGTAACACGACCATTCTTACAATTGTTGATCGATTTTCAAAGGCTGCTCATTTTGTTGCCATCCCCAAGCTTCCCTCTGCTAGGGAGACAGCGGATCTCCTCATCCTGCATGTCTTCAGACTCCATGGCATTCCAGTGGATATTGTTTCGGATCGTGGGCCCCAGTTTACTTCGGAGGTTTGGCGGTCATTCTGTTCTGCGTTGGGAGTTAAGGTCAGTCTCTCCTCTGGATTCCATCCCCAGTCCAATGGCCAGACAGAGAGAGCTAATCAGTCCCTTGAGACCTATCTACGATGCATGACCTCTGACAACCCCACTGCATGGAGTAACGTCTTGCCCTGGGTCGAATATGCGCATAACTCCCTGACTAATTCTTCTTCCGGCCTCTCTCCTTTTCAGTGTTCCCTGGGCTACCAACCACCCTTGTTCCCATCTCAGGAAGGGGAGATTGCCATCCCTTCTTTGCAATCCTTCCTGAGACGCTGTGAGAGGACCTGGAAGAGAGCGAGAACCTCTTTATTAAAGGCTGGTGGTAGAATGGCACAACAGGCCAATCGCCATCGCTCTCCTGCCCCAGTCTACGTACCAGGTCAGAGAGTTTGGCTTCGGGCTAAGGACCTGCCTTTAAAGGTTGAATCTAGGAAGTTGGCTCCCCGTTTTGTTGGACCCTTTTCTATTGAACGTTTAGTTGGTCCCAGTGCCGTCCGTCTTAATCTTCCCTCCTCTATGAGGATCCACCCTACTTTTCACGTGTCACAGATAAAGCCTACGAGGGAGAGTCCCTTGGCCCCCCCAGTCCGTCCCCCTCCTCCTCCAAGGATGGTGGATGAGGCCCCGGTGTACACTGTCCGACGTCTGATTGATGTTCGTCGGCGGGGACGTGGCCTCCAATATCTGGTCGACTGGGAGGGGTATGGTCCGGAAGAACGCAGCTGGGTACCGCGACGGTCCATTCTAGATGACACTCTTGTTAGAGACTTCCACCGCCGTCGGCCGGACCGGATGCCTTGTGCACCAGGTGGTGCATCTAGGAGGGGGGGTACTGTCACAGCCACTACAGGGAGCACCAAGTAGTGGCAGTACTTTTCCCCCTCTTCCTTTTTTTTTCCTTCCCCTCCCTTCTCCTTAGGTGGGCGTTTACCTTGGCTGCTGCAGATCCTTAATCAGTGGATGAGACACACCTGGGAGTGAGCTGCAGCAGGAGTCATTGGTCCTCACATAAAAGCTGCAGGCAGTGTGTTTTCTGGTGTCAGACTGTTAACAACTATAGAGTCAGTACGATTGCTGTTCTGCCATGCCGCTTTCTGCTGCCAGCCTCTCACCTCATTCTCTGTGTCTCCAGTTTTGTTTCTCCACCCACTTGCCTGGAAACTGCAAGATCTTCTGCCAGAGTAACCACTGCTTCAAATCTCCCAGGATCAACTCCACCATCTGCCTCTGCTTCTCCTCTGGACTGGATTTCCTCACACGGCTCTGCTCAGCCATCATCCTCCACTACCTCAGTCAGCCTGTTTCCCAATCCTCTGTCACCATCTCTCCATCACCCAAACCGCCAGCTTTATTCCTCAGTTCTGTTTGTGAGTTCATATCTGAGTTGAATTAAATACTGCGAAGGATCATTGGTTGTCGTGTCTTGTTGTCCTGCACTTGAGCCTCTGAATACCGGCCGTGACAGGAATGAAGAAATGAAACATGGGAAAGTGAAAAGATGGACAGAAAAGCGCAGCAGGAAGGTGACATGGGGGGGGATACAAGTGGAACAACAAACACTCACAGCTGCATCATATCCTAGTCGGATCCCGCTGTGAGCACAATAAGCCTGTTATTAACTCTATTAGTGGTCAGAATGAGAAGAACAAGACCTAATTCTTAATGTTAGAAACCCTAAAGATAATCAGGAACACAACACAGTCCTTATTAGAGGAAACCCTTTGAAAAACCCCTTCAGCCTGTTGTAATACTGATATAGTAAAAGTATAGATCAGTGTTTCTCTAATGGGGTACACTACAGGGGGTACTTGAGTGAGAGAGAGAGAGAGAGAGAGAGAGAGAGAGGAAATTGAAAGCATTAAAAATATGGAGATTTATAATGTTTATTTTTAGTTAAGTTCTGATGACCTACGGCCGGGCCCGCAGCCGAATAGCATGTACCACGTTTCCCAGAATTCAGTGAAATGACTCGGTTCCACGAGTAAAACAAATGAAATTGTGTGACGTAAAATGGTAATCTATGTAGAATTGCCTTTGAAATTATATATCACACGACTATGTTCCGATGAATTTAGAAAAAGGTCTCCAAGAGGATCCGTCAATAGAATGCCCCCTGGTGCCCCTGTGCCACATCTAACTAAAAAGCAAGGGACGTCTGTGTGTGTGCGTGCGTGTGTGTGAGAGTGTGGAGCAAATATCTCCCAGACGCAGTGCGAGTTCGACCTGAAACTTGGTCAACGGGTTCCAAATGCCCCGAGTGTGTGTATCTGTTATTTTGGAATAATTTAGTCATTTCATAACGTTTATTTTAATTTTATTTCACTTGTGGACGGCCCCGAAATGAAACCTATTCAGCTTTTCACCTCAGGGTGTGAGGGGGCGCTAGCGCACCATCTATATCTATTTCACTGCACAGCTCACTTCCGGTGCATGCATGAGCTCCCGTGGACTTCTCTTTTCTCTTTTGAGAAACCGATTACGTGCGCTTCACTATCGATCACACTGTGTGTGTGTGTGTGTGTGTGTGTGTGTGTGTAACGGACCGGCATTTAGTCCGGTTACAGTCTGTGTCACGGCACCCGTCCATTGGGTGGTAGTGACTGTTGTGTTGAGTCAGATCAGTAAACGGTGCTACATAGTGAAGCCCGCCTGATGATTACTGCAGCTTCACCCACCGACACACCTGCCACTACACCTAACTACTGAAAATAGATAAGTTTAGTGAAAGTTAGGCAGGCACACACACACACACACTAAACAACAACCAAAAATATGAAAATGACTCAAAATACACAAAACTAAATATTTATACAAAAATTACACAAAAGACAACACAGAAATACACCAAACGACAACAAAAACATGAAAATGACTCAAAATACTCTAAACAAAATACTGATAATCCCACATGAATGCATACTTCCGACGGGCACTGTACATTACAGAAAAAAACAGCAAACTAAAAAAATATAAAAATGAGTTAAAAAAAAAACAACACATTTGTCATGCGCATGTCTCATAGAATTAAACCAGGGAAATTGCACCCGCAAATATACCCCTTATGCTCCCACATGAATACATACTTCCGACGGGCACTGTACTAGTACATAGTAATGGGCCCCATTCATATATTGGTATGTGTCACTGATTTGGTTCCACCAAATGTCGTAATATTTGACTCACAAATAAATGAGAAATCAACTTTCTTTTATTTATTCTTATTTTGGGGCCCCAAATCAAAAATCAGGCTCCAAGCTTCGATGCGTACACATCCATAGATTATAGCTACCAAATTTTAGCCCAATCCGTTCACAAATAACAGAGGAGTAGCAATTTTAACTAGTGTACACAACAACAACAACACAAAAAAAACCAAGAACAAGCGGAACAACAAAGTCAGTGGCAATTTGAGTCCGGTAGCCTGGCCTAATAAATATGATAATCATAATAATAATGATAACAAGGATCTTGATTTGAATATTAACTGAAAATACAAATGGGTGGGGGGGACTTGGATTCAGAATTAAAAGGGGGTACTTGAGCCAAAAAAGTTTGAGAACCACTGGTATAGATAATGTGTTCTTTCTCAACCAAACATGCTTCAGCTTGTTTAATTCACAAATTCCCGTAAATATCCCGTATTTTAATGTAATAATAATTAAAAGATGCCTTACTAAACTGAAGGCCGTCACTAGCCTCGCGAGAACTGTCACCTGAAATGGCCTGAGTGGCAGATATAGAAAACTATAATATTTCATATATATATATATATACAGTATATACTGTAGAAAATACTAGTTTTAGGAGTCGCTGCTTTTACTTCTCAGAAAAACATGTAAAGCTCAGTTAGATGGATTAATGAGTGGACATATTGTGCAGCTGTTTGTTAATAAATGTTCCTGTGTGGCATTTTGCATTAACAAATTCAACCCAGAAATTGTTTTTCTGGTCAGACTTTATTTGATAAAATTATCTGGATTTACATCATATATCACCATTTTGAAAAAATATATTGAGATATGAGTTTTGGTCCATATCACCAGCCCTAGTAGGAATGTTCACAGAAATTCAATGTTAATAAAGGTTGACCTACCAGATTCTAATCACATAATTGTATTTAGTAAGTGGTTGATAAGTGGGTATCTTAGATTTCTTGTACACCTATCTTAAAATATAAGGGATGCTGGAGCTTGGTTGGGCAGGTGGGGCGGCTGGTAGTGGGCGACAGAAAATTTCCTTTATTTTCAAATCACAAACTTGACAGGTGTGCTACGTACATGGAGCAGATTTAAAGAAAATACAGTGTACAGATGTAGCACTAATACTTTCCTCTCTGTGTCCCACATGAGCTGCACGTTGCATTCTCGTTTGCCATCAATCTCTGCAGCACAAAAGCAAACAGCGGCCGCTGACGCTCTCTTCAGGAGATTTGACGGAGGACAAAAGGAAGTCCCTGTCGTCAGGAAATAAAAAACTCACCGAGCAAACTCAATTCTCATAAATGGCACACACATGCACACACACACAAGCAGAGCAGCAAAGTGCAGAAAGGAAGAAGGAAACACAGTCAAGGTTTTACACACAAGATCAGCTCCAGATGGTCAAACAGAAAGTGGAAACAGGTCTTCTCTGTGCAACAGAACCGTTTGCAAACACATCAAGGCCACTTGATTATTTTCTTACAGACGTTGCTTTAACAAGTTCCCATTTAAACCGTTTTCAGGTCAATGGAAAGTTTCTAGATTTAAGGTGCGGCTTCTCTCCACTGGCTTTTATTTTGAAATAGAAAAGTGTCATTTTGCTGGACTTGCTTCATACAATGAGAGTTCAACAAATCCAAATAAAGCTGAAATTAAAGTGCCCAGAGGGCTTCGTGAAGAACTGGTAAAAAACAAAACAAAAATAAAACTGTCCAAACAGAGGCAATATATAAAGAACATTGCACTCGTTGCATCACTCAGTGGTGTCGACGCTGAAAAACTCATCCATGGCATTATGTCCTCCGGACTGGACTGCCGCAACTGAATGCTTTTTCGCATTTCAAACACAAGCCTCCAGAAACTTTAATAAATCCAGAAAAACAGTGAAACACACAAAAGCACAAGCACATAACACCTGTGCACCATTCCTTCCTTTGACTCCCGGTCTGTGCCAGATTAAATCAGCCTTCTGTCCCCTAACCTACCAATGCAGTATAAGCAAAGTGAGAGAACGAGTTCAGACTTCCTCTTATAAGCAAAGGCTGTGTCTTCTCTTATCACAGCCATCTATTCCATTTTAACTTACTTTTTCAATAACTCTTAATCTATTTTGAATCCACATTGTCACTATTTCTCATAATGATATGCATTTCAGCAGTTTACTGCTATCACTTAACAGTGACTGTGTAATTAAATCAAAGTACAAAACATTTTGACTTTGACAGTGTTTGAAGGCTAAACTAAGCTGTTTGAAATTCACCTGAAAATCCCAAAATCCTTTTTTGGATTTTCTGACATGGAAACTTCAGGCGAGTTTGGGAAAATAAACCTCAAATACTATGTTTTTGGGGTTCTTAGAACAAATGGAGATGGGTGAAAAATAGCATGACATGGGACCTTTAAGTAGTGCTGTTGATTGATCCTAGTATAACTTTTAACATTTCAGTAAAATATTTTAATTTTGCATATTTAGTTGTAAAATGTCAGATATACTGCCCTCTAAGGGTTGAACGCCAGCCATTACAATTGATTTTTGCTATTGGCTGAGACGGATTATTGTGACCATCGCACGTCACCAACTGTCACTGTTGGCCCCGCCACTCCTATAAAAGCTGAGAGGAGGGAGGAGGGTTTCCTCCAATCACAGCCCTCAGTGAGCATTGATTGACAGCCCCAATGAGGAACTACATGCTGTGTGCGTTCCTGCTGTGATGTTTTTGAATCTGTGCTTCTATAAAGAGCAGATTCTGGTCTAATCAGAGGGTTCATCAAGCTATGTGTGTACAGACACATTGTGTGTGTATCCCCGTCTGTCTCGGCATGTGTGCAAACGAACGTGCATCTACTTCTCGCTGCTGTGTGTGTCTTTGTGTGTGTAAGGCTGCTGTGTTCTGAGGCTTGTAGTGGGAGTAGATCAAGGACTGTTTGTGGGTAAGACAGCGTCTGTGGGGCTGTGTGTTCATGCTTGTGGGCTGTGTATAGTGTGTAGTAGTTGAGAAGGCAGCGGTCTGTTACTACCAGCACTGTGTGTGCTGTGACTGGGCGTGTCTCACTGCTTCAGGAGTAACGCCCATAATCTGAGCCTTTCTTGAATATTGCCCCTAGTGGCAGGTCAGCAGAAAGCAGGGTTTTCGTAAGTCATACATAAAATACTCAAGTACAAGTAAAAAGCAGCTCAATTAAATAGTACTCAAAGTAAAATTATGAATAAACTTGAAAAGGATGAGACCAAATCTTGCACATTTTGATTTATTTTCCACAAAGGCATCTGTATAAAATAAAAGGATTGTCAAAATGTACTATTCTTTTTTTAATTAGATAACACCAATAAATTCAATTAAAAATAAAAACATGCTCAGGCTCTAAGTATAGCTACATTTATGAACTACACTAACTGGTTGGTCGGCAATGATGTGATGCATTTTTTGTAGTTTAACAATGTCCATTAAATAATAATTTATTCAGTAATGGTTGGGTGTAGAAATGTAATGAATTCATTTACTTCGTTCAAAACGTACTTAAGTACAAGTAAAATTACTGATTTAGAAATATACTCAAAAAAGTACAAGTACAATTACAGTACTCGTAATGCGTTACTTTCACCTCTGAATCTCAGCCTTGAACTGGAACATGAATATCAATGAAAAACTCCTTAAACCTTGGTTTAGACAAAAGGAACTCTTCATTAAATAAATTAAAAAAAAGGCATGACCTTCTTTAAGAAAACAGGAATGAAATGTGACTAATATCTTGGAACATATTTACAGGACGAACAGGAAGCAATGGATAAATATTCTTCTAAGCAGAGATTGTTGTGGTGAATGAGCATTCTGTGGACCCACATGAGGGGAAACATCCGATGAGCATCAACAGATCACCTTTCTAGACCAATAAGCATCAAGGGTGCAGGTCATTGAGCCAATGAGCATCAGTGGCGTTAATGATACAGGAGGTCATGCACGAGATACAGAACATCATTTCACACACATTTATATTCCTATGTATCCACAGATAGCTTGTTATTCCACACACAGTCTGTCACTTTCATGATATATACAAACATGATGGACTAGTGTGTGTGTGTGTGTGTGTGTGTGTGTGTGTGTGTGTGTGTGTGTGTGTGTGTGTGTGTGTGTGTGTGTGTGTGTGTGTGTGAGAGAGAAAGAAAACTAGACAAAAACCAAGTCACATAGCATCTATCACTTTAAAATGATCACACACACACTGTGGTAATTTGTTTGCTTCCTATGTTTGGAGGCATGCAGTTCTGCACCGTTGTCCCTAATGCCTCCAAAACACATCATTATCTGACTTCTATAGACCTGGGAGTGTGTGTGTGTGTGTTTGTGTCAATGTGAGTGCATGTTTAGTGAGTGCATGCATGCGCGCGTGTCATGAGAAAAAGTAGTTGATTATCGAGTTCAACAGGCGAAACACTGTTTACCCCGAGAGACACAAAGAAAAGGAAAGAGATAGCGGAGGAGAGAGAAGCTTGAGGGAAATAGAGAGAGATGATTTAAGGTGGGGAGAGGGGGAGGAGGGGGGTGAAAAATGGGAGTCCTAGAGAGACGGATTCAGAGTGTGAGGAGCAGGCTCACGAAAAAGAAGCAGGGATGGTTGGAGGGAGGGGGGGAAAGAGGCACAGATAAAGAAGTGAGATGACAAGCCAGGCCTGCAGGGTGAGGAGTAATGAAATTCAGTGGTAGATTCCTCTAAGCCATGACACACACACACACGTCACACACACATCACAGTCAGTCTGCTTTTGCAGTGAGGCAACAACGCCACTTCAGAAACATGGACTGCAGCTATTTACCAACTACTAGAGTGATAAAGTCCAATCAGAAAAGCACAGAGTGCTGCTTCAGTCGCTAAACAGTCTCTACACCAACAGTGGGTCAACATCAACCAGAGTACAGGACAGAGAGAGGTCAACACGTCATAAACCAACAAATAATAATCTACAGAACATTCATAATCCTGGTTACTGACATGCTCAACAGCATCATGAATGTCAGAGTCGTAGGAGGTGTTGGGACAAATACCGTGACCTGACTAAATGGTGGTTCAAGTTATTCCAATGGACTTTGGCCACCTTGTGCAGGGCCTTTGATTTCACATGATCGTGAAAAACGGACAGAAAAAGGAAGTCCCTTTATGAAACAGAATAAACTATATTTAAAACACGTGTGTCAAATTCACGGTCCTTTTAGAGCAGGGGTGCCCAAATTCTGTTCACTGAAGGGCTAAAAATGGATCACGGTGGAGGGCCGCTGGCCAAAACTTAAAGTTCATGTTGCCGTGCTTGAAATGAACTATGCCAATAACATCAGTGTGCAAAATAAACACTTACAGTAGTTTTGAAATTGGAGAACACTTTTCTTTATTCTGTTTCATGGCATCAAATTACAAAACATCTACCGTATTCTTCCGACTATGAGGCGCACTAGCAATGAATGGGTTTGACTGGGTCTATTTTCATACATAAGGCGCACCGGACTATAAGGCGCACCAGTTTGTTATTATTATTATTAATAAGACGCATTAAGCGAAAACAAAATAGTCAGATAAGTCAAACTTTATTCAACTCATTAACACTAATTCTCAACATTGTTCAGGTTTAACACATAAAATACAGAACAAGATACTCACTTTTTCAGTTCAGTATGTTGAAGCACAGTACAGGTACATATCACTCCTCGAGGCGCCTGACTACGGTAGCCCTAAAGTGCCAAAAATCCATAAAGCAGTGCAGCTTCATAGTTTACCAAATTTGTACTAAAACATTTTGACATATTAATTTCATACATAAGGCGCACCTGATTATAAGGCGCCCTGTCGATTTTTGAGAAAATTAAAGGATTTTAAGTGCGCATTATAGTCCGAAAAATACGGTAAATGACTTAAAAGACATAAGTCGTCATTTAGATCAGAGGTTCCCAAACTTTTCTATCCCAGGTGATGACTGAAAACACAATGAAACGTGCACACAGGACTCGTGCATTTATTACCTCAAACAAACATGGGCTTAACAGCAGCAGATAAGAGAAGAACAGCATGACATCCATTAAATTATTTATACTGTATGTTATCAGAACAATTAGGCCTGCTGGGTACTGTTATTGTGACCAGGCCACGCGATGGGCAGGGTGAGACCGTTGACGCAGAGTTGGGTTTCGATTACGGCACGGTCCGTGGCCCCGCACCCCCCACGTACGCTAGTGCATTCCTCGCGAGCGAGCCCGCCGCGAGGCCGTCGTGGCTTTTGGAGCAGGCTGCGCTTTTTCTAGAAAATGTTGGACTCATGTTACCGGTGTGCCCCTGCCTTATGCTGCGTTCACACCCAATGCGTATTCTGCGGCACCGGACACATCTAAATGTTCCACAGGTTTTGCAGAATCAAAAAAAGTTCCCCATTCGCTTCACATGCGCGTTTGAAGCGAAGCACCGCCCACCTGCGACACATCCAACTCGGTGAGTTTCACTGCCTGCTGAAGCGAGGAGTTACGCTCCTTTTTCTCCTCTCATAAACATAAACCACCTGTGAAAAAAGCCAGTGTGATAAGCAGCTAATGCTATCCTAGCTCAGTGCTGACTTTCAAAGATGAAAGCTACAGAAATAGCTGTTATCTGCTACTACCACCTCCTCGCTGATTCTCCTCCATGCCTAATCCTTCCTAGGAGTTCAATATTTTCAACTCTTGCGAATGTGCAAACATGACGAAAAATCGGAAGCGCGGTCGCACAGCCAACGCTCTTGAAGCACCGCCGCACAGGAAAGATTTTGCATCTGGGACGCATCTATTTATTGACTTTGTATGTAATCTGGTCGCATGAACATTTCATGACGCATCCGGTGTGAACGCAGCATTACGCGTTCTATCTCATTTATGACCCCAACATCCTCTCACTCTCTCTCATATGTTTACAGATCTGAGATAATGGGAGCTCCCATCAGCGCCCCCTACTCCTAATGTAAAATAATGGTAATTTGTGGTGATGGGAGGAAGTGCAACCAAAAATACATTCAGACTGCAGGAAAAGAGGGGAAAAAAATTATATATATATATATATATATATATATATATATATATATATCTTTAAATTTCTTCACAAAATTTCCCCAAAGATCCTGCAGGAACTACTTCCATGCATCATATTACCATTTATATAGTATTTATACGTGTAAAAGCAAAAACAGGGCAAATCCTCTTTTTCACACCTAAAATCTGTGGCCTAAATATTCCAACACATCAGTAGGGTAAAACTAACCCGTCTCTCACAATGGTCTAAACCCTGCTCACTTTCCGTATTTGACCCCTAGACTAAAATGAGTTCGACACCCCTGATTTAAAATCTGGCATCAACATGACATAGAAACATGACACTAGAAAGTGTGACAAAAGGACCAAAAACTTCTAATTCCACTCATAATCCTGTCTCTCAAAATCTTGCTTTGTTAAGGTTCGAGTCGTGATCGTGGTATCACGTTATTGAAAACAAATACAGAGCGGCTCATCTCAACAGGAGATCAGTTTACCTGGCTGAAGCATCTACAACCACACGGCTGAGCGGGGTACCGTGCAAAACGTGAGGGTGAATTGCATAATGGGTTTAGGAATCTGGCTAACATCTTGTAGCGTAATCTCAAAGGATTTCTGCGTAACCCTCAAATCATCCGCAGCAAATACAATGTAAAATTAAAAACTATATTTGACATTAATAACCCTATTTAGCATGTTTGGTACAATTTTGGGAAGTTTATAAGCCAGAAAAGACATCTAAACGGGTAAATATTCTAAATAGTGATAAAAAATTAACAAAAAGCGTAACTCTGAAACAGGTAATCCCTAAAACGAAATTTGTGAAATTTTAAAACTGAAAAATCTGAGGCCCTATTTGTCATCATGCATGTAACAAATCCTTCCATGCGTGTGTGTTTTTTGGACTAACCTTGTTGCCCAGGTACAATCCTGGTGCGTTCCAGTAATAAGCAGACCCAAGGTCATTTACTACATCGAGGTGGCGAACGCTCAGGAACGGAGGCTTGTCTCTGTGAACAGACCAAACCTGCCCTCCACTTTCACCAACCAGGTGCCAGCCAGTAAGAGTGGTCTCCTGAAAACACAGACAACATTATTACAAATGGTTTCAAAGCATTAGATGTGCTGTGACTTCAAATCAGTTTTTTCAAACTGGCATTGTAAAAACACCCACAAAAATACACAAAATGACTCCAAAATCAGACAAATGGCTAGAATAATTCACAAAACGACAACAAAAAAAAAAAAAAAAACAGTCCGAAAACACACACAGAGCCCACAAAAACTCAAAATGACATGTGATATGACCAAAAACATGTGAATGACAGAAAAATACACAAAATGAAAACAAAAATACACAACATAACAACAACAAAACACTTGACTCCAAAACACACAAAAACACAACAAAATGGCTCAAAACACTAAAAAAAAAAAAAAAAAATGTGAGGGCAAAACCATACAGAAAGACAACAAAAATACACAAAATCACCTCACAAACACACAAAATAACAGAAAAATACACAAAATTAAAACATGAAAAATCTGTTGACAAAAGAATTACAAATGACAACAAAAATACACACACAAAAAACAGTTAAAAATACACAACATAATAACAAATTTTTTTTTGTTAATTATAAATTAATACTATCCTTAAGTTAATATTGACTAATGTTCTAATGGGTCATTATTTATTTCTGTGGCCCTCGGATTGAACAAAAGCATTTTGTAATAAAAGTTGCCCAGACAATACAACATTATTAAAAATGCATGAATCTCTACTGCTTAAAACGCATGTTCCTATTTTTCTGTATTTGAAGCCAATACAAACATTTCACAGAGCCAAAATCACTGACAATGTGACAAAGATGTTGGATCAAGCTCTTTTTGGGTTTTAAATCTATATTCTGATACTAAAAGCTGCATTGCTGTTTGGCAGCAGATTATGAGCATCTGACTGCAAACATGTGAAAGTAAGTCAGCAGTCACACTGAGCAGACAGACGCTTTATTCTCACAAGCTTTCCCTTTGAAGGCCCAGCTGGTGGCTGCTTCCTACAGCTGTAAACAACAATATGACAACTCTAGAAAAGATTTGTCCTTCTACCGCCAAAGTTCGTCCTACACTGTAACCAACTGTAATCCTGACAGCCTTTAAAACACAGAATAGTGTTATATTCAGCAAATCCAGCCATATTATGCTTTATTACTTTGTTTACAAATCTTTAAGTTGTTTTTTTCTTCATATATTGATGTGAAGATTCTTATCAGTTTTGAACATCTGCCGCACATCAGCCTGAAAGTCCTGCAGCTCACACCTTGAAGAATTCCTTTCACTCCAAAAAAAACTGTGTGTGTGTGTGTGTGTGTGTGTGTGTGTGTGTGTGTGTGTGTGTGTGTGTGTGTGTGTGTGTGTGTGTGTGTGTGTGTGTGTGTGTGTGTGTGTGTGTGTGTGTGTGTGTGTGTGTGTGTGTGTGTGTGTGTGTTCAAAAGGGAAAGCCAAGGTTAGGTTAATTGCAATGACAGATGTGTGTCTGGGCTGGCTGACGCACACACACACACACACACACACACGATCTGTATCTAAATCTGAGCTGTCATCCTGTCAGCGGCTCCGTCCCCACCCCCCTCTCCCCCCACCTGTCAATCACAGCCTGTTTTCCTCTTGCTTCACCTTTCTCCTCCTGTCTCACATCTCCTCTCTGGTCTTGTCCTCTTCTTCTTCTTTTATCCACTTAACTCTTTTTTCCCCATTTTGATCCTTGTTTCCCAGCTACAGCTCACCCTTCTTCATCTTTTATTTTATATGCTTAAGTTCAGGGGTTCTCAACCTTGTGGTCGAGAGACACTGGGAGGGGGTCGCCAGATGCGTTAAAGAAACTAATGATATTTTTTTAACAATTTGAGCCTATTTTTGCCTTTTTTTAGCCTTTTTCTGCAACTACACTAAACCTGTCATATTTTAACCTATTTTCATCACTTTTTCTTACCATATTTTTGCTCCTTTTCATACATTTTGCTACATTACTCCCATTTATGCCACTTCTGTCACCTGACACATTTGTTGACCCATTATTTTTGCCAATTTAACCATTTCACGGTTTGTCATGCCCATTATTTGCCAGTTTAAAAGGGACATATCATGGTTTTAAATCCTTCCTTTTTACATATAAATCATACAGTTGTGGTCTATATAAAACGGAACTGCAATGCTTGGGTCTGAATTCCTCATTATTATAGCTCCACAGCCCCCTTTTCTGATGTGCTTCTGAGAGCAACTCGTTTTGGTGCGGTCTCTTTAAATGCAAATGAGACACTCCATACCCCGCCCCATCTTCAGGTGACACTCGGTTCAACTCCACCCTGCTCGGCCATTTTTGTAGTTTGATAGAAGAGATACGGCTATGTAGCGGCGCATAAACTTTTTATTCACACGTTATTTACAAAATGTCAACAACAGAAGACTTGTCCATCCAGCCATACATGTTAGAGCCAGAGTCTGACCCGGCGGAGCGAGATGAAAATGAAGATGATGAACCTGCAGAACCCTAACAAGTGAGCTAACACAAGCACCGAGCTAACGCTAGCGCCAAGCTAACATTACGAAATGCATTTTAATACAGTCTTTTCGGAGACAAAAACGGCAAAATGAAATGACTAATGAAAACTTTAGACTTAAATTAAATCACGTAGGCCATATCATCAAGGATCTAAAACGAGCACACAGCGCTAACATATGAAGTCTGAAGACGGTGCAACTGCTAATGCTAACAAAACAATGACAGGGACGTCTTATCATCACACTTTTTAGCGTTATTTACAGCTTACCGAAGTGCTCTGTTCGTCGTCTCCAAAGATAGAAGGAATTGAACCCTCAATCAGACAAAGTCTTTTGGCAAATCCTTCTTTATACTGGCAGAGGTTGCTGAAGCAGTCATCCTTGAAGTGCTTCACGCACACAAAAATTACCTTACCCACAGATGTGGGTACATTTCCGTGAAAAATAAAACTCAACCAGGAACTTCGAAAAGTTCTGATGCTGGGAGACGGTGTAATGAAGCGTGTGGGTTACTACACCCAACAACCGAACATTTTGACTTATCCTCTCGTAACTTCGGCATCCTTGAGCTTGGACTACAAAATAGAAGCGAGAAATAAAAAATGGCGGATTGCTCGAAGTGTTGGGCCTGTAGTTGATGTACTAATTTGGCAGTTCCGCTGCAAATACTGTGATGTAATAGTTCAAAAAACGTAATAGAGAATAGAAAAATCGAAACAGATTGAAAAATATGAGCAAAACAGAATATAAAGATATCTACGGAGCACCTGAAGAGACTAATTTGATTTTTTCTGTACTTCTAAACACTCTTAAATATACAACAAAATGCATTTAAGGGCTAAAAAAGTGGATTTAGCATGATATGTCCCCTTTAAACTAATTGTTCCTACTAAATATTCCTATATTGACACTTTGAAGCCTTTTGACCACTATTCCATCTCTTTTTGGACACTAATTTGAAACTTTTAACTAATTTCTGTGGTTGTTAAAATTCCATTTCACCACCTTTTCCACCATTTCTGGTCACGTTTAACCTATTTTATTTCTGATTAAAACAAGGATTTACATCTTTAAGATGACTACATAATATGGCGCAAATAATAATAAACTCCCTGGATAACAGTGGATATTATTTATGGAACCATCATTTTTCTGACTTTATGGATAAGCCCCATAAAGCTCCTCCTTATAGATGGCCCTGTTTCCACATGAATGTTCTTCAATGTTCATGTCTGTGTTCAACAACCTTCAGCTACAATGGGGGTTCCTTGGTTTCTGGATATTTTATTTTGGGGGTTGCGGGCAAAACATGTTGATAACAACTGCTTTTAGTTAACCAAGCTAAAAGCTCTCTGGTATAATCATTTGTTTTTGCACATTGGGTAAGATGTCCTCTCGGACTTCAACAATGTTTTTTTTAAAGTGGTGTAGCAGTGTGGAAACGCAGTTGATATCAGAGAAACTGGGTTTACCTGGGTCCAGTGACGTGCAGTCAGGGTAGGCAAGGTAGACAGTGCCTACCCAATGGTGAATTGATATTTTGATTATTTGTTTTAATTATAATATAATTATAAATTGTTTATTTTTCAAATTCCGACAGTACCTATAAATTTGAAAGTGTCAGCATTTTGTGCTTTTCATAACCCAAATGACTAAACATCGCTATTTCCGGGTACGGCAGAGACGCTGCACAGTCTCACTCCACTGTAAGGCAGGAGGAGGCCACACCCTCTCCCAAAAGCACAATGCTGCTCTGCCTTCGCTCCCATAGCGTGTTTTTATGTTTGCATATGCACAGTAAGCTCCCCAAGATGAAAACCATTTATGTAAAAAGGCAGCTCTCTACGCTGCCTTTGGACGTAACCGTGCTATGCTAAATGCTATACGTATGTTCACAGTGCATTAGTGAATTGATATCACGTGACCACCGCTGCTACATTCTCTAGCTAGAAGCAGGATAACACTACAGGCAGCATGACAGCGCTTGAGACAATAAAGAAACTTTCTTTTGAAGAAAAAAGATGAGAGACCAACACCTGAGCTACCAGACCTTCAGCAAAGGTAAGGTCAAAACATTTTTCATACTTTTCACAGTGAAAGGAAGGATTGGCTTTGTGGATGTTTCAGTGTTTCCAACACAAACAACGAATGCGCTGCCGTGTCATGAGATAAATCTTGTTGGGAAAGTATTGAGGCTATATTAAATAATTGTTTATGTTTCTTTAATGGTGTTTTACAATGTTGATTTTGTTAGATGGCTAAATGCTTGTTCATGTGGATCTTGTTGGGTTTTTTTTTCTTTCTTATTATGAATTTTATATTTTGATAAGCGCATTGAGATGACTTTGTTGGAAATTGCGCTATACAAATAAAGTTGAATTGAATTGAATTAACCCTTGCCAGTAGAAACATATGGAATTGTCATTGGTTTTGACATTGGTGGTCTCGATTTGCAACACCCTGCCTACCCTACCCTAGTGTTCACGGCACGTCACAGGCTACTTGCAGTCGCAAATGCAAAAACTGAAAACCTTTCTTCACAGATCTGCATTTATCGCCTCAGCAAATGGAGCAAAAGCTCCTCTTCCAGAATTATTGTTATCACGACCGCACCACAAGTAACCGTTCTATCTAAATATAGATGGAGTTTACAGCAGATGATCTGAATTGGTCTAATGTTTAATTCTTATATCCTTCCTGTAGCTATGCTTCTCTCTCCTGCCCATCATTCACCAATAACCATTCAGATAATTAAAGCTGCTCGGGATGATAAGATTAAGATTGTTTGCTCGAAGAAAATAAAGATGTAAAAGATTGAAAGTTTGTTTTGATTTCCACTGTAAACACTCTCTTACTGACATTGTTGGAAAAGTTCCACGCATTGCATTGTGGGATATGGAGTCCTGTAAACGGATGCAGAGAAGTGTTTTTAGTACATTCTTACTGTGATGTCTTGTGTTTTCTCTCCAAAAACTCTGCCAAAGTGACTTCCCAACACATTTCTGGTGTTTTCACAAGTTGTGGCGGTCGGATGTTCATTTTGGGATAGAGTCAGCCCGAAATCGAATGTTATATCACGGTAACAATAAAGTAAAAACACTGCATGCATCTATGGGAGTCCACATCCCACAATGCAATGCGCGGAAATTTTCCAACAAACTTTGATTTACTGATCTATGAGACCTACACGGTCTTTATCTGATTTTTAAAAAATGTTAATGGGGATCATGTATTCTGGTAAGCGAGTGAGCTAGGATTCTACATAAGCATGTCTACAAAAGCATAATTGTATTGCAAAGTGCCATATATCGTGAGCTGATAAAGTATTTTTAGTTCCTCTTTATGGTCTCTCTCTCCATCTATCTAACACTGCAGATGAATTTTACCAAGTCATAGTGTGCTCGATTGAAACCAGGCACTAAAGTTTTGAATAAACTTCATTGACCCCTGCAAGCAGAGTTAATTACGACAATTTCGCTTTGTTTAATTTATTCTGCTTTAAAATTATCCATTTTAAACCCTGCAGGGACAGTCATATTACATATTACATGTACACCACAAAACTGAGCAGAGCATTTCGCGACCTAATATTGCCCCTCAGTGTTGGCTGATTTCGCTGTGATACACAGAAATGGATGCTATTTAAATGGACAAAATAAGACATGTTTGAGTGGCGAGAGATTCAACTGTAATCGTGCCTCACAGCGATATTAGAAGCGTTCGATGCAGAGGTGTAAGTGTTGCCTACGTTATTATAGGTCCATGTGGAGGCCGTGCACTGACTGGAAACCCCCATGCAGGAGCACTTTTCACAGCCACGCTGGTTGCCCTCTTGTAAGTTGTAGAAGCCAAGTTTGCATTTGTCGCAGTTCTCCCCCTCCACGTTTTCCTAAATGTGAGAAAAAAAGTGGAAGAAAGTTTACAGATTGCCCTTAAAACTGTTATTGGAATGGTGAAAATAATGATGACAGGCAAAGGTTAGCACAGAGTACTTGTCATTGTGTGTGTGTGTGTGTGTGTGTGTGTGTGTGTGTGTGTGTGTGTGTGTGTGTGTGTGTGTGTGTGTGTACCTTGCACAAGCATGGAGATATGCATGGGTCAGTGTTGGTGCTTCCTTCCAGACTGCAGTTACATCGCTGACAGGAGGGGAAACCCATGTAACCAACTGCACACCTGGACACAAATGATAAAGACAAGGAAAACAATCCTTATAATTGTTGTCTCACACATTTTCCGTGAGTTGCGCACAGCTGATGGTGATAATGTGCAAAAAGATACAAGTTCAAGTGGAACTTCACAAAGCTACCCTCCTAATTACCAGTGATGGTGAGCTAAAGCTTTTCTGCTAAACAGCATTTAAGCACTGATCTCAGAGACACTGCTTACGCTGCTGGTCTCTGGTGAGGACAGACAATTAAAAAGTTTACAAGGAAAGTTGTAGTTTTTCGATGTTGCTTTAAGATTAGATTGGGAAACTTGAACAGAATCCTCAGGGAAACAAGGGAGCAGAATATTAGCAACAACACAAAGCAAATGACACATTGATAAATTAAATGAAAGCTTTTCTTTTTAGCGGTTGGGGCTTTTAACAAATGAAAGTAGTCATTTTAGGATTTTGATTGATACTCCGTTTTCTTACATTGTCCTATCAGTGTAACGTGTTGGTTAAGGCTTAAATGCAGGCTTAAAACTATTGAATTTTTCCTTGATTTGTACATAAAACCCAAAAACCTTTGCTTGTCAATCACAATCATTTTGGTGTTTTACAAGTTCTGACATATGCAGCTCTGTCCATTGGTGCAGCTTAGAAACATCATTAGTGATGAACTTTGTGGTTTGTTTAGGGTAGTTCACAATATGATGGCATGAGTAAAAGGTTTCAGGTCGCATTAGCTTGTTCCTAATGACATTTTTAACATCTGTACCAAAGATTGAGCCAATATAAAGTCAGTATTACACCAAACGCATTTTGGGGGTCAAAATCGTGCCTCACGCCCTTAGTTGGACGCTTGTGCTCATTGAATCAGATGCTTGTCACCGAGCGTCAAAGACGCTCAGGACGCGCGTCCAAACAAGTTGGGAAGAGAGCGTGTTGAGCACATTTTGGGGAGGTGCTTCTCTGTTGCCGGTGGTGTTCATACAATGGAAGATATTGTGACGATCAGTTACTTTCTTAATTCACTCAGTGACTGTGAAGTGGTGGAACACTGTGTTGAGAAGGCTGTGTTTCCGGTTGGATGTATTTTGGTGTGACTCAGTGTGTGTACTGTGATGTTAGAGGGCTATAGAGAAGTGTAGTGAATAGAGAAAGTTTGGAGTTCCTTGCTGAACACGTCGCCTCCGACTCCCGTTCATCGACTCTACATTATCCAGAGAGTGGCTTGGCTTCATTTGATAAATAAAGCCAGACAACATCGTCGCAGGGCGCCTCGGCGCCGTTTCTGGATTCACCAGAGCTGCGCTCAGACGAGAGTCGCTTTCAGCGCTACTTCCGTCTCTACCGGGCCCAGTTTGACGACCTTTTGACCCGCATTGGTGCACGCATCTCCTACCAGGACACCACTTTATGCCAGTAGAAAAGCGCCTGTCCATCTGTCTCCGTTTAGTGTTTTTTTTTCTTCATTATTCTGAATTCATCACGATTGGGGAAAGCTACTGATTGGTCGATGCGCCGCAATATGCCTCAAAAGTTTAACAATCCCAACTCCAGCGTCAGTCGCGCTGCAGGTGCCGGACACACGTTAAAAGCTTGAAATCTCAAAACGCGTAAAGCTTCAAAACGCGCCACACAGGAGGCACGGGACACGCAGCGGGATTTCTGACACTCCCTAGAAGTGCATCCCCCATATATCGTGTAAGTAAACCTGACGTTTTTGACGAGTTTGGTGTGAACGTGCAAGGTTGGCACACTTTTTTACATTTTTATTGCTAACTAAAGAATGCACATTTTTCACAGATATCAGAAACTTGAATGATATAAAGTTAAGTACGGTCATTAATAGCCTGACTGTATTCAAACTAAATGAGTAAGAAAATTGGAACAGTTCAAACACTATTCTTGAAATTAGAAAAAACTTCAACATTGTGGAAAAGTGTGCGACGCCTGAATGTGCAGCAATAGACTCAATCTTTGGTTCAGACGCTTACAATGTCAATTGGAATAAGGCAAAAAGCTATCTGGCAAAGTTTGGTAAAAATTAATTTTGTGAACCACCCTGTGTCGAAGTCAAAGCCTGAGAACCAGATTTGGCCCTTTAGAGCATCCAACTTGGCAGGAGAAGGTAGAAAACAATTGCCAATTAATATAGTTGTAGAAATCTCAGCCCCTCTAAACACGCATATTCAATGAAACTCCACAGTATTTGTTTTGTTTATATCATATGATGGCAGTCATTTTTATATGGAAATTGTAGAAAGAACACCTATTTTCTCCAGAATCCTACAAATTGCCTCAAATTATTCCACAATTTTTTCCCGAAATTAATTAGAAAATGGTCACAAATCCAAGTTCAGATCTTGCAGGGACTGATATTTGCCACTTAATGCTTGGATAATATTGGTACCTTAAGTGCTTAATATATCAGAGAAACTAGGGCATTACTTGTTGAAATTGTTCAATTATAGTCACATTAAACATCAAGTAGAAATTTCCTCAATGAGACACTCTTAAGTTGGTCTGAGGTGTGTATAATGAGTGAAGCTAAAAATACATTGCATTGTCATAAACGTTAGAACGAAAAACGGCCCTAAGAAAAAACCTGGTCCAGGCTACTGAACACGATGTGGTAACAAATTTGATCAAAGTTGCTAATGTAAACTCCTCGGTCCCTTTCCAAACACTAATTGGAACAGACAACAGCTGAGAGGTTCTGCTCTCATGTCGCTGCGTGTCAGTCACATCTTATGCCTCTTACCTGTCACATCGCGGGCCCCCAAAACCCTCCTTACACCAGCATGACCCCGCTGGCTGGCCTGTCCATCAAACACACACACACAGAATGACACACACTTTAGAGAAAAACAGAGTGAAAAAGAAAAGGTTTCTCTTTGAAGTTCGCGGACCTGAAATAGCTCAATTTTCTAGAAAAAAAAAGGCATCAGAAACCTCACAGAGGGATAAAATTATCTCTAATATAAATAGCTCTGTTCTGTCAAAGACATTTTTCAACAACAGACGTTTCTATGGAGAATGTTGAACTTGACTACCCTCCATCCCATAGGAAATCAATCTGCAGTCAATGAATGAAATGTTGGATCAAAGTAGGTAAAAATTATCATGAAACACTTCAGTGTGTGCGTGTGTGTCTTTGTATTGAACCTCATCACTAATACAGAAAGAGGGAAGGTAAGAAGATGTGTCCATACTGGGTGTAGCTTGGTTTTGGTCTGCAACACAAGCCAAGCTGACAGATCCCAGTGGATCACATGAGCACGGCGTGCAGGGATCCTGGTCTCCAGCGTTCACCTGGAAACAAGCAGCCAAGTAATCAATCAAATTTCAAGCAAAACACACAAACACATTTAAAGTGACGTACACCGGCAGGTCGGTAGTATCCGGAAACGCAGCTCTGGCAGTTGACCCCGGCTGTGTTGTCACGGCAATTGATGCAGACTCCACCCCCTCTATATTGGCCGTGGACGTCCAGGCTGAGAAACGAGTCGGCCACGGTTTGATTGAAGTAGCACTCCTCTGCTTTACCATGACAGTTACACTCTGAGAACACAAAGTGCTGAGTCAGTCTGACAACTTCAAATCTAAGAAGGATTAATGTTGTGTGTTGGAGAACTACAAAACGTCAGACTAATAAAGACCACATATTGTCCAGTGAGCTCACACTGCTGCCTCGGTGTAGCCGCACCCACTTCCTCACTTTTTGGAAGAAAGTGGGTGTGGTAATGCGACCGTTTCTGCTCATTTCCTCGGCTCGAAAAAGACCGGGTTAATCAGAGCAGTGCAGAAATAATGCCACATCTCTTGAGCCAACCAGTGTCAAAACAAACATGGCACCCACCACAGAGAAGACGTTTGGAGCTGCGCTCTGGGCTTCCAGACAATCATCTGTATTCAAGATTGAATAATACAAGGCGATTAGGATGGATTCCAGGCTAACATTGGTGCTCATGACACCAAAAATGGAAACGGGTATTCACATAAAACATTTTTGTCATCCCCTGGAAAACAACAAAAACAAAACGAGTGAAATTAGGTTGCGATTTTCGAAAGACATTTCTGAACGACAGCCATATTGGTTGTGATGTTACGGCGAAAGTGAACATCAGTAACGCACAACAAAGTGAAGACAGAAATATCATTTCTGACTTGTCATGCTTGGATACGAATTGCAGATGAATTGCAGAAGTATTTATTTAGTCGTATCAATATGATGAGGAAGTAGTTAGCCTGTTGTCAAAATGAGAAAACAAGCTGAGTGTGCTCAGGCTGTAGGAAAAGGCAAACTGAAAAATACTGTAGAAGTTGAGCTTTAGTTTATATTAAAGTTATTAAAGACTCTGGCTTCAGCTACTGGAGTGGACTTCAGTGGCTTTAAACGCAAACTGAGGTCGCTGGAACCATCATTTTGTCTGTCTATAACTACTGTCGTAGAAAGGTGTTGTGACAAATTATGTGCCTGAGAAAATTATGGCTCTGTGTAAATAAGGAAGCTTCTTATATATGGTCACCAGCAACATTCGAAAAGCAACATTAAAATGTAAAATCTTGCATTAAGACGAACATAATATTGTACAATGTTTAGTAGCTTCACTCTTTAGGGGGAGTACTTGCATTTAGCATCAACATGAAAAATGGTGTTATACACACTTTAAGGACAATACAATCTGCTGCCTCCCTATAAGACAAACTGCAACTCCAAAACGTTTATTACTCTGCAATTAAGTTGTTGAATGTAAAGTAGTTTAAATGGTAATGAAATGTTAATTCCAAAAGAAAATCATGAGATGGTTACCCATGTTCACATTTATGTACATTCTTGGAATTCAAACTGTTATGCGTAATACCCTTGGCTTTATTTTATGTTTTATTGTTTTTATTCTTGTATTTATTTTTATAACTTTCATTTATCAATTTATTATACTTGCACCTCTCCATAAGCTACCTACTGGGTTCCCTCTGTTACAGATTGATGCGTGCAGTATACAGTAAATGTGTCTATGTTGTGTCTAAGATAAACTGTACAAAGTACTGAATTGCCCCTTGGGAATAAATAAAGCTATCTGTATCTGTTTAATATTTCAGGTGCCTGATGTTAAGATGACGCTGGTGAGTATACTAGGCTTAGAGGGAGTCTTTTAAATCTTCAGCACAGAGATATGGAAAGCTGTTTGAACATAAATTTGATATCAGCGATATCAACCACAGTAAAGCTCCACTAGTGCTCACATATGGAATACATACTCAATTGTGGTTTACTAGTGCACAAGTACACATTACAAGTGAAGCAAAATGTGTCACTGTTAAGCTTATAATGCTAATAAGGGGGTGGGGAAAAGCAAATTCATGCTTGCCATTGGCTTTCTAAAATATTACAACCAATCAAGGAGCTGGAATGGTTATAATCCCTCCTACTTCGTTTGCAGTAGCATTACTAGTACTACAAGTAAACTAAAAACAGACTACTGGGGAGGTTTTGAATGTACTTGTAAACAAAAAATGTTCAACTAGTAAAGGCTTTAGGGGCACAAGTGGGGATGGGAATTGATAATTTAGCGATTCCGATTCCATTATCGACACTGCTTATCGATTCGATTCCTTACCGATTCTCATTGGGTGAGAAAATGAAATAATACAAATAGATTTATTTACTTTAACTCTTTATTATCTTATCTTTGTCTTTTTAATTTCATGCAGGGATATCAGCTCCCTTTTAATCCACCAGGTGTGGCAGGTATACACTGTAACTGACTGCTGTAGTTTCTACAGTAAGAATATACAGTAACTTCTTGTTTTTGTGTTTTACGAAGTTTAACTGTGTACTGCAGTGCATCATGGGTAAAAAAAATAATTACAGTAATTAGCATCAATTTTCGACAGAGATACATTGTAAAACTACAGGAAATCTGTGTTCTCCCTGTAGAGTGTGTATTACAGTGTATTATTGTTTGTGTGGGACCTCCCTCATGCACACATGGCGATTTGAAAAGGGAACAGATTTCATCCACTCATTCAGCAGTGTGCGGTGTTCACAGTCAAAAGCCTCTGCTGAAAACTAGCACACCAAGCTAACCTGTCTGAGCAGGACCTATATTTCCAGTGACGTGCCGTCAGGGTAGGCAAGGTAGGCAGTGCCTACCCAAGGGTGAATTGATATTTTGATTATTTAATTATACATTTTTTTTTTTTATTATTATAAGCTATAATTAACTTATAATTATAAGTTATAATTAACTTATAATTATAAGTTAATTATAGCCTACAGTACCTATAAGTTTGAAAGTGTCCGCATTTTGTGCGTTTCATAGCCCAAATTACTAAACAGCGCTATTTCCGGGAACAGCTGCAGTCTTTTTTTTTTTTTTTTTTTCGCTTCGCTGTAAGGCAGAGGGAGGCCACACCCCCTCCCAAAGGCACGTCGCTCTTCTGCCTCTGTTCTCATTGCGTGATTTTACGTGTTTGCGCATGCGCATTCAGGTCCCCAATGTGACATCAATTTACGCGTAAAGGCAGCGTAGAGAGCTGCCTTTGCACGTAACTGCGCTATGCTAAATGCTATACGTAAGTTCACAGCACATTAGTGAATAGATGACACGTGACTGCTGCTGCTACGTTCTCTAGCTAGTGGGCGGATGACAGCGCTAGAGATGATAGAGAAACTTTGTTTTGAGGAAAAACGACAGCTTTTAAAAGATGGAGACCAACACCTGAGCTACCAGACCTTCAGCAAAGGTAAGGCCAGAACATGTTTCATACTTTTCACAGTGAATGGTACAAAAGGAAGGATTGGCTTTGTGGATGCTCCTCACTGAGGCCGTTCTAAGTTGTCATTTTCTCTGTGTTTCAGTGTTTCCAACACAAACAACAGATGTGCTGCCGTGTCATAAGATATATCTTGTTGGGAGAGTATGGAGGCTATATTAAATAATTGTTTATGTTTCTTTAATGGTGTTTATGATGTTGATTTTGTTAGATAGCTAAACACTTGTTCATGTGGATCTTATTGGGTTTTTTCTTTCTTATTATGAATTGTATATTTTGATAAGCGCATTGAGATGACTTTGTTGGAAATTGCTTTATACAAATAAAATTGATTTGAATTGAATTAACACTTGACAGCAGAAACATATGAAATTGTCATTGGTGGTCTCAATTTGCAATGTGCCGACACAACCCCAGTGGTCACGGCACATCACTGCCTATTTCCCCCCTCATGGGGCGGCGGTCGCAGCGGGAGAAGAGACGGGGACACTCATGGATACCGCAAAGGCACACAGCTCCAGCTGGGGCTACCAGCTCGACCGGCCACTATCCCCCTACACAAGGAGGACGTCCACATGTTGGACTGTGGGGATAATGACAACGCCTCCTCCGACCTACACGTATAGGGAGAGGAAGAGGAGGATGATGCCTTCATCACTGCAGCCCGGGCTGCACTGCCTGCCGCCACCGTGGCCTGAGGAGGATGGGGAAAGCACGCCAGCCCCTCTCCCCGGTGGAACCACTCGTCGCGGCACACCTGCTGAAGCGGTTGTCTGCGGTGTCCCCTGAAGACCGAGCCTGCCGACCACAGCGGACCGTCTCCAGTCTGACCTCTTGGTCTCCATGCTCACAGCCTACCAGGCTGAGCTGTGTGTGTTTGGGTTCTGATTTTAGGAGTTGTTCAGAAAAAACCTGAGGCAAGGCACCTCAGGTTCTAAAGGTTTACAGTAAAACTATGATTTTAATAAACTAGTACAGTGCCCGTCGGAAGTATGCATTCATGTGGGAGCATAAGGGGTATATTTGCCGGTCCAATTTTCCTGGTTTAATTCTATGGGACATGTGTGTGACTTCATCATCACTTTTATATATTTTTGTTTGGTTTATTTTCCATTTTCCTGTAACATATGTTTTGGGGTCATGTGTATATTTATATCTTTCTGTTGTGTTTTTGTGCATTTTTTGTATAATTATTGTTTTGTTGCCATTGTAGTGTGATTTAGGAGTCATTTTGTGTATTTTTTGTGTAAATATTTAGTTTTATGCTTTTTTAGTATACATATTTAGTTTTATGTATTTTTAGTATACATATTTAGTTTTGTGTATTTTGAGCCATTTTCATATTTTGGTTGTATTTTTCTGCAATGTTTGTTTATTTAAGTCATCATTATGTGTACTTTTTTAATCTTTCTGTTGTCTTTTTGTGAATTTTTTGTATAATTATTGTTTTTTGTTGCCATTGTTGTGTGATTCTGGAGTAATTTTGTGTATTTTAGTTTGTTTTTTTGGTGTAGTTTTGTGCATTTCTGTTGTCATTTTAGTGTATTTTTTGTATAAGTATTTAGTTTAGTGTATTTTGAGTCATTTTCATATTTTTGTTGTCGTTTGGTGTATTTTTCTGTAATATATGTTTTTTCTCTCTCTCACACGCGCTGCAGAGAAATTTGTAGCTTTCAACAGAGCAACGTCAATCACGTCAATCACTTCCGGGTGAGGTCCGTCCTGTCTAAATAGCGTACGGTCAAACTAACGTTTTGAAATGACATCATCACCAAATAAAAAACAGTAAAAAAATATTTTTCCTCAAAAGAGAAGTCCACAGGAGCGCGATCAGGGCCAAACTCACCGGAAGAGAGCTGTGCAGTGAAATAGATACAGTGCCCGTCGGAAGTATGCATTCATGTGTGTACGGTTTTATTGGACTAACTAACTTTAATCCATTAACTCCCACCGTAAAGGGTGTGCTTAACTGGTGAAAAGTGTGTCACTCAAGCTTGGACATCGGATTGCTGTCTTTTAACAGTTTTATTTCCATTCAACCCTAACTATTATTAGCACAGTAACCGTGTCGTTTGCCAGCCAGGTAATCAACTGTTACGACATTAAACAAACACACCCACAACATTAACAACACGGACATATTATCGACTGTATGAACTGCACACATGAACATTTAAGTAGTTAACACAGGTTTAACATCTACACATTAACTCACCAGCTCAGCTTCACCAGTCAAAACAGCGACATCCGTACAGATGAATTCCGGCAGGTAAACACATACGCGGGTAACACACATCACGCCCTATATTTTCGTAGATTAATCCGCCCCTAATAAAATACAGAAAAATGCAATAATTCCTCAACATAATACAGGGTGTTTGGTTAGCGTTAAATCAAAACAAACAATAAATTAAACATGTAAAAAATAGGAGAACTCCACACAATGTGGGAGCTTAAGTAGAGTTAATTATGGCCAAATGAGTGTGTTTGAAGGTTGGATGTACAAAGAGATATACATACTCTGTGCTCTGTAGTGTTATAAAGGGGTTTATTTGCGGGTGCAAAATAAAACAGAGTGTGCAATTTCCCAGGTTTAATTCTATGGGACATGAACATAATAAATGTGTTTGTTGTTGTTTTTTTTACTCACTTTTATATTTTTTTGTTTGGTGTATTTTTCTGTAATGTATGTTTTTTGGAGTCAATATGTGTATTTGTGTGTCTTTCTGTTGTCATTTTGTGTATTTTTTGTATAAATATTTAGTTTTGTGTATTTGAGTCATTTTCATATTTTTGTTGTATTTTTCTGTAATGTATGTTTTTTGGAGTCATGTGTATTTTTTATTCTTTCAGTTGTCTTTTTGTGTTTTTTTTTTACTCATTTAAAATATTTAAATAAATAAATACCGTGTGTGTGTTCCGTGAAAGGATGTGGAGTCTGCAGTGGCTCACACACACGAACATCAGTGACTAACATCAGGCCCAAAAAGTGAGACTTAAGAGCTTTGCTGGTATATCAGTGTGAGCGCGGCTGCTCAAATGCTCCTCTCCCCTCTCCGGTATAAAACTATCTTCTTCTCTCTCACTCGTGTGTTTACAGTCTGTCTGCTTTGCTGTGTGCCCAGCGATTGGCTCTGGCTGCACACTGCCTCTTGCTCGTGTGAGGAAATAGATATAGATGGTGCGCTAGCGCCCCCTCACACCCTGAGGTCAAAAGCTGAATAGGTTTTATTTTGGGGCCGTCCAGAAGTGAAATAAAATTAAAATAAACATTTTGAAATTACCAAATTACTCCAAAATAACAGATACACACACTCAGGGTATTTGGAACCCGTTGACCGAGTTTCAGGTTGAACTTGCACCACGTCGGGGAGATATTTGCTCCACACACACACACACACACGCACATGCACACGCACACAGACAGACACAGACCTCCCTTGCTTTTATAGGTAGATTGGTTTTTTACAGCTCTGACTCTGGTTTTATCTAACAGGTGAACGGAATCTAATGCATACAAAATGCTTCACAATATGCATATCTTTTAAAAGCTGCTAACAGAAAATAGAATTAACTGTAAAAAATGTGAAGTTACAGCTATTTACTGGCAATTTTTGTTGCCAGGTAAATACTGTAATTTGAATTACAAGATAAAAACAAGAATACAACAAAATACCACTTTTATGTAAAAAAGACAATAAATTGTTGTAATGCATATACAACAAAAGCATGTAAAAGTTAGACTGTTATATACTGTAATTGTTTGTACAGTAATTCAAAGTGATGTTTACAATACTTTATTGGCAACTTTTTTGCCAAGTGTTTACTGTAAAATCTCAAGTAAATTCTTAACAGTGTAGATTGTTTTCACTGGATAATAACATATACAATATATGACACTTTGGCTACAAACATTTGAGAATATTTACAGTGCTCCTTTTGAACTTGAACAACTTCATCCAAAACTAATTCAGACATAAAACAAATATTTCTTCTGAAGAAAAACAAACAAACATATTAACAAAAATTAAACCTGCACTTATCTGTGTTAGATTAACAATTTTTGTGCAGAAAAATTAACATGTTTGCCTTGTCAGGAAGGATACAAGATGGTTCTGGACTTAGGGCGTCTCCAGCTGTGGAAAACACCCTTTCAGATGGTCTCGAGGATGCTTGGACACAGAGATATTCCTCACCTAAAGCTGACACCATTGACAATGTGTCCCTCTTCATCCACCACCAGAGGGTGGCGCTGTGTTTGGTTGGGATGGGAGGAAGGCTTCTATATAGTTAGACTTCTTCATCCACTCTTTGGACTATGTATAAAATCCACTGTTAACGTAATAGCGGAATTGGCCAATGAAATTAAAATCCACTGTTGAACGCGAAAATGGACAGAATCGGCATGAAACCATGTCACCGTAATGTCTGCTCATCTGCATCCCCCGCCTCCCTTTCGTCCTGGCCGCTTCAAACAGGCTATAAACCCCGTCTATACTGCCAAAAAACAATGCAAATCATCATTGACTCCTAAATATGGAGCTGCCAGTCTATCGTTTAAACAATACGCTGCTTGCGTGTGACGTCATTACGTATTTGCGATGTAAGAGGAACCAATAAGCAGAATTGACAGATAAGGAAACAAACAATTCCTATGAATTGGATTACTGGGAACCGGTACTCAGATTTGATATCCATCCCTAGTGAGTAAACCTTGTTAGTAACAAAAACTTGGCTTACTAGTGGACAAATTTGTGTTACTAGTAATGCTAGCAAAAGCTTTGGTTTTTTACGAGTAACACATTTGAAGTCTACAGGCTTCATTATACTCAAGCATATATCCGTGCGGAGCACCCCAGGCCAATTAAGTGCAAAGCTCAGATTTTACGACTACGCGGACTTGTCCACGCACTTGGTGTCACACAAAAACACTGCTCAGCATTGTATTGACTTGCATTAAATGTAACACCGACCTGCATTTCACTACCTGGTGAAACAGAGGAGAGATGAACACGAGCTTAGAGGAGAGACTGGCAGACGAGCTACAAAAGCACAGACACCTTTGAAACACGTCCCAGGAGTACAAGGACTACAGAGAAGTGCTAAGGATTGTGGGAAATATAGGATTTTACTGAACTATGAGCTTGAGCGTGTACAGTAAGTTCTGAGGAGTGTGGACAGTCCTCCTGAGTATGTTTGAGCCATATTAGTACCATTAGTAACACAAATTTGTCTACTAGTAGATAATTATGGGTTATTAGTAAAGTCTACTCACATATAAGTGTGCCAAAAAACATTTTTCCAACAATATATTTATTATTTTTAGCTTTTACAACACACAACAACGGTACAACCTCTCAGTCACATATCCGTGCTTCCGTTTCTTCATGAAGAATGACAACTTACAAAAGTGTCCAGAGACTTCCATAATTCCAAGAAATACACAAAAATGCAAATTAATTTTTTTTTAAAAACTGAAGCAAGGTACAGTCCCAAGTCTAGAGTCTGAGTCTCAAGAGTCCTCCTCATTATGATCCTTGAATAGGTCCAAACGTCCCACATATGTGATAAATGGCCTTCATATAGATTCAAACAAGTCATTTTTTTCTTTCAGGGTATAAGTAATCCGTTCCAGTGGTAGAATTGTCAACATCTGTTTAGCCCATTGTTCAATACTTGGAGCCCTACAGCTTTTCCAGTTCAGTACAATCAGAGGTTTGGCTTGTAGTATACCCATGTCAATAAGCAAGTGTGCCAAATTTACTAGTAAAACAAATTATTGATTTACTTTTACTATTAGTATGGTCAAATCTCACTAGCGGTCTCAGAGACATGTTGGGTCTGATCTGCTCTGTGCCCCTAAAGCCTTTACTAGTAGAACAATTGTTTGTTTACGAGTACACTAAAAATAGTAGTACGAGTAGACTGTTTTTTGTTTACTAGTACTAGTAAAGCTAAATGATTCACTAGTTGTTTACAATTACCATTTTCAGGCCCGCTTTTTCCTGTTTTTTCATGGTCGCGGGGGCAGATCCCCGCGACCGGTATCTATCTCTGGCTCACACTGGGCGCTACGCGAGGGTACACCCTGGACAGAGCACCAGTCCATCGACTGGTGAGTCCAACCACTCACACTTGCATTCACTCCTACGGGCAATTTAGAGACTCCAATCAACCTGACAGTCATGTTTTGGGATTGTGGGAGGAAGCTGGAGAACCGGGAGGAAACCCACGCAAACAGAACATCCAAACTCCACACAGAAAGAACTCAGGTGTCCACCTCAGGGCTTGAAACTTGGACCTTCTTGCTGTGAGGCAGACGTGCTAACCACGAAGCTACCGTGCACCCTATTAGTACTAGTTAAATCAAAAGATTCACCAGTAATACTCGTTAAACTAATGCAAATTAAGTAGGATTGATTATAACCAAATCCAGCTCCTTGATTGATTTTAATGTTTTTAAAAGCCAATAAATTTGCCTTTCCCCACCCCTTTATTAGCACATATTGCATAATAGTGAGACTTCTTACTTCACGTAAGCCAAAATTGAGTACATGTACTCCAAATTTGAGCACTAGTAGAGCCTAACTATGGTTGACATCACTGACATTAACCATAGTCTTTCCATACAGGGATGCACATGATCAGATTGATATGACACTAATGTGTGTGTGTGTGTTTTTTTTTACTGATGAACACTTTGCATGGTTTTTCTATTGCATCAGATAGTCATCTGACCACTGAGATGACAGGCTCTTTAGACAGTGTAGCCAGTATGAAATAACAGGAAGATTACATGTTGTAACCTTAGTTTTATGATGACAAGTGGAAGCTTCTCACCTCATTCTTTTACTGCTACACAGCTGATGAAAGGTAATGGCGGCCAAGGTGACTTTTGATCGCTTTGTGTAAGCTCATATGAAAGGCTCAATCAGAATGACAGGCAAGGAATTATATTTCCATACTAGTGATTGACAGTAAACGCACTCCTCACGTCTGTAGAGTGCGATCACATATGTTGAAGTTCATAAAGTGCTTCGCTTACAAGAAATTCAGTAAAAAGTGATTTTCGTGGGGAAAAAGTAATGATTGTAAATGGAGTGATGAAGAGTTATGTTTATTTTTGTGTAACTGTGCTCTTTTCCTTACGTTCACAGACGTGTCGAGTGAGGAAGGTTCCCGCCATCCACGGCTGCTGGTGGTAACCAGGGCAACAGCGATCACAGCTCTCCCCGCATGTGTTGTGCTCACACTCACAGCTGAACTTCTGCACACGTTCACGGGAAATAAATCAGAAATAAAAACCCACAGTGTTCAGGTTAGTTTCACAGCTACACTTCTGTCAACTGAAAACTTGTCTTTTTTGTGAAGTTAATTATTTTACTTATTGTTATTGCATTAGATCTTACACTTTGTTATATCCCCCAGTGCTTTGATTAACAAAATAATTATGGATTTTTTAATGTTTTGCAGGAGTCCTCTCCCAGAGGACAGGCAGTTTGAGGGTTCTTCAGTGTCTTAGCAGTTCCTAGCACAGCAAACATCTGCACTGAGGCTTCAGATGTTGCTCCTGGATTCTGGAGCCACCAGTTCTCCCAGAGTGGGGGGGTCACATGGAGTTTGACATTCCACGTCTGTTCTATCAGCCCGTAACACTTCACAATTCCAGCTGCTTGGTTGTGCCTCCCCATGTACAGTAGATGCATGCAGATCCTGCCTGCATCTTCCACCCTGCCACTATGTGCTGGACAGTCTAACAGACACGCTGGGTCTGATCTTCTCTGGTAGAGCCTGTCCTCTATGGCTCTTGCGTTGCCTTGGTTAGAGTTAGTTCAGCCTTTTTTATACTCAAGAGCACAATACATTTCTCCCTGTCTACTCGGCCTTATATGATTTTATATTTCTTGTATTAATCTTTTAATTTCATGTCATTGTGCTTGGAAAAGCTTTCCTATTTTTCTTGTGAATATGGATCACACTCGTAGTTTCATCATTGTGACTTTAAAATCCAGTTTCAAAATGCAACTGTTAAAAATATTTTCTTTCTCTTTTCTTCTTTTCTTTCCTCCTTTTCTTTCTTTTTTCTCTATTGCTTCTTTTTCTCTCAAACGTACACCACTTCAGTTTCTATAAAAGAAACTGAAATGGTTCACATTTAAAAAGAAGCATCAAAATTGCCTCTTTTTAATGCCATCAAGCTATAACAATACTTTTAAAAAAAAAAAAAAAAAAGATGTAAGGATAAGATGTGAAAATAAGTTGCTACAAACTCATCTAACCCAAGTTCAATTAAAGAACTTGTGTTACTTTCTCGGCTGCCAATGGCTGACACTCGTTTTCTCTCCCTGGGGGAAAAGAAGACCAAACACTGCCGAGGAACATGTAAGATGTTATTAACCAGTGCCAAGGCATAATAACTGTATTCATCTTAATGTGAGGAAGGTGCTCGAGTCAACCACAAATAAAGGAGGACAATGTAGCAGCAAGAGCCGTGCTTATGCATGTTGTCGGGTCGGAAATAGCTTCTTTAATCACAAATAGCTCTGCAGATCAAGCTTCAGGGTTTTTATTTATTAATTTATTTATTTTTTGCAAGGCATGCATCTGAGTAAATGTTTTGTTGACAAGTCATCAGTAAATAATCCCATGTTGTCTTCCCTTTCCTGCTTGCAGAACAGCAGATCATGCTGACGAGGAATCATGTGCAAGCATGAGAAAAGAAATGTGTTCAGTAAGGGTGAAAAGACCAAATCAGCAGCACTCTACTTGAACTAAATTCCCTAATGCTCACACTTTCTATTGGGGAAAATCTGAGTTACACAATCCTGGATGTCTTTGCTTTTGAATGACATCACCAATTGTCAGTGACATCGTCACCAAGGGAGCAGAAACCAGTGTCTCATCTGTGTTAAACTTCTTAGTTCAGCCGCAGGCCACGTAAAGGACACTCGACTCACTATTTGTGTTTGTGTGGGTCAGTGCATGTTTGTGTGTGTGTGTGTGCGTGTTTGTGTGGTGAGAAAAGAAACAGAGAATGATCAGGTGTTAGGTATCAAACTCGCCTGCGTTTGATGTGACACAAGAGACAGTGCTTGGCTGTGTCACATGTGTCCCCTGCAGACAGGGAGACACACATGGGGCGCACACACACAAATACACACATTGTTTGTTATAGGATGCAGGATTTTAAAAAAAACACAAGCCTGTGGGTTCACTTTGCCTCTGTGGAAGTGCTCGATTACCTTGATGGTGTTGTTAAGAGTGTTTACCTTTGTAAGACTGTCGAGTGGACAAGCTTTAGCATGGCCGTAACAAATACACATCCCTCCAACTGAGATGTCCTTTATAGAGTAGTAGTACTGAAAGAAGAGGGAGAATAAGAGACATTATTTTATGGTAGAAAAAGTCGCAGATCATCAAAATAAGTCTGCATGATTAACTTAAAGAGGTAAGTTAGTTTAGCTGAGTAACGCTTCTTTAACAATTTACTTGAAGTTTTATACATTACGCTGTCATCATTATGACATGACACATGTCATTAGCATGAATAAGGTGTCATGAAAGCTGTCATGAAGTGTCATTTGTTAGCCTAACCCCTAACCCTAAACTTAAACCTAATCCTAGCTCACCCTAATCCTAGCTAACCTTAAACCCTAACCTTAACCCTAATCCTAACTAACCCTAACCCTACCTAACCTTAACCCCTAACCCAAACACCTAACAACTAACACCAAACCCTACCTAACCCCTAACCCTACCCCTATCCTCTAACCCTACCTAACCTTACCTAACCCTAACCCTACCTAACCTTAACCCCTAACCCAAACACCTAACCAGTAACAACACCTAACCCTACCTAACCCCTAACCCCACCCCTACCCCTAACCCCTAACCCCACCTAACCTTACCCTTAACACTAACCCCACCTAAACCCACTAGATCCATCCATCTAACCCAAAAAACATAGTAATGACAGCCTTCATGACATGTTATTCATGCTAATGACAGCATAATGTCAACCTTATGTATAAAACTTCAAGTAAAGTGTTACCAAGGCTTCTTATGGTGCATTATACAATCATTTGTGTTTAGTTTAGAAGAATGGATTCTGATGTGAGTCTTACCCGTCTTGTCACAATGCGATCGACATCTTTGGGGTCGTGCTGTGTGAGGGTCATGAGATCGGCGTTCAGCGTTCTGATTCGCTGAAAAACCAACCTGATGTAACGGGCAGAGGTGAAGTTCAGCAGGGTCGGGGATGGGTCATCTGCACTGGGGCGACCATTGATCAGAGACGTGTGGATCTATAGACGGAGTGACAGTTGAACACTTGACATGTAATGGTGGAATCAAACAGACACGCTGCACAGCAGTTTGTTTGCTTTAGGGATGGAAGGTAGCTTCTGTTTCCCGTTAGAAAACAGGTTAACACATTAAAGAACATTAAAAGTCTGACTGTTTATACACATTAATGTTTGTGTAAAGTTTATTCGTGTTTTGAGGTGATTTATAAAATGCAGTGCTAAAAAAATATTTGTTGGAAGAAAAAATAATCTGTAAAATGCATCAAAAGGCTTTTTTAATGAGGAGTAAACACTCTTTTAGACATTATCGGAAAAGTGTGGCCCATTGCTTTATGGAATGTGTTTTTCCTTAATTCTTACTGTGATTTCTTGTGTTTCTTCACCTGACAAGGAGGATAGTAATTCATTCAAAACTATTTTTGTTCTAGTTTGTTCATGGTGATATCCTCTCACTCCACAAGACCTTTAATTTTGTCTGGATTTGGATCTTTGCATCAACGCCCACCCAAAAAAAAATCCACCATTGTTTTACCAGCACTTCCAGTCCATGAAAACACTGGAAAAGTGTTGGAAAGTCACTTTGGCAGAGTATTTGGGGCAAAAACAAGAAATCACAGTAATGAAGTGTAAGGCTGCAATGATTAGTCGACATAATCGATAATGTCTACTACAAATATTAGTCGATGCAGATTTTATAGCATTGACGCGTCATTTAATCTTGTAAATTAATCATAAAATCCAGCCTGCGGCCGCTTCCTGCTTTCTTTCTGCTGCAGTAGCTTGCATTAATACTATACTACACACCCCGTACACAAGTAAACAGTAAAGAAGAATGGCAGAGAGAAGACACATCTTAATAGACCTTTCTCACAATAACCGGAAATACGCAATCGCAGTGTCTGCAGACTTTTGGTAAAATATTGACAAACTGTTACAGTGATTGAAGGAGACAACACGCCACTCTACCATGAAGATATAACGTTAACATTAAAGAAGGTGGAATTTCTTACCCGCGGGTGGCAGCATCGCATAATCATGGTCCAGTTTCAAAGCTTTCTTTGCGATTTCTTTTACCTTGACTCATAAATGTATGGTGATTTCAATTATATCTTGTGATAAATAAAACAACAACACTAGAAATACATGTTTTATGTCACTGTTTTCCTCTGTAAAACATGCTATCACAGTACAACAGGGACACATTTACAGGTGGAAGGATTTAAGCAGGTGCGTTAAAAAAGCATTCTAATTTTTTTTTGTGTGCTTCAAAACAGAAAAATAATTGTGACTAATCGACTAATCAAAAAAACAATTGACAGTTTAGTCAACTACAAAAATTGTTGTTAGTTGTGGCTCTAAATTGAAAACACTTCGATACATTCGTTGACATGGCTCCACATCCCACACTGCAATGCAGAAAACTTCTCCGACAATGTAAAAAGGAGCTTCAATTGGAGTTCAAAACAAAACTTCCGAGCAGCAAATCATTATTACGTATTTATTTGTTTATTTAACAGGGACAGTGTACATTAATATCAATACTGAAAATACACCAGATTTAAACAAAAGGCTATTTTTCATCTGCAGTCCCTGGACAGAATGTTCAACTGTCAACGTTTTTTGCTTCTTTTTTTTAGGCTTTTATTCATTGAAGCCTGCACTGTCTTTATTTATTTCTTCTTTTTTAAGTTATCTCTTGCAACTTCAAAAATGGCTTGCTAATACTAATGTGAATTGGTGCTTTGAGGCCAGAGTAAGTCAACATAATTGGATGACAGGTGGTGCGTAAGTTGTGGAATATCTCTGGTTTAACAAAAAAAAGTGTTTTAAATGTTGGCTTCAGTGATCAGTGCAATCAAACATATTTATTGAACATGTAACCAAAGCTTAAAATGAGTTGTTCCCCTCTAGCCCCTATAGGGAAGAACTCCTAGCAATGTCACTTTTTTTTTAAAGTAGCCTAAAACACTTTTTCATATGTTGTATACCAATAATCAGCATCTATTTATACAGCAGTGTGAGGTCCTGTCTATCTGCCTGTCCAACTGTTCATGTCTTTCCCACTAATGTGGCCAAAAGCAGCACTTCTCTGTTTGTCAGTTGTGTGGTTGTGGGTGTGTGTCCCTGTGTGCGTCAAGTCTGGATGGAACACTTGATGGGTGGAGGCGCCACACTTGAAAGTGGTGAAGGAGATGGTTGTGCATGTGTGTGTGTGTGTGTGCGCGCTTCAGAGTGTATGTGTGTGATGAGTGGTGGGGTGACATGGCGAGTGTGTGCGGGCTGCTGTGACACATCGCCTAAGACTCATTATGGTTTCACTGTGATCAGACGGCTGGGGAGCTGTCAACCACACACACGCACACACACACACACACACCTCTCTCTCGACGTTTTTTTTTTTTTGCAGCTCCTGACATCTCCCATCTCGCACCCCCTCTAACGCACCCCCGCAGGACACCAGCAAATAACACACAGACCCAGGAGAAGAAAAAAAACACACATACACAATTACACACACAGGCACCCATCACTGTGCTTATACACACAAACCGGAAGGCATCTACAATTAGCGGCCTGTGTAATTATTTTCCTGTCACTGAACAATCTTTGTATACGAGTTCGTTTATGTCCTCTCTCTCCTCATTACTGTCAGTTACAGCCGGCTCGTCTCACTGCTCTAAACGGACGCAATCGCACCCAAACGATCATAGAAACCCACCCGAAAAGAGCAATAAGTGTGGTTGATTTCTTAAAAAATATTAACACTTTATAACCTCGTTACAGAAAGGAAATCCAAGTGGCATGCTCATTTTCTTGTCACCTGACTACTGAATGCCTCAGCCGCTTGCGTGGGTTCAACATACCAAAATTATAGCATGCCACGCAATAAGTGACCTAATGATTGAGACCATAACCAGGGTAATAGCTTTTCTCACCATCCTTATTCTTGGAAATTCTGTAAAAGGAAATTCATCCCTTTTTTGTGATCATTACTTTTGAAATCACCAACATTTTATCCTGTTGGCTTTCAGAGGAAAACGTAATAAATCTCACTATTACTAACCCCATTTGTTTAGCTGGGCTTAGTTTAAACGTGCTTTAGAAAAGTACAAAATAAATGTGAACATAACAGAAACCTTAGCGCTGACTCACACTCCACATTTACTGTACCTCACTGACACACTGCAACCAGCATCTAACTGTCCGTCTGCTTTAATGTGTGACTGCTTTAAAAGAGCTTTTTTCTTCTTTTTTAGGCTCTGCAGAAATAGATTTTAAAAACAGCCAGTCTGGTAAAGACTGGAAATAATGAAGATTAGAATTACTTTATCATTATGAATAAATATACATGAAATGTATTCTATACAATGAACCCATAACTGAGGAGCAGTGAGCAGCCAACAGTGAAACACTCGGGGAGCATTTGGGTGTTCAGGGCTTTGATGGAGATTAGGGTGGGATTCAAACCTGTGAGCATTGAGCTACAAGTCTACTTACTCATTATTTATCAGCTACTTCCCTACTTCTCTAATGGAAACCTGTTTAACCTTCAAGACACAAACAGGCTCAAATAATTTTTAATCTAATACGTCAACTTAAATCAAGTCAACTCCAGTAGATACAGCAACTACTCAGGCTAACGTGGTCAAATCTAGTCCATAACCAATGGTGACAGAGCTGCCATGCAAGGCTCTAATCCAGTGGCTCCCAACCTTTTTTGGATTGTGACCCCAATTAAATATCACACATTTTTGGCGAGCACAAAAACTACATTTTCCTTTTTATAATTAATTTTTGATCATGTTTGTTATGCTGTGTTAAAAAGTGATCAGGATTATATTATATTATATTGTAATAATTTTGTTGAGAATCATTTTGTTTTCTTTGTTTCTTATGAGATTCTGTTAACCTGTTTGAAATAAATAAAAATCAAATTTAATATTATATTTTAAATCACATTAATTATTATTTATTGTATATGTATTTAATTATTCATTATTATTATATTATATGTTATTATATTTTAGCACAATATGCACAATTATAACATCACATTTTACTCTCACCTTAAAACAGTCAACTCTTCCCCAACTCTTCCATTTTCCTACCCTGACTCCCTCTTCCCTGTTCCCTTCCCCCCCACCAACATGTAGGTGTAACACTGCCCTCTCTTTTTTATTCTCCCTTTAATAAAGTGTTTCTTTCCCTTCCTTAGGAAGAGCTGGTGATGGTCACAATTATGTAATATGCAATAAAATAAAATGTATTTATTTAAATGCAATAACAAAACATGCATTGCTGTCATAAAAAGATTGCACTTCATGTAGTGTTGACCTTCAACAGCATGTGCAGACAAAAACTAAATAAATTAAAAATGTATTTAGATTTAAACTTGAGAAAGTGAACATATAGAATACAGTTGTTTGAGATTGTGTGTTGCATTTTAATTTTGAAAACAATAACGTGATAAAAAAAATAATTATACTGCTGTATTCTATCAACTCAGGATTCAGAGTCTTGGGTGTAAGTGTCACATTTGAAAGTTCAGTGTCTTGGTTGCAACGCAGCAATCAAAAATAATTAAAATGGAAAAAGTCATGCGAGAACCTTTGAGTAAGTAGGTAAAGTGTTTACATGCAGCTGTGATTGTGTCTGAAAGTTTTGTTATTGTTTTGCTGAGATTTGTCAATTTGACAGTTATATAAAGTGATCACAAAATGCTCATTTCTAGGTTCAAAGTAAAAGCGTGTAGAGAAACGATGATAACCCTAGAAACTGTTGTCAAGTCTCTGGTGTCAGACAACAGGGAGAATATCACAGTAAAATGGAGATTTACCAGAACTACACCAAACATAAATATAAAAAATATACACATTAGTAAAAACCAGTTAAATCTGAAAATATTATGAAACAAAAAAAAACATAAAACAATAAAAAAAAATCCCCCAAAATGAAATAATTGTATCGCAAATGTGACAAAACCCTTTAAGTGTCCAGATATAAGACCAGACGGCCAAAAGTGGCCCATCAGAGCATCTATTCTGGACCATAAAATGACTTTTCACTGTAAAAAAGACAGATTACAAACATTATTATTTTTCTGAGATTAGCTACTGAACTACTTTGCACCCAAGTTGATTTAAAATAAGATCATTTAATGTAAAGTGGTTCAGAAGTACTAAATCAAACTCACGTAATCCCTTTTCAGCATAATATTGCACTGGTAAACTTTTATAGATCCATAAACTCTGCCTTTAGAATGCGTAGTGCACTTAACTGATTAGTGGAGTATAAACATCTACATCTTGATGTATTACCTCTCCGTTCTCCAGCGGGTGAATCTTTGAGTAGAAAGATGTGCAGATGACCTCATCATCTCTAGCGTAGGATGGAGGTCCGGTCTTTGGGTAAATGTTAAATCTGGTCAGGCACTCTGTGTCTGTGATGGCATAGTACTGCCAGGGTTCAAAGGTCAAGCCGTCTATGGAGCGCTCCAAGATCCAATTACCTGTAGTCCAAAAATATTGGCGAGAAAACATTGATGAAGGGTCAGCCTTGTTAAATCTGAGGATGAAAACGCGTCAATAATAACGATTGTGGGAATTCGAGCATATGTTGGGGTCACACCAATGAATAAACATGGTATACTGATGAAGAATATTTCTCATTAATGGGTTGCCAGACAGTGTATTATGAATGACAATGAGTCACTCTAAGAGCCAAATGTAAGAATGCAGGTCATCGCTTTTAAAAACAAAAATATAATGAAAATATTTTTAAATATTCAGATTTAATTGTATGCCAACACATTGCTGCCTTGGATACAGTTTCAATGTCTGCGTTGACCCATCCCACCAAACAGAAGTCTTGTTTACCATTCAACAAGGGATTGTATGATGTAGTTCTGAAAAGAACTGTAGTAATACCAACCTGGACGAGGGGAGTTTGCTGCTTTTACAATCACATAGGCGATTTGGAAAACCTGCAAAACAGAAACAAACAAAATCATGACGATAAAATTGGTAACTCATTGGCTGTCACTAGGGTATTCATGCCGATCACTGACCAGTCACCATGAGCACCATCAATAGCAAGGAGTTAAAGAGTAACTAAATCCTGAGCATTTGGAAGCGCAGCCAGGTTGGAGATTTAAAAAAAAGTTCATAGTATAAAATTTCCAAAGAACAATCTATGCTATGCTAACTAGCTACTCGATACTAACTATACCTCTCACCACAGTCCACGGGTGATAACGTATTGGAGAGTGAAGCCAATAAAACCTCACAGACTACCATTCTCAGACAATAGCTAAATTAAATTGTAATAGCCAGGTTTCAACCATCGGTCTGCAATCTTTACTCTCAAAGGAGCCATTTTGCCTCATCTCACTTGGATTAAAGTCTTTCCGGAGCCAAAAAGATACTTTCTTAATGAAAACAATATATTCTGTTAAAATTATATTGAATAATGTTATGTAAATATTTGTTTTTTTTTAGTTCATGTATTTGCATCAAGCATGCATATTTAGCCGGCACATTGGCAGTTAAATTAATCAACCCCCCACACAATTAAAATCTCTATCTTCTAGTCTTTTAGTTGATTTAGTTATCTTTACCAAGGTGCAACTAAAGCTGATGGTCTGTAGATGTTGCAGGAGGTGCAATGTGATTTATCTTTATGTTGACAAATTGTTGGTGTCAATGTCATTACTCATGAATACCCTCTGTAAGAAAATAACAATTCTTCATTTTAATATTTTTCTTAAAGCTATGGGAGCCAATGCAAAAGAGTCAAAGAGCCACATGAGTGTCCAGAGCCGCAGGTTGCAGACCCGACTTAGACAAAAATGGAAAAAGTTGGACAAAAATAAATCAACAACACGACTTCATAACCAAATAAATTTGTTTTCAACTTAAAAAAGTGGTTTTGAGGTTGAGTTACTCTTTAAACAGCGAGCCCATAAAGCAATAACACATGCTGCTCTGGTGTGGTCAGCTGCATTCTTTACCCTCTCTCATCCTTTCATGGAAACACTATTCCCTGATGGTCTGATGGTTGTGTCCTTTGAAACATGATAATATTACCTCGCAGAGAGAAAAATGAATCAACAACCAGTGTGAAGTAGTAGAATATTGGTCTTACTGTATATCTATATCTAATAAACCAACGTGACCTATACAAAGGTTCTACAGCTAAAAATCATATTTAACTGTATGATTTTAGCGTAAATTCTCAGTGTCTTCCACAAGCTACGTCGTCTAAGGTAGGTCTGCTGGAGACTATGAGCTACGTGAAGGAACAAGACATAGTGCTCCCTAGACACATACACGGAATGGTTAGAGGGGCACCCAGAGGGACATTGGACCATTACACCAACATTGTGAATTTAATGTTTATTTGCAAACACAAACCTGTGTGTGCACGTCAACAGACGGACACACACATTCGATCTGAAACAAACACAGACAATGATTTCTCCATGTTTCCTCACCAAAGTTATTCATGTGTGCAACAACTCGCCTCTCTTTATGAGGAAGAACAGGGTCACAACGTGGCAGTTAGAATGGAGAGAAATGCAAAACCTCCCTCAGAGAGTCATTGTTGCCTATTCTCTCGCTCTGTGTGTGTGTGCGTGTGTGTGCGTGCGTGCGTGCGAATCCATTCAAAATTCATGCACACCAGTCCATCGCTGCCTGCCAAACTTTCACTAAACTTACCTAATTTAAGTAATTAGGTGTAGTGGCAGGTGTGGCGTGACTGAAGCTATAGTGATCAGGTGCCCTTCACTATGTAGCACCGTCTGTGTGACATGTAAACAGTTAGAAAAACATTGTTAGGCGCTCTTACGCGTGCACGTCAGTAAGTGAGTGTGAGTGTTGAGTGTTGTATCCTGTCCAATCACAGCAGCGTTCTGACTCAGAGCATAACACTACATTCACTACCACTCTATGGACGGGTGTCGTGACACAGACTGTAACCGGACTAAATGGTGGTCCGTCATACACACACACACACACACACACACACTTGCATACCTGCACATGCCTACACGCCTAGTGTTTACATGTAGACGGTGTTACATAGTGAAGGTCACCTGATCGCTATAGCGTCACTCACGCCACACCTGCGTCTACGTGTGACTGATATATTTATGTTTGTTAGGTGCACATTCAGGTGTGGCTTATGTGCATACACTTTAACGCGCATTAAAGCGTCTGCAAACATGTTAAGACGTCTGCAAGCACACATGTGGACGTGACTTGTTCATTGTGCCCGTGTACCCATTCTAAGTCAATGGAAAATGTAGATCAGACGTGCAGGTGTACTGGCGCAAGGTATGCGTTGGTTTACCCGTTCGATAAACTGGTGCGCATGAATTTAGAATGGATTCATCCCCCATAGTGTGTGTGTGTGTGTGTGTGTGTGTGTGTGTTTTTTGTCATTTGTAGGTTGGTGTATATTTTGGGAATAAGATTTTCTGTTCAAAAAAGATGTTGAAAAAATTGTAAATGAGTGGTTAATTGATTTTCATTTTAAAATTTTAAAATTAAGATTTTAATTCAAGGCATTTTTCTTCATAATGGTCAAGAACGAATAAACAAAACTTTGAAACTTTTCATTTTTTGTCTGAAAAAATATTTTCACTTTTTTCTTTCTCCATGTTTTGCTTTTTTTCAAAGTAAGAGCACGTTTGAGTACGGCACTGTGTAGAGGAGAGAAAGAATTTCGCCGCTACTGTATAACAGAAGTTGATATAGATCAGTATGTTATTTTTGAAGAAATAAAAAAGGACAAGGAAGAGGACATGATTCCCACTTTGGTGTGATATGAGTGCAGATAATAGTTTTTTCTTTAAAAATTGCATCAGGATAACATTTCAATGGTTATTTAGTCTGGGTAAGGGAAACCACAGGTAGAAGCTATTTTGGCTCTTTTGGCAGAAACACAGCACTGTCCTTACACATGCTCCAATTTTGAAAATGTCAACTTACTGTTGGACTATATTAAAAAAACTAAAAATCTGTCATTTCATTTTTTTTTCTTTTAGAAACAGACAGTAAAAGTTTTGGTAACCCTTTAGCTGTAGCTTCCATGTATTTACCTTCTTAAACTGGTGGTAATTACACAATAAAATGCTATGAATTACCAGGTAATTACCTTGTAAATACCTGTTAATTAGGGGACTGTAAAAGGATGGGTTACCAAAGTGTGGTTTATCTCTTATCAACTCTGATGAAAAAATATGCTTTGAATGCTAATCCTACATTTTGAATTTTAAAGTGAAAATCAAAGAGTCAAAACCGTGATTTGTTTGTGGGTGAGTGTTGTTGTCCGCGCTGCAGGGGATGAGTGAGGAGAGAGAGTTAAGGTGAAATTGGAGAAAATTCAAGTAATTCTAAAATCTTTGTTGGGGACTACTGCTGTAGATTCTGATGACAACCCATAACAGACCCCAGAACTCTGTAAATAGAGTATATGTAATGTAATGTTAAGTTTGACTCTGTAAATGTCTCACCCGACGAACATCACAGGCTATGTTAAGTCATTCCTCCAAGTATCAAATGATAAAATGCTAACTAAAACCATGTTGGCTGTCATAATGTTGCCATGCATTATTAATTTGTGTAGATTTTTTTTTTTAAATCTAACTAATTGAAGTCAAACTGGAGTACTGAACTGTCCATTTCTAAAGAAATTATCAAAGATTAAATGCAAATATGTGCTTATTCATGGGAATGAACCTTGTTAACAATAACAAACTTTTAGCTGGGAAAAAAAATTGCCATACTCTAAAAAGTTTTCCGTTTCAATTAAAAGTGAAACAATCAGTGACTCATGTCAACACAGACAACATCAAGTCGACTCATCCGCACTTTTGCACTGATGAATAATCCTGCAACTCTAAAATAAACCATTGACTCAGGCGCTGTCTTCTTTTTTAGGGCAAATTGTTCAGTGAAACGCCTCCAAATTGCATATATCCCCAAATCTAATAAGTGCAAGCTTTATGAAACGTAAAACTCACACAAAGCACAATGCTCTTCAGCATTTCACCGCTGCCATCTGAATAAGTTGATAAGAGATAGACATTTGATGCCAAGAGACAGCTATTGGCAGACATCTTAGCATAACAGCCAAATGAGCAATTAAAATATTTATCTTAACGTTTGAATCACTCCATTAAGCCCTGTTTCCAATGTGGATGGGTTGTCTACAATTAAATAGCCTATGAAGGATCTACTTTATCTCAGCGTGATTTGGATACACAGTAACAGTGGTTTTGCAGGACAGCTGGTGTTTACAGGCCATTCACATAAAAATGTGTTAAAATCTCTCGGGCCTGAGAAACTGGCATTAAATTACATCTCTATTTAGTTCAGTAATGCTTTCACAGAAAAGAACAAAAAAGACTGATGAGAAAGAACGGAATGAGATCAGGTGAATGACGACTAAGCACATTCAGACATGAAGGGATGTACAAAGGTGAATGTGGCATCATAGCAAGCCAAATGGTAAGCAGCACCTCAAATAAGGACATGTTAACATATCACCAGACTAATAAAGTAGCTGTTGGCCCAGTTCTAAACAGTGTGAATCATTCCGCATCCATCACTGCCAAACTAAATGCAGGCGGACAATTGGCTGTGGTTCACTGTAGCAACTCACTTATCACTTCTCTCTGCTGCGCTGCATTGAAAAACAATTTGGAGCAATATTTTAGGGGTTGCTTGATGGAGGAAGAGCTTTGCGTTTACACAAACTGCCACAAAATCTGTATTTAAACAGTTATTTTCCCATAGGATGAAAGATACAGGATCAAATACTGGTGTGTAACAACCACCAGTTTAAAGTCCATTCTCTTTGAGTCTCTACCTAAAACACCAAAAAGGCACACACGGTTACAATTTGGCCTTAAGCTTCCAAATAGGCTCCAGTCCACACAAAACAGCAGATGCTGCAATCTCTCCTACATTCTTGCCTTGGCTCCAATACTGTCCAACACTAAAGCCCTAAAGTTTCTATTGAGTACAGCAGATGTTTAATTTATATCCCCCATCTTATTTTCTCTGGCACCAAAAGCTCTAACCATACCAGTTTAATGATTTATTTGTTAGATAATAAAAAAGGAGACAAAGGGAAGTTGTATAATAGTCCTATATTTTGATGGTGTTGGCTTAATCATTTGGGCCTTGGATACTTTAGTATTCATATCATTTGGGGGGAAATTTCTACAAGATCTATTAAATCAATAGTATCAATGTGTGTTGTGCTCTTAGAAGGTTAACTGGAGATAGATAGATAGATAGATAGATAGATAGATAGATAGATAGATAGATAGATAGATAGATAGATGTAAACCTTCAGTTGTCATTTGCATCCATTATGGATGGATGGATGGATGGTTGGATAGATGAATGGATAGATGGAAGAATGGATTACAGAATCCTGATAATCAGGTTCTACAAGATCGCAAATCTGATACTAATTCTGTGAATGTCTACGCTAATTTAGTGAGTCTATATGTATGAACAATTATGCACAGGGTTTTTACGAGTAATTTCATTACACATTAGTGTTATCTAAACTGATTGTTAATTTTTTTAATTTTTTTTTCTGAACTACAAAATGAAAGACAGCTTGGAAAGACAGTTTGGAAATACTAATAAATGATTCCTTGGACTTAGACTTGATTTTATATAGCGCTTTATCACCACACTGAAGCAGTCCCAAAGCGCTTTACATATCAGCTCATTCACCCAATTCCTTCCGTCCTTCCTTCCAACATTTCCATCATCATTCCCAAACCATCTTTGAATCACCACACATTATTTTAGAGTTCATCAAATCACACTAACAAACCACACAATGCCTGTTTGGAGCATTATTCTGAATGCAAGTCACAGCACCTTGTGTTTTCATTCATGTTCCAAGCACTTTTTTCCAGAAATATCTTAAATTATGATCTATATACTTCAGACATAAGGTGGCATGTTGTGCTTATAATAAAATCTTTAGTTTAATCACATCAGAAATATAACTATCACAAGGAAACCATGAAGGTTTTGTTACTGTGAAAGCTGCAAAGATGACCTAAAGCTGCATGTTTTTCACTTTTAACCTTCAAACCATACCCATGCTTTTTCTGTACACTAGTTTTAATGGCTATTTGCGTGCAGTCGTAGACATCTTAAGGCTGTGGATAAAAGCCCTTTAACAGACAGCCCCTAACCACCTAGTTCCATAGGGAGCAGAGCCCATGCATGACTTGACAAACATCCATCAATCAAGTTGCCTCCTGCCTTTCCATTGCTACTAGAGTTTAACTGAACTCTTCTCTGAAGCTGATAAAAGACAGTGGATACGGAAAGTTTCGTGCCTGATATTTAAATCATGTTTACAGGTGTTGACAGTTCACACGTTGCAGATGCATGGATGGGAAATCTATGGTTTAGCATCACATGATGAAAGTCCAACTGTTCAATAATAATGGAAAAATAGTGCATGAATACTTGAATACTTTCCACAAGCACTCAGAGAGAGTAAATCTCAGCCAAACACCAAATCTTCTCTTTGCCAAATATTGTCAGTTATCTGGATCAGTGATCCTAATCATGGTACCATGGTCTTTCCCATTATTAATGATACAATAGGTCCAAATATATGGACACCCCCATTTATTTTTTTGGAAAAACCACAACAAAATGAGGAACCAACTCAAAATAACTGTCAAATTTAGAAAAGATAAAGATCAGTCAATTACAAACTGAGATATGAATTTTTGAAATTTCGTCAATGATGACATTTTTTAAACTGATCCATATTCACTTTATGGATCCAGATCCCCACCAAAGTTTAATGGAATCTTCCATAGCATAAGGCCTATCCTTGGTTAATTTTTTGTCTGGTCCAACACACGGTAGGGCTGGGCAAAAAATCCATTTAATCAATTAATCGAATTTGTAGATAAAAATTATTTTTATTTTGCAAATTCTAGTAAAAAACAAACAAAAAAAAAAAAAAACATATATATATATTATTAATTTTTAATTACTATTTAAAAAAAAATCCCTACCACAGTTTTTTCAGACTTTTTCGCGTTCCGATGTGAGCCCGCCCCCTCTTTTTTTACATTTGTTCACCCTTTGAGTAGGCTATGTGTGTGCCACAGGCATGTTCAATTTTTGATTCGCACTATGCTGCGATGCTAAAAGAAGAGTTTATTATGTTTTTTAATTGTAATGTTATATGTTATAGAATATGTAGTTATCTGATTTCTTGATCAGAAAATGTGAAGTTGCCTAACCTGGATTAAAGCATGAAATTGTTGAATGACAGAGCCTCATTTACTTTTTATTTTGGGATCATTCTATGCATTTTACCTCTTGAGGACAATCACAGCAGTAATGTTGCACTTTTAACAATATATCTGATGTCTGCAGTAATTTTTAATGGCATTGAAAAAAAATTGAAAATCGAATCGAAACTCGAATTTTTCTTTAAAAAATCGGAGGTTTTAGGCCAAATCACCCAGCACTAACACAGGGCAAGCAAAATGACAGACACCCTCCTGTTCACTCTTACAGGTTATTCAGAAACTCCAATTAATCTTTTTTTTTTTTTTTTTTTTTTTTTTCTTCTTTTTTTTTTAAAAAAAAAAAAAAAAAAAAAAAAAAAAAAAAAGAAGAAAAAAAGAAACTCCAATTAATCTAAGTCATGTTATTGGAGGTAGGAGGAAAGCGGTGTATTAGAGGAAACATGCAAACTTCAAACAAAAAAGACACGTATCAACCCCCATCATGGCCATTATTGCCATCATTATCAATTTTATGTTAATGCATGCAATTTACCATGGATGTTGATGCCACTGAACTCAACAATAGTAGGCAGAGAAATGGAATATTATTCAGTGCAGCAGCAGCAGAAAAATGCTCCGACATAATTGTTTAATAGTAGGCAGCAACACTTTTTCAAATGTATAGTGCAGTGCAAACGGTGGAACACAAAAGCATGAAAAACACATGTGGGTAATAGGTCACGTTTGATTGAGTAGCTGATGGTTCTCCACTCTCCTCTACACTGTTTAAAAACATGTATGCTAGAGTAATCAGTGTCGCTAAATTGGCTTTTAGCAGTGAAGATGTGTGTGTGTCAGTCTTGTGGTAGAGTGACTTTGTAATGGCGTCTGTTAGATGGTAGAACATGTTGTGCTGCATACGTGACAAGGGCACAATTCCTTAGCTTAGTGATAATAATGTCAGTAAGTCATTATTATGGAAATTAACTCTGTCTCTGTCATTTAAAACTATTAGGCCACAAAAATCATTTACAACTCAAAAAAGAAAGGGAAAAAAGTCCACATTTTGTTTTCATCTCCAATGAAAATGAAATCAGCATCTCCATAAAGCTTGTCATCAGAATGAAGCATGAAGTGCTCTAAAATGTCCTGGTAGATGGCTGCGTTGACTGTGAACTTCAGAAAACACAGTGGACCGACACCAGCAGATGACATGGCAGCCCAAATCATCACAGACTTCAAGCAGCGTGGATTCTAAGCCTCTGCACTCTAGCTCCAGACTCTGGGACCTTGATTTCCAAATGATATGTAAAATGTACTATAATCTGAAAAAAGGACTTTGGAGTGGACCACTGAGCAACAGTCCAGTTCTTTTTCTCCACAGCCCAGGTAAAATGCTTCTGACGTTGTCTCTTGTTCAGGAGTGCTTCCTTCTGCTGACAAGATTGACAAGATGCTGATTTCATTTTCCAGCAGGACTTGGCACCTGCTCACACTGCCAAAGGTACCAAAAGCTGGTCCAATGACCATGGTAATACTGTGCTTGATTGGCCAGCAAACTGGCCTGACCTGAACCCCATAGAGAATCTATGGGCTATTGTCAAGAGGAAGGTGAGAGACACCAGACCCAACAATGCAGAAGACCTGAATGCTGCTATTAAAGCAACCTGGGCTTCCATTACGCCTAAGCAGTGCCACGGGTTGATCACCTCCATGCCACGCCACATTGATGCAGTAATTCATGCTAAAGGAGGCCCAACCAAGTATTGAGTGCATAGAAATGAACATGCTTTTCAGAAGCCTAACATTTTTGTTTAAAATATCCTTTTTTATTGATCTTACGTAATATTCTAGGTTTCCGAGACACTGAATTTTGGGTTTTCATTATCTGTAAACCATAATCATCAAAATGTCAATAAATAAAGGCTTAAAATTTTTCACTCTGTCATGTGTCATATATGGGTTTGACTTTCTGAAATGAGTGACAAAAAATATTGAACATTTTCATGATGTACCTGTGCATGTATTCATTTGGCAACAATCTTTTAGAGTGCGTGACTCTCTGCATGTGTGCGTGTGTGTGTGCATGTTTTAATGTGTGTAAATGTGTGCGTGTGAGACAAGTGGAGTTTGAATATTTATTCAGCAGCCGCACCGCAGCGGTGAAAGGTGTGATTGATGGGCCTGAAGCCATTAATGCGTGAAGATGGCTGCTGCTCCACTTCCTGTCTGGAGGTAAAATGATAGTCAAGCTATTTGATAGGAGAACATTTAAATAAAGGAAGAAAAAAAACTCTCCTCAGTTCGGCCTCTGTTCTCTGTGCGCCTCTAAATTCAATTACTTGAGAACATCAAGGGCCTGACCTACAGAACGCTGCCGATGCGTCACACATTAGCATTCACATCTTCTTCTATTGTTTAATAACACGCAGCTAAAAATGCCCAGAGACCTGCAGACTTCCTGCCATCGCTGTGGGCTATTATTTACATTTAATTTAATTTATGCATTTATTTCGATCATGTAAATGGCAATTTAAAAAGAGTTTAATATAAAATTAATTGAATTAAAATCAAGAAAGAACAACAAAATAGTATATTGCATCTTAAAATTCTTATGCACCTTAATTTACAGGAACGAAAAGGAGTAGGAAGAAGTATAAACTTATCTAATCCTACTTCTTTCATTTTTTCTAGATTTGATACCTTATACGTTAAAGTCTCATTTTATTAAACTATAATATGAATAAACAATCAAAGCAATATACAGTAATAATACACAGAAAAAAATGCAATAATTGTTTTTTTACATTCACCATACCTGCTTTACAAATAATATACCATATCTGGCAACTTTTTACTCCAAATAACAAGCCAGCGCCTTGTGGTAATTATTTATCAACATATTTCTGAAGAATAAATTATTCATGCTTATTTTTCAACAGAATTATGATAAAGAAACATTGATTATTTGATGTTTCTCCTTTGTGGGGACTCAAATCATTTATTTGATGACTGAGTGGATGAACAGATGTCACTCTGTGCCACAATGACCTCTGACCATAATGTGTTTTTTTTTTTTTTTTTTTTCCAAAAACTGTTTCTTTGTCAACATTCCTGTTTGTCTTGGTCTGTTATTGAGTTTCAATATTGTTTTGCTTAATGTCACCATGTTCCACATTTTCCATTTCTTCTTCCAATTTTTCTTTATAATTCGCTTCTTGCAGGAACATGAAAAATTTGAAAGCATCTGTGCGATGAATAGAGCCAGCGGCCCAGATTCAATCTTACATTCTTCCAGGAGAGAGCAATGAGTGGCAGACCACTCACAGCACAAAAAACAATATGTACCTTTTTACTGTTGAAAGGAAATGTCAAAAAAAACAAAAAAACATTATAAAACATGAAATCAAACAGCTCGAAGTTTATGATGAATTTGAGTTCCTTGGTCACTTGTGTTTTAATACTCAGTGGCCATCTGTCTGTTTTATCTCAGAGTAAATTTGACAGGCTCTTTTTGATGAGCTGGGAGCTTTTAATAAACCCAATCTCACAGCCTCGTTAGTCTTATTCTCATGACATCCAGATAATTATAATCTTGGAGAAAAATCTGTTTAATCACACTTCGAAAGGTAAATGAAAAATACTAAATCATCCCATGTTGGTTTACAGCACCACAGATTCCTGCCATGACCATATAATAATTCACCAAGTTTTTTTTTTTTTTTTTTTTACCCCAACCCTGCTAAAGTAAGTGAAGACTGAATTAAGACATCTTACATATAACACAAAACCACATGTGGTCCCAGTGTGTCATAGAGTTACAGAGCGTAATTTAAAAGTACTTTACCAGAAACCAGTTAAACCACGTGGTCCTTTCAAAATAAAACGACAAAACCACATTTTTGGAAATACAGCAATTATTAAATGAAACGCTGCAACCATTGTTCAAAAAGTATCTCCTTTCTCCTATTTCTGAATCAAAGTGCCCCCTTTGTCCGACAACATCATTTAGCTCAGAATACAATGAAAAAACAACTACTGTATAGAGCATAAAGATGGAATGAATGAGTGATAATACATTTTAAAGAATCCCATTTTGTAAATAGTGCCTTCTGAATAGATTTATTTCTATTGTTTTTATCACTTGTGATTTCAGTGCAACTTCACTTAAAAAAAAAGGAATTATAAAATATCATATTTTAATCTCTCTCTCTCCTCCCTCATAATACTAATAATAAATATCATCAAATGATTAATTAATGCCTGATCTTTCTGAGCTTGTTTCCTAAAATCTGGTAACATATCACATCTCATCATACAATAAATCACAGCAGGGGCCACAAAAATGTGATTGTGTGATCTGAGGGCCACATTGTCAACATTCATGTCAGTATTTAGAAAAAAAATGACCAATCTGAGCATTCATACACGACAGAAAAAAGGGATTTGTCTGTTTTTGTGAAGTTTAGTGCACTGTTCTGTAATTCTGTATATTTTTTGGAGTCAATTTCTGGATTTTGTTGTTTTGTTCATTTTTCAAATAGTTTTGTAGTTATTTGTGTATTTTTGGTATTCTTTGGTGTGTTTTTGTAAGTTTTTTGGAGTCAGTTTGTGTCACTTTTCCATGTCTGTAGTAAAAAATAAAGCTCCGTACAGCAGCACACATGATAGATGAAGTGTGTGCACACAGATGGCAAACGTAGTTTTGTCAACTGACTCGTGTGCATTGTTGCATGTTTGAGGTGATGGAGATTTGTTTACTGATATGGCTGCTTATTTATGTATTAAAAGAGTTGTTTGATTTCAGATCAAAAGGGCTTAAATATTCAGTTCCACCTGCTTATGTGCACGTCCACTCTGGGCGAGAGGTTGATGTGCTGCACTGGGCAGCTAAGTGTTAATGAGCAAGACAGAGTGCATTACATATGATGTATCCAGCTTTACATGTTATTAAATAATACGTGCATGCTGTAGTGTGCTAGCCTGCATACTAAAAGCCTACCATGATAACGCTAAATGAGTACTGAGAGTGTACAGTTGTTCTATGTGAATGGGCCTCATATAGGCTATAAGCAAACATGATGGATTTGAGTGCTACATGCTATTTAAATGATACATGCATACTGTGTAAGGTTGGGATGATATATTGTGTAACAACATAACACAGATATAATGTCCCAAAGGTCTCAACTGCTGCCAGAAAATGTAGCCAGGCTAATATTGTTGAAAAAGATCATGTTCCACACTGTAATTCTGGGCTGTGTCGACTGTTTGATGTTTTAAAGAAAACTTGCTTGGCAAAGTTCATGCACTGGGAGGAATATTTTGTTTTGAAGAATGTCATGTTATTATTTTGGTTTTATTCAGACTGGCATGAATTGTCAGTTACTGTGGCACTTTTCGCACTTTGAATAGGAAAAATGTGCAACGCTAGCATAACCTGAAGTGTTGTTTTCTCATATGTAAAATAATAATGTTCCTCCACTGCCTTACTATGTGCAATATTACCCAGTACTCATTGTGAAACCCCACTTACTACTTATTTGTATATTTTTTGTACTGTTATCTTGGTCAATATCTAGAGCATTATTTATTTATTCATTTATTTTCCCATAATTTGCATTTAGTTTTCTGCTTGCTTGTGTAATATGTTAATTTACCCACTATTGGATAAAATAATCTAATCTAATCTAAATAGGTCCAATGTATTATTATTTGTTGTTTGTTTGTTTGTTAATAGTCTATATTGATTTCATTAGATTATACACAGAGAATATACGTATGCCTAGAGTTAGTCAAATAAAAGCATGTTTCTTTTTTTCAAACTGCATTTTCTGATTTGGTCTTTTTTATCCTTTCCAAAAGTATTGTCTCGTATAGTATATCCTCACTTTGTATATCATCCCACCCCTAACACTGTGTAAATGTTAAATGGATTTAATACAAATAGTGCTATAATTGCCAGCGAAAAAGTCCCGAGGAACTTTACAATATTAGCTACACTCACATTCACACATCCAACGGTGACAAAGCTGCCATGAGAGCTACAGTGTCTTGCCCAAGGGCACTTCAACACACGGACAGCAATGGTTTTGGCTCCCGCCCCTATACCACCTGAGCCCAATGTGCATGCGACAGGCATATAACTGTATATACAGCATGAGTAACTGTTCTCATACCTGTTTCAAGTCCAGAGTGATGGTCACATAGTGGTACTCCATTCCGTTAGTGATGGACGGACTTTGCCACCAACGGTTGGTCCCATCAATGGCGTACTCAATTGGATGACGCTCTGTATTCACAGAAAGACTTTCACTTAAGCCATTAATTCATTTCACTTCATTAATAAATACAGTGCTGCTCTACGGCTCATCTCTGCCATTCTGATGGACAAATAACTTACTTCCTGTTTCTGATAATCTTTTTCTTCCAATCAAAATAAATATAATAATATATATAATAAATGCATTCACAGTGTGTGCTGACATTCCTTCACACAGTAGCTTCATTGAATAAAAAAGGTCACCTCACAAAAGCTTTACATTCACGTTATCTGTGGGTAGAGTTTTCTGGTTACTGAAATGTTGTCTTTCATCTGAACATTTTGTTGTGAAAAAGAAAACTGTGGAAAACTTTCATGGATGTTTACTTTAGTTTCTCTGAAAGTTAGAAATGAATGCCAATGAAGCAAAAAGATAAAAGCAGGTTAGTAACTTGGAAAATTCCCACATCATTTAATTCCTCCGTATTTTATATTGTTGGTTTGGTGCCAAATGTCATGATTTTCTGTGTGGGTGGGTGATATGATTTTATTTAGTATAATATGTCTAGATGTAATTTGTGTTTGGATAACCAAATATGTCAGTAAAAATCATCCACATAAAAGAGTAAAACACGTTCTTCAAAATCATCTTCTTTAGTGATTCCACATTATATCAATTTATGGGGGGTCTCTGGGCCATGTCGGCATTAGGGGGTGTAAGGGTGCCTCTCCTCTTCGGCTGTGGCTGAATGCCTGCCTCGTCTTTGGTGGTCTTAGGGGCAGTCCCCGTGGTGTGCGGACCCGGTGTGTCGATGTGGGGGGTGGGTGAAGCGGGGAGGTGCTGGATTCTGTTCCGGTGGTTGGTGGCACTGTCAGTCAACTGGTGGGTCTGTCTTGCTGTCTGCAGGCCGATGGGTGAGTACGGGCGCCCTTGGCTGGGGGCTGCTGCACCACACCAGGTGTGTGCCATTGGTGTGCCTCCCACTCGCAGTGGCGGCCATTGGTCAGTTGTGGGCTGGTGGGGGGCATCACCCCTGGGCTTGTGCTGTCTGGTGGGCGTCGTCTGGGGCTATGTGGTCCTGCTGGATGGTGGCCGGTTCGGGGTTGTAGGCGGGCTCCCCCCTGGGGGGCCTCACACAGAGGCTCGCCCTCTGGGGTTTCCGGTGTCAGCGGGGTGCCTCGGGGTTGGGGTCGGTTGTGGGGTGTGCTGGGTCCTCAGCCCCTTGGGGCTCTCTCAGGTGTGTGTGTGAGGACAATGGCTGCTTCTCGGCCTGGGGTCTCTAGGGCATCTAGGAGGGCTGCTAGGTCGTGGGGCGGGGGGAGGTAGTTGCTCCTTGGGTCCCGTTGTTGTTGCCAACCTGGCTGTATCTTCGGGCCCCGGCACCTGGGTTTGCAGAAGTGGCTCTTGAACAAACAATGGTCATGATGCACTGGCCTTGGGCTGTGGGATAAGCTCGTACTGGTCTTAACTTTAGACACGTTCATCCCAAATATCAGTTTTAGATATAACCACTCACTCCTTCCCTGTGTTCACAACCACCACCATTATAATTAAGCTGGGTGCTGTGTCACCTGCTTCAATTTCTCCACACTTGTCACCAGACTGGCTGAACTGATTACTGATATGCACAACTGTAACATCACATCGCATTCTCTACTTAAAACAGTCAACTACTCCCCACCCCTTTGACTTTCCTACCCTGACTCTCTCTTCCCTATTCCCTTCCCCCTCACCTAGGTGCAACACTGCCCTCTCTTTTTATTTTCTCTCTTAAATAAAGTGTTTCTTACCCTTCCTTAGGGAGGGCTGGTGATGGTCACAATTATTTATTTAATTGCAATAACAAAACATGCAATGCTGTGTTAAAAAGATTCCACTTCTTGTAGTGTCGACCTTTGACAGCATGTGCAGACAAAGTAAAAGAGAAAGATATCTTTTCTTTCTCAATTACCTGATCTTGTGACTTGAGTAAGTCTGGACGTACCTTTAGTTCACTTCATCATTGGTGACTTTTAGAGATTTTTTTCCTCTCACACTGACTGACTGTACGTCTCCATAGATCACTGCCCTCAGATTGCTAATTTAGTATCTAATCAACAGACATGAAGTAATCAACAACAAAGACTTGGGTTGGGACTTCCTGACTCTTTAATATGACTATGCTGCATGTCAGATGACTAAAAGCAGATTCATCATTGTCAACTTGACATGTTGACATTGATTCCTGGGCTAATATATACATATTTTACCTGAGGGTTTTGCACTGTTTTGGTTGCAGACTCGACACTGTGGATTCCTCACGGGTTGACGTGGAACATGTTCCACCAGCTTACATGACATTTCTGGACCCATTGATCCACATGTGGCATTAGCGGTTATATCCGCCATAGTGGCCAGGTTCAGCACAGCTGGGAACAGACCTTAAAAGGAGGGAAAAAAACAAATGACCAACTGCTGTAAGTACGTTTGGAAATAATGATTAGAAGATAAAACGACACGTACATTAGCACACACCAGTGCTAATGGACATGGACATAAAAAAGCACCCACTTTATTCCTCATACTGCATGACTTAAAAGACCAACATCAGACTTACATCAATGTGTTTAGTGATCTTCTGATCTGGTTGTGAACTAAGAATGTGATTTCTAAAAATACAGTTTAAATGACTTGAACTGTCACATTCTGTGGAGGTGTCAGGTTGATTTTGAAGGCGAACTGATATTAATTATGTGGTCAGATCTAGTAGTCACTGATTCCTGTAGGTTTAAAGCACTTCAAATGTAGTCACAACTGATCAATCAAATCTTAAACCAGAAACTAAACCTAAAACATCCAAGTTACATCTTGTAAATAATTGTATTTTTTTGGTGCTTTAGAAGACAAAACAATCTGCTTGAGCCACGCCAAATCTTGCAAGAAAGACGTGGAAATAATCTGCACCAGTCTCTCCAGGAGTTTAACTGTGTGGACACTTTTAAGAAACTGTTGAAGATTTTGCTTTTCAGCAAAACTTTTAATTAACTGGATTTTAATTTTTTTTTTTTTTTAACCTTTTATAATGCTGCTCTTGTGATGTATATGCACCCATGTTTCATTATTCTATTATGATGTTGCACTTGTATTTTCACCACAGCTCTGTACAGCACTTTGAGATTTTATCTGCAAAAAGCACTTTATAAATAAATTACTTAAACTCAGTTATACTTAAAGCGCTGTCTATTGAGAATTTCTTAGCCTGACATTTTGTGCTATATATGAAAACTTTTGTGCGTTTGTTTATGTCTTTCAAATGCACAATTAACAGGGAAAATATCGTGGAAATGTGTGATAATCTCCCACAACATGCAGGTCACGGTATCCGTGTCACAAAATTATTTATGTTCCAGGAACTTAATTACGGTTGTTTTCAGAGATCATGGAAAATCGGATCAGGGTTCAAGCCTCCTTTCTGTGTGGAGCTTATCTACCCATGAACATGCTTGTTAGGTTGATCGGACTCTCCAATGGAAGTGTGAATAGCTGTCCGTGTACTATGTTTGCCATGTGATGGACTGTAACCCTGTCCAGGGTGTACCCCCAACTAGCTGGCCTAACATTTATAAGCAGGTTAGAAGATGAATGAATGAATGAATGAATGAATCTAATGTGTCAAAATCTGAGTTAGCACCACTTTGCACAATCCCAGTTACACGTGTGACATGAAACATGTCACATGTTTTGTACAGCCAGAAAAAACTCCACCCATGCAGTTCCATGTTGCAACTAAGGCTGGGCGAGATGAACCCAAAACTTTTATCTCAATATTTTTTCTCAAAATGATGATATACAATATAAATCATGATATTTTTAACTCAATAAAGTATTACCAGAAAGACAATTCTGGGTCAAATTTGCTGATGCAAAATGTCACACAGGGAAATTTTTTAACAAAATGTGCTTTTCTCCTTTGAGGGACAGCACGTGTGAGTAAGTTCTGTAGTAGGGCTGAACAATTAATCGAATTGTCATCGTGATCACAATATTGGTTGCCACGATAAAATTAACCTGATCGTCGGCAATATTTACATATAAAATACTGGCTCTGCACTCTGTAATAGTGTATTAATTCAGTTAGCCTTTGGTATAATTTAAATTGTTAGGTTAATTTTTTTAATTGTAATTATATTTTAAAGCTTAATTTGCACTGTAAACTGGACACATATTGTTTGTTTAAAAGTAGTGCAATAAAACACAGATTTGTCTTTAATATGATAAATAATTGTAATTATAATCATGATTACAAAAATAATCGTGATTATCATTTTGGCCATAATCGTGCAGCCCTATTCTGTAGTGTGTTTTTTTAGGGGAAGGTCTGGACTAGAACGCACTCAGAAATCCATAACTGTGCTTTTTATGCTGGTCTGAGATGTAGTGAAAGCAGTGACTCCTAAAACAAGTATTTTAAAACAAAATAAGCTATTAAACCAAAATATATCCTTCTAGGCGATATTTAAATTTTCCATATCGCCAAAATAGAAGTCTTGATATATCTTCAATCTCGATATATTGCTCAGGCCTAGTTGCAACTCTCCAAATAAAAAAGGAAAGGATCACATTTGTATCCATGGAGAACCAAACAGACTACTGACATGTCATCGTCTCACTAATGCAGCAGTAGCAGCCATATGTTTTTCCTGCTCTGTGTGTGTGCGTGCGTGCGTGCGTGTGTTTTTCTTTAACTGTAAAAGCCAATGACAGCGCTCAGAATGATGAAGCTTTTGAACTTCAACTACTGGAATGTTCAACACACATGTTTCAGATTTCCTGCCTGAAAAACACACGCCGATAAACACGAGATGATATGACACTGAGCAAAACATCCCACGTCTGATTTAGACTCTGTTTGATTAATAAATAAGATGTGGTTCTGACCGCAACTTACAAACGCAAGAGAAAAAATCTGTACGCGTGGGAAAATGATTGGATGGACGACAGGAAAAATGTAGGACAAACAGAGAAAAACATTGCATGTTATAGTGTGGACTGTCCGTGTTTGTGTGTGTGTGTGTGTGTCCAGCTGTTTGGCCAGATGTCAACACTGATGAACTGTGAAGAACATCTGAGACAACCAAAGCCACTCACACACATGTGTACACATTCTGAACAGTAAGTTCACAGGAGCACACCATGTGCACATTCTGATACACACACATGCCTCACAACCCTTCCCTCATAACAGCTACAAACAGAACCAGGAGACAAGACTACGTCAAATGTAAATATGAGAACCAAAGGCTATTAATGTACGTGAGACTGATGTGTGTCTAACTGATTTACAGGTGCTGGAAAATGGCTCACAGATGACAAGCAGCATGGTTGGTTCCTACACTGGAATAAGGAGATACCACTATCCTCCCATCTTTACTGATTCCCAATCCAACAGGAAATAAATATGCAGTTGTTTGAAAGAATGGATTTATTGAGGGTATGCTTCAAGATCTAGCTTCATTGTCAGGTTGTAGTTTCTTAAAGCTTTCCTTTTAAAGCCGACAGAAAATACAGAATGAAAAACCTGAAACGGCAACGTTCTTAGAATTTATAAAGTTATTTTTATTGTTTTTTCAGCAAAATTAAGCAGAAACTGCATGGGTGGAAATTACTTTATGAAGACACTTTGTTATATCAATATTTTGATCTGCCACAACAATGTTATTTGAATGAAAATACCTCAAGTTGAGGGCGTTTCTCAGTAATTTTTAGGTGTGATTAAAAAAAAAATTAATTAGATTAATTAATTAAAAAGCATAATTAATTAATTGCATTGTTTTTTTTTTATCTCTTGACAGCACTAGGAATTTTATTTGATACATTTCCAGGTCTGGAAAAGTATGGAAAATGCTAACTAATAAATAGAAAAATATTCATGCTTTCTTTATTTCTAGAGCGTAAAATTATGAAATGGATGGATCTGGTTTTAGGAAACACAACTAAAATATTTGTGTGACAGCACACAGTTGGTTACGGGTCCCAGAAAACATGAGGGCAGATTGACGAGTTGAATCCTCTTATCCTCCTAGAACCCATTTTAAGTAGTGATATACTGATACGTCACCTGGCCGAAATTATCGGACGATTTTTGCGTTTTTTACATCGTCATCGGCCGATGCGGGCTGCTGCATTCGCAGATCCGCATTATTTACACAGAGCAGAAATATTTTTTACTTGTTCTTGTTCTACAACACCTGTTATTAATGTTAAATATTTTTTACTTGTTGTCGTTCTACCTCACCTTTGTTAATTTAAATAAATGTTCCTTTTTTAAAATCTGAGACTCGTTCCATTGCTATAATCACTGTGTCATTTTTATGATGTAAATTGAGGGAGCAAAAGTAGTGTCGGCTCAAGAAAATCAACAGTCCGTATCAGTCATCGGCTAAGGCTGATGGAAAAAAAAACGCTATCGGCATTAAAAAATCCATATCGGTCTATCCCTAATTTTAAGGCCCGCCTAGGTACTGTATTCAAATGTCACTGTTGCTTCGACGGACAGGTGATGTCCACACAGTGTGTGATTGAGCTGTTAAAAATGCCTTTTATCATTATTGACATAATTCATAATGGGTAGATGTAAATCCTCTGATGACTGGATCATAAATCCCAGATATAAAGACTAGCTAGATAAATATCCAGAATGCAGAGAGCTAAATGCAGACATTGTGTGAAATCATTTGACATCTCCAACCTGAGGGAGGTGGGGGGTTGCAAGTCATAATCAGGGGAAATTATTATTATTTTGTATGATACACATCTATTCACTCAAATATAACAAATTGTTAGATTTTAACCCTCAATTTGTTTAGAAATTAGAACTGGGTATCCTCCGACCTCCTACTTGTGTATTGGAAAGCCACCTGATGTCAGAGCTCCCACTGGGTAAAATCTGAGAAAAAAATAATCCCCAGTTTCTCACACAAACATTGTCTTTCTTATAAATATAATCCCAGTCAGCCATGGTTTTCAGATATTTGGAATGCTTTGAAGACAGATCAACATTTTAAACTTTCTGAGATTTCTGGAACACAGCACCAGTTCAGAGGCAGAGTTAGTTTGTTTTTGTTTTAATTACAAATAACAACCAAATCACCAAAATATACACAGACTGATCACAAGGCAAAACATTGATAATCAAGAACTAAACAGAAAATAAAAAAAACTAAACAGAAAATGAAAAAACTAAACAGAAAAATAAAAAAAAACTAAAACCAAAATAAATCAGAGGTCACTCAAAAGACACATTTCCAGTCATTTGGGAAATTTCAACAGCACGTTTAAATTGGACAAATTCAAGATTATTTTTAAAATTACTGACCAATCAAAGCAGAGCTTTAGCCTATACTGTAAGTGCAAAATGAACATTTCCTTTTTTAGCATCTGTTTTTTCCTACTCCTTTTTGGACCCATGAAATGCTTTATTTAATGGTTGTATGGCATTTTTGAATTGTATACTCTTGAATCGAACTGTTGTTTTATTTGTTTAAATTACATTTGTAATTTACGGAAGACGTAAATCATGGTACTTTTGTTTATTCTGTGTGGGACAGAGAAACACGGGTCAGCAACAAAATGTAGTCAAAGGGAATTTTTTTTCAGAACAGACTAATGTATTCCATGAAATATTTGATTTATTTCTTCCCCCACCCCACCATATTTTGTTTTTGTAGCCTGTCCCCTGTTTGTTCAAAGGATGTGAGGGTTTTCTTAAGCCTGTGGTTCTCAGGCTTTTTCAGTCATGCCCCATTTTGCGGAAACAAGGCTCCACATTCGCAAAGCACACCCCCTTCTATTCTTTTTTACCAGTCTTCTTCTACAACTTCTACAAATGTTTATAATATAATAATAAAATCTCCCCTTTGTGCGTTTCATATGTGGACTCAAACAAACTTCATATTTGTACCACAATCGATTTCTGCCAAACTATCTCTATTTGAGTTCCAAAGGACACAATAGAAAAGCAATCTTTGTACATTACAGTGTGTATAAAACTCTATTTCACACCTATCAGTCACCTTTCTACACCAGCTACTGGATGTGTCCAAGGCAAACACATTCACACACACGGCCATGGAAAACAGGAACTACAGTATTTGTGAGTTCTGGATTTAGAGACACAAATTTTCAAGTTGACTCATCGCCAACCACTTTTCCAAAAGTCATTCAATACAATGTTAAATAGGATGCTCAACCTAGTTCAACTCTTAAAGCATTTAACCAACACAAAGAGGCATCCACTACATGTTCCTGATCTCTGACTCTATAGCTATAGTTCTGATCTACTGCTGATTCACACACCTCTGATATAGAGGAGGTTCAAGCCTTAAAGCAACATCAAAACATTGGTTTCGCTGAGCACATTTTGCATGGTTCTTCTCTACATCATTTATATCTGATGCTTCTGACTCCTGCCAAGAATCTGAGCCAGCATCCTGCTCACTCCAATTTGAAATCCTTGATCTGTAAGAGGTTTTCCATTCATGTGTGAGTGGGAGATTGTTTGATCTTTAAAAAAGCAATTTTGCCTTGTTTTTAGATGGCTAATGTGCTCAATTAGCAGAGAAACTATTTGTTGTTGAAGAAACTTCCTGTCCAAGTAGGCGCGGATCAGAGCCGTGATTATAAAATGGTTTTCTCCATTCTGAGGTAACAAAAGGCATCATCAACTCGAGTTCTCCACATCAATCTGGGTCTGTGTCTGGCAAATCCTTTCAGAACCAGGGAGGGACAGGAACAGAATGCTTGAAGCTGATTGAGCGAAACGTCTGTCCACCATAATTTGTTTTAGCCAATCACACTGTAAAAAATGATGTCGTCATTGGCATGCGCCGCAGAGACACTGCTACAACAACCAGGCTCCCCTTTGTCATCTCTACCATCCAAAAATACACAAAGCGCCTCTCGCTGTTGCTCTTTCAAAAAGCAAATGTTGTTCTCCTAAAACTGAGTTTATAGCAGCTTCCACACGTTCATTCTCCTGCGTCAACATCTTTCTATTTTGATTCAGAGCTATGCTAATAGCGGTAGCTCAGCTAGTTCAGCTCCCCGCAACTGCGCATGCGCCAATTCGGCACTTCTGTCTTCGTCACACCTGGATATCCCGCCCTAAACCACAACACTGCCACATGATTGGTTCGAAAAGGTTTGGTTTTGTTTCGAAAGGCAAAGGCGGGAACAGCACAAGATGGGTTCTGGTGTTTGTGAACACCAGA